>NC_138046.1:13092363-13609439 GCF_964194185.1 Rhinolophus hipposideros
CTTGTGGTTGAGGGTCCACTGACCCATGTGGGAATCAAACCAGCAGCCTTTGGCATTAGGAGCACAGATCTCCAACCGCCTGAGCCGCTGGGCTGGCCCTGATAACGATTTTTGACCATTATTAAATTCTCCACCCCCTATGGACATCTATTAGATTGGTTACATTCTTTTTTTCACCTTGGGATTGACCATTTATTTTCATTTCTCTGTACTTAGTATATATATGCACTTTGCAAAATTGTTTGCTCTGGGTAAAAGGGTTGAGTTTTGCAAGAGCAGAAGCCATTAATGATGGCAGATGTGAATTCTGTAATTCTTTGTTGTGGTTTCTCTCAGCTCTGAACTAGGCCTAAGATGTATCTAGTCTGCCACAAAAATCACAGCTTTTATTTGAGTTTAACTATGTACCTTCATGTGTAACATCTGTTTCCAGTATCCTTTTGACAAAACACACTATTACTCACACTAAATTGGTATGCCTGTCAGGAGTGTGGATTTCTTTTTATCATTGCATTCAATTAAGTTCCACACACACACACACACAAAAACTATTTGAACTAATTTGCATAATTTCATTCTTGTCTATGCTGATATTTTCTAACTTGTGAGTTTCTTTGTATGAGTATCAGGATATTGAAGAAGTTTCAATGTTTTTAAAATTTCAGTATCTTTATCTACATGTAGATGAGTAGAAAAGCTAAGCCTTTTTTAAATTTCTGTTCATACATTTCCTTTGGAGAACTATGAGAGACTTTGGCTGTTTCTGGAACCTGATTTGCATTTGTATTCTGTGCTTTTCTTTTATTCCAAATTTTTCAAGAGAATCAGAGTCCACGCTTTGAGTGACTAAAGGTTTAGTGAGAGAGAGAAAGCTGGAAACAAAGTAGGTAATCTACATATCTTGAGTGCAAAAAACAGTTTACACGATAATAATAATACGTACTATTTATTGATTACTACCTATGTACAAGTAGTGTGTTAAACACTACCATGCATTGCATTCTTTTTATTTTGTTTCATTTTCTTAGACTATTTTCCTTTGATTTTATTGGGGGACTGTAATTATTTTGAATATGCTGCTTTTTTGTAATAAACTTTTTATTTACCATTCAAGTAAAAAATATGTTTATCATTTAAAAAATTAAAAAACACAGAAAGGCAGAAAGCAGGGAAAAATTACCCATTGTATACATTTAACTCTTGAGACAACCATATAAGGTAGCCACTCTCATTATTCCCCTTTTAAAGATGACAAATTGAGGCTTACAGGAGTTAAGAAACTTGCCAAATTAAAAAACGTAGCTTGTAAATAAATAGCATTGCTGTGATTTGAATCCAGGTTTTGTCTAAATTTGAAACCCAACTGAATTGATACATCAATATATAATTAGATTATTCTGTCATTGGACAAGAACTACATAATAAAAGCATGAATGGGGACAGGCTAACTTTGCTTGGGGGCATTGTGGAAGATGAGAGAATGGAGGGGACCTCAGAGCTGGTCTGAAAGGATGAGTGTAGGTCACTGGGGTGGAAAGCAAGAGCTGGATCTGTGGTTGCCTCAGGCCACAGCGGATGAAGACACTCTGCTGCACTTGAAATTGTGATTACAGGCAGCTGGCAGCACTGCTATAAGACACAAGGTCTGCCGGGGATAAAGCCCAGGAGTCAGAGTGACCATGGCGAATCAAAGAGTTGCAAGTGGTCAGTAGGTGTGTGAAATTGGGAAGCACAGAGAGAAGAGGCTAGAAAAGTAGGTTGAGCTAAGCATGCTTCTAAAGGGCTGTTACTTTAGTGTGGAGATTGGATGAAAGAAGACCAAAGGCATACAGAGTCCTTTGGTAGCTATGGCATGAATCCAGGTAGGGCTGGGGAAGAGGAGACTGATTTGAGATTTGGTAGAATGTCAAGCTGGGGAGAATTTACAGTTTAGATAATGTCTCTCAGCAAAGCATCAGCATTAGATCGCTGCCCCTTGAATCCTCTCTGCTGTGTCCTAGGATGGAGTTTTAAGAGATTTTCCTTGTCTCAGGGTGACTATTCCAATGCATTAAGTAGTCTAATCTTGATTCTGCCACTTATAACTGTAATCTCAGGTAATGCATTTGTTTTCTAGGGCTGCTGTAACAAGATACCACAGAATGGATGGCTAAACACAGAAATTGATTTTTCTCACAGTACTAGGCCAGAAGTCCAAAATCAAGGTGTCAGCAGGGTTGGTTAGGAAAAGATCTGTTCCAGGTATTTCTCGTTGGCTTAGAGACCACCACCTTCTCCCTGTGTCTTTGTATTGTCTTCTTTCTATGCCTGTCTGTGTCCACATCTCTCCTTTTTATAAGAACATCACTCGTATTGCCTTAGGGCCTACCCTGGTCACCTCAATTTAACTGAATTAACTTGGTAAAGACCTTGTCTCCTAATATGGTCACATTTTG
Source organism: Rhinolophus hipposideros (assembly GCF_964194185.1). Lineage (NCBI taxonomy): Eukaryota > Metazoa > Chordata > Mammalia > Chiroptera > Rhinolophidae > Rhinolophus > Rhinolophus hipposideros. Next base: position 13,094,799 of record NC_138046.1, read on the forward strand.
AGGTAGTAGGGGTTAGGACTCCAACATATGCATTTGAGGAAGAGAAGATGCAATTCATCCCAGGACAGGGAAGTTACCTATAGTAGATTCTGGTGTTCTCCCGGCTACTTCCCCTTAACTGGCTGCTCCACCCACTCCCAAGCTGTGAATGCTGGGACTGAGAGCTTATACTTGTGACCTGTTCTTGAGAATTCCTCTTGGCGAATGAGAGCTGTCTGGCCAGGAGATGCCTGAGAGGTTAACCTCCCAACTCTGGGGATAACAAATGACTGACTATTGGGATGTGAGCTACAAAAGCCCTGTGGCCCTCTTCTTACAACATGGCATAACTGTGGTGTGATTTATGCTCCAGAGCCTATGAGGTCTGACAATTAAGTTTGTGAACTTGTTGCAACAATGTTGCTAACCTTTTTTGATATCAGAGGGATTATTCATTATGAATTGTACCAACTGGACAGTGAACCAAGCTTACTATTTGGAAGTGCTGAAAACGCTGCATGAAAAACTTAAAACGACCTGAGCTTTTCGCCAACAATTTATGGCTCTTGCATCACGACAATGCACCAGCTCACACGGCACTGTCTGTGAGGGAGTTTTTAGCCAGTAAACAAATAACTGTATTGGAACACCCTCCCTAATAACCTGATCTGGCCCCCAATGACTTCTTTCTATACCCAAAGATAAAGGAAATACTGAAAGGAAGACATTTGGATGAAATTCAGGACATGAAGAGTAATATGACAATAGCTCTGATGGCCATTCCAGAAAGACTTCCAAAAGTGCTTTGAAGGGTGGACTAGGCGCTGGCGTCAGTGCATAGCTTCCCAAGGGGAGTACTTCGAAGGTGACCGTAGTGATATTCAGCAATAAGGATGTAGCACTTTTCTAGGATGAGTTTGCGAACATAATTGTCAGACTTCTTATGATGTTCCCAGTGCCCACCCCCGTACACACATCCCATGGATTAAATCGAAGCGACACTTTACCTGTTACCACATGCTTTCTCAGTTTTTTCTTATGTCCTGCTTTGTTTCCATCCCTACCATACAGGTTTTACCTGAATAGCACACTCACAAATATCACCTCTACCTGAATCCCCATGTCAAGTGCTATTTCCAGGAAGTTCAACCTCACATATTACCTTATCTATTTTCCTTATCTAGCACGAGTAAGTAGTCAATAAATGTTGGGTATCATTTCTACCATTGATATGGTACCTAATTTGGTATTTAACTTACAGCGAAGTATTGTATATATTGGCAGTATATTGCAATGCATCATAGTGAAGAGAAATATTTATTTTTTACGATATCTTGGTAGCCCAGAGATTCTGCCTTGGGGAGGTGTGAGTCGATTATAGAGACCTTATACTTTGAGAGGATCCTAAAGTTCCTAGCTAACAGAGTTTACAGACAGTTATGCAATTGGTGCACTAGAAAGATATTTACATGTATATTGAAAACTGGACGTTAGGGTTTCAGAGAGTTGAGCAAGGTCTACAACAACCAATCATAGACAAAATGATAGATTCTTTTAAAATGTGCCACCATCTGGAAATCTCCAAATTATTAGCCAGGAAAATTACAGTGAGCTGGAATTGCTGCAGTATCAGGTACAAGTGAGAATCAACCCAATAGGGATGATAACAGATCCGGTTTCAAGTATTATCTAATGTAACCTTAAGGAAACATCAGTTTTGCAAACAAAATTCATGGATACGTGAAACAAGTCATTCACCACAAGTGAGTGGAATTTTCTCCAAGAATATAAGGATAATGTAGTCTTGAAACATTCACAATGTGATACTGACCCGCTTTTGCACAAGACTTAAATCGAGAAAATAAAAAGGTTGACAGATTTTTTTTTTACCATTTAAAAAATACCGTTATTGACTCCACTGACAAAATACACTCCGGCAAGTTAGAAAGCCTACCTTACAGAATAAAAGAATGCCTCTGAAAATATTCGCATGGCATTTTAATTTGCTTCTAGGCAAAACTGAGGAGAAGCAACATAAAGATCATTTCTTAAGCTGGTGTGCTGATTTAAATTTTGAAGTTAGGTATGAAGACAGCAACATAATACCTAACATTGATAGTTCCAGTACAAAAGGCCATGTCATTAACCTAACAGATATATAAAGTGATTTTATAACATTCAACACCAACTACAATGCTTGGCATATAGCATATACTCTAAATATTTGTTGAATGAATACTTAATTGTCTCATAAGAAAAGGGAAAAAAACTTTAGAAAGAAATGAGTTTTATAAAGGCTATTTCCATAGGTCTGAACCTAACAGCCAAGACTTATCTATATTAGTAGATTAATCTACTAATCTATATTAGTAGATTAATTTTCAAAATAGTAGATTAATCTACTAATCTACTAATCAAAATAGTAGATTAATCTACTAATCTATATTAGTAGATTAATTTTCAAAATATTCAAGCTCTCATGGTTTAGAAGGTCAGTAAATAATACCACTCCTGTCTTCCCTTCTTTAGTTCTGAATGGGCAGGGAGAGAAAGCGGGAGATCAGAAACAGAAACGGATAGAAATATCAGCTCGATTACTGACCAAGCTCTATTAGAGGACGTGGTGGCTTAGGTGTGCAGGTAACTGGGCTTACTCTCACTTTCTGAAGTGGACATGCTTCTCTCCAATTACAGGCATTCTGGGGTAGGCTATTGGATGTGCAGTAGAACCACAACGGGCAAGGGTGAAGACCAAAATTCACACTCTCTGCACACAGGCACCTCCTATAGAAGAAACTAGAAGAGTATAGGACAGAGCCCTGTGTGCTCAGTGTGTTCTCTTAAATTACTCCGGTAAGTCTCTTCTTACTTGAAGACCAGCCAGTGACACAGAAGAAAGAATGAGGGAGGTGGAAAAGTGCTGAGAGTGTTACTCTAATGGAAGTATGGCAATGGAAAATAAGTGATTCCTCTAACACTCACCATTATCATTCTCCGTCTATGATTAGCAAATGTAGTTGGCTCTAATGCCAATATATATGTTGGATCTGATGACTTATTTCTATCCCACAATTAGCACTCTAATATAAGCCAGTGATCTCCTGCCTAGAATAATAAAATTGTTTCCAAACTGGCAGAGTTTCCATATAATTATGTAGTTTGTGCACTGAATTACTCCATGGGTTTTATGGTACTTGCTGGGGTTGCATAGGGCACAACCTGGACCACTACCGTATTTCCCCGAAAATAAGACCTACCCCGAAAATAAGCCCCAGTTAAGGTAGTCAGCCAGACAGACACATTTAGTATGTGATGACAATGTTCCAGAAGATGACATGACTGTATTTCAATAAATGTAGATTGTTGTAATGAAAAAATAAGACATCCCCTGAAAATACACCCTAATGTGTCTTTTGGAGCAAACATTAATACAAGACCAGTTCTTATTTTGGGGGAAACACGGTATATGTGGGGACTCCCACATAACTAGTGTTTATGATGTGCTAATTTAGACTAATATTATTGTCTGGGGATACAATGGTGAGCAAAACAATACCTGTTATCATGGAGCTTACATTTCAGTGGAGGAAGAAACAGACATGTATATAAATGAACACGTTCATTTCAGATAGTGACAATTGCTGTTAATTTTAGATGGTGGCAAGAACTATGAAAATAGCAAATACTGTGCACTGGAATAAGGCTTAGTCCCCTATGGAATGATTGAAGACTCTGTGAGCTGTCCTAGGAATGGGACTGGATCTTGGCATTAATTCAATTTGGACAAAAAGCTAAAAATACTGGGCAAAACGAGTCTGGAAGCAGTCTACTTAATAAATGGTGCTGGGAAAACTGGACAGATACATGCAAAAAAAAATGAAACTGGACCACCTCTTATGCCCTATACAAGAATAAATTCCAAATGGATTAAAGACTTAAATGTAAGACCCGAAGCTATAAAACTCCTAGAAGAAAACATAGGAAGTAAATTCACAGACATTACTCTCAGTAATATTTTTACTGATATATCCCCTTGCGCAAGGGAAGCAAAAGAAAAAATAAACATATGGGATTACATCAAACTAAAAAGTTTTTTTCACAGCAAAGGAAACCATCCATAAAACAAAAGGACATCCTACTGAATGGGAGAAGATATTTACCAATGATACATCTGATAAGGGGTTAACATCCAAAATTTATAAAGAACTCATACAATTTAACACCAAAAAAACAAACAACCCAGTTTAAAAATGGGCAGAGGACATGAAGTGACATTTCTCTGAACAGGACATACAGATGGCCAATAGACATATGAAAAGATGCTCAGTGTCACTAATCAGAGAAATGCAAATGAAAACCACAATGAGATACCATGTCAAGCCTTTCAGAATGGCTATCATCAATAGATCAACAAACAACTAGTGTTGACGACTATGTGGAGAAAAGGGAACCCTCGTGCACTGCTGGTGGGATTGCAGATTGGTGCAGCCACTATGGAAAACAGTATGGAGGTTCCTCAAAAAATTAAAACTAGGACTACCTTATGACCCAGCAATTCCACTCCTGGGTATCTATCCAAAGAAATCCAAAACACTAATTTGAAAAAATATATGCACCCCTATGTTTATTGCACCACTAGTCACAATAGCCAAGATATGGAAACAACCGAAATGTTCATCAATAGAGGATTGGATAAAGAAACTGTGGTACATTGATACAATGGAGTGTTACTCAGCCATAAAAAAGAATGACATTTTACCATTTGCAACAACGTGGGTAGACCTGGAGAACATTATGCGAAGTGAAATAAGTCTGACTGAGAAAGACAAATACCATATGATCTCACTTATATGTGGAATCTAGAAAACAGAATAAATGAGCAAACAAAACAGAAATAGACTCAGAGATATAGAGAAAAAGCTGATGGCTGCTAAATGGGGGGGGAGGGGATGGGGAGAATGTGAAGGGATTAGGAAGTACAAATTAGTAGTCACAGGGATGTGAAATACAGTATGGGGAACATAATCAACAATGTTGTAAAGACTACGTAGGGTGTCAGATGGGCACTGGACTTATCAGGGGGATCACATCATAGACTGTGTAGATGCCGACCACTGCGCTATATACCTGAGGCTGAAGGAGAACAGTATTGAATGTCAACTATAATATATATATATACATACATATGTGTATATATATAATATATATGTGTATATATAATATATATGTGTATATATATATATATTATATATATACATATGGCCAAAAAATGTATACACATTTTATGAAAGGAAAAAACTGTATTAAAATTATAATACTCAATACCTATAACAGAAGATGAATACAAGTCATGTGTATACATATTTTTGGCACCTCCAGTATATATTCATAGGATGTGAAGTACAGCATAGAGCATGTAGTCAATGAAATTGTAACAGCTATATATGATGTCAGAGGGGTAGTAGATTGGGGTGAGGGGGTTATCACTTTGTGAGGGGGGTAAATGTCTAGCTATTACGTTGCTTTGTACACCCAAAACTAATAACAATAAAAAAAGTCTGGAAGAACAAGGGAGACTGATTTCTGAAAGGCTATTGCTCCATTGAGGGAACCACACCTCCCTTAAGACACAGAGGTTAACTTTTATAGGCTGGGTGTTGGGAGTTAATAGGTGGGTTACAGTTGTTTTATTTCCAGAAAGTGAGAAAATACATTTGCTTGTAAATTAACCTGTAGCATACTTAGATAAAAATCTCTTAAACTCAAATTTTATAGGGGCCAGACAGGTAATTTAAATGTGTGGGGCAGGCAGGCAGAGGAGCAAGAAAGAGCTAATGCCCCCATTTAAAGGGCAGCCAGCAGTAGCTCAGCTTCCCCTAAGAAATGTCACATGGGAATATAATTCCAGCATTGCTAAATATTCTTATTTTTCAATAGCAATCTGGATATTATGTGAAATTTCTGGATTTTTAGATGTTATTTCTTAAAAAATAAACTACATAGATCAACACACTCAAGCTGAGGACAAGCCATTTTGACCTCAAGAAACACCAAAAGAACTCTTTCATTTGGAAACCTGAACATTATCTGTTTCCTAAAGATACAGATATATACACATACTACCACATGTTTATTCTCAGGAGGTTGTTTGAAGAATGTTCGTTATTTTTATGCATTTTGTTCTAACACCCTTCCATGTCCTAAGGCTGTAAACCTCTGTGAAACAAAGCTCCATCGTGTATATTTCTAGTTAATCTCTAGGTACTAAAAACGAAGCAGATGATCTTCAGAATCTGATTCTGCGAGAAAGAAAAGAATAAAGAGGGTTTTGCATAGTTTCCTGGGCTTATACTAAGTCTACTAGAGTTAGCTATTTTGCCCTTCAAAATGACTAATTTAAGATACCGTGAGCCACTGGCTACAGAGTAGACGATTCAAATCCCAGTACTGGGCCCTTAGGATCTACTTTTGATGTTAAAGGGATTCCATAATAGGAATCATATAGAGAACACATGGCATGGCTATTATATTTTCACACTGAAAATTTAATACAATTCAATATTGCTACCAAAAAGCTCTTTCCATACATGCATACACACATATATGTTGTTAAGCTAAATTTAAAAACAAACACACAAGGCAGCTCTGATACATATTTGACTGTGAGAGATATAATTATTTTCTGAATGTCAAATATGTGATTTTCAAACATTTTTATCTATCTGAACCATTTTTATAACACATTTTTTATAGACTGAAAATGGAAAAATACAAGGTATTATTCTAAATGGGACTTTAAAATCCCTGAAAATTCAAAGTCAAAATCTGTCATTAATATATTCTGTTTGCCTCAATACTAAAGGACATATGTTCCATCTGAATCGTGCTATTCCATGATGTCCCTAGGATTTGAAAAAAAATAATATTAGCTTTCTCTATATCTTTACAGAGAAATAAATGCACAGAAGTTCTTCAGTGATTACTGTGGTACTTATTGGTGTCAAATGCTACTTTATTTAGATAACTTGATAAGCTTTCTTGACTCTAACAGCTAAGGAAAAAAGAAATCAATGTTTCTGTTAGCAGGTCAGGTCCTTATTGAATTGTTTTGTCCAAAGGCTGTTGCTAAGCTTATAAAGAAGAGTCTACACGATCTGTTGCAAAAACGTATTTATAAATTTCAAAACAGAACAAAGAATGAGCTTCTGTGAGTGAACATAAGTAATATTTCAGGACAATTTTTCAGAACTAAAAAGAATCTTCCATGTATCACCACGTCACTTTACACACAATGTCTGAAGGAACTTGGGGTTCATCATTTTAAGAAGTCAGTACAAAAAGAGATGTTTTAAATAGTTAAAATTATGCTTGTGTCAGACAGTAAATAACATATCCTTCTCAGTATTGTTCTCTAGCAGGGTCTTATTATGTAATTTATAACTGTATTTATTTAAAATATGTGATTCTTATGACATTAACAAAATGCATAATTATAGATATCGTTTATTTAGGATTAACAACATCCAAAGGTACCATGTTATTGATGGAGCCACATAGGTTGGAAGGATATGGGGTGTGTAAATTGTCATAAAAACAACATAAGAAATGCTTTATACACAGTATCTCAAATTATCACAATTACCTTAAAAAGTGGGTTATATGATGTTATTTTACAGATGAGAAAAATGAGGCTTGCAGAGCTATTTGGGGTGGAACATAGAACTATTTAACTACCCTTCACTAAGGATAATTTACCTAGGCTCGTAGTGTCTCAAAAAGTTGAAATGTAGACATTAGGGTCTCACAATATCCCCTAAATTTATTTGTGCAATTTTGTTTGTCTATAAACGTGCATTTTTAAAAAGAGAGAATCTATAATTTTTATGATAATCTCCAAGAGGTTGGTGGCCCAAAAGAGATCCCCCGTGTAAATTTTTTCATTTCAGATATAAATTCCATAAGGGAAAGAGCCATAGCATTTTTTTGATATGTTTTATTCTACATTGACACATAGAACATCTGATGACATATACATAACTTAACAATTATGATGTTTGTAATTAGATTTTCAAAACTAGGAAGTATTTTGTTTTTATGACCAGAAGTGAGTGAGAAAGAGCATAAGCCGAATCTTTGTGCTTTAGTCCCATTTTGTGGATATGGAGTTCACCCGACTTAGTTGATAAGATGGCTGAAATATTAAAGACAATGCAGTTCAATTATTTTGGCAGAAATTGAGCTAGTTAATGGAAATAGGACATTAAGTCTTAGGATATTCCAATCATGTGTCAAATTCAACACAATCCAAATAGAAGGTCTCATCTGAACTCACTTCTAAACCAATTCCCTTCAAGACTGCCATGTTTATGAGAATAGAATCAACATTCCCCCAGTTTTCCTATACTCTAAAGGACACTTCAGATAGAAAATGAAGCACATTAAAAAGCATCAAGGGGTGAAATACTCTATCTTCTTTATTAATTTATCCATGGAAGGACACATATGCTGTTTACATATTTTGACTATTATGAATAATATTGCAATGAACATGGAAATGCAGATATATCTTCAAGACCTTGATTCCATTTCCGTTAGCTATATACCCAGAAGTGGGATTCCTGGATCCCATACTAGTTCTATTTCAATTTTTTTGAGGAACCTCTGTATTGTTTTCCATAATAGCTATACAAATTTACATTTCCAGTAATACTGAAAAAGTGTTCCTTTTTCTCCACATCCTTGCCAACGCGTGTTGTTTCTTGTCTTTTTATAACAGAAATTCTAACAGGTGTGTGCAAGGTGATATCTCATTGTGCTTTTGATTTGCAATTCCCTAATATCAATCACCTTTCCATGTACCTGTTGGCCATTTGATGTCTTCTTTGGGAAAATGTCTATTCATGTCCTCTGCCCATTTTTAAAGATTATTTGTTTGTTTGCTATTAAGTTGTATGAGCTTTTTACATATTTTGGATATTAACCCCTTATCAGATATGTGATTTGCAAATATTTTTTCCCATTCCATTTCCATAGGTTGCCTTTTCGTTTTGTTGGGTTTTTTTTTTTTTTTGCTGTGCAGAAGCTTTTGAGTTTGATATAGTCCCACTTGTTCATTTTGCTTTTGTTGCTTGTCATATCCAAGAAACTTGTTGAGAGTTTTTACCATGAAATGATTATTGATGAGACTATTCTTTCCCCATTGAGTATTCTTGACTCCCTTATGAAACATTAGTTGACTATATTTGGGAGTATATTTCCATGCTCTTGATTCTGTTTCATTGGTCTGTATGAGTTTTTAAGCCAGTGACTCTGGTGATTGTTAATGAGGCCAAAACAAAAAAGGATTTTCTTCTCCAATTTTGTCTTGTACAACCACATGTCTTTGTAAAGCCATTTTCTTTGTTTCCAGTGAAGCTTCAGGTAGTAGGGTTTGGAAGAAGCCTGGAGATTCCCTCTAGAGAGCTTTTCATCTGTGTGTTTGGGTCCTGCAGATGGATGACAGCCAACTTCTCTGTTTGGCCCATCTTGAGTACGTGAACAGCAAGTAGAAAAGGTTGTTGGTTCTCCTATATCCTCAGTTCTAAATCTATTCTCAGAGCAGGGCTTGTCATAAATGCAGCTAGGGGGTGAGATACCTGGTTGCTGGGTGTAGAACGATATGCAAGCATTCTGTTATGAAAGCGTGATTTTTAAGGTAGAACTCCCTATATACTTTTGTATGTGATGTTTTGCATGTTTGGTTCACATATTTTTGATTCCCTGCCACACATTTGATCCTTCTCCTTTGACAGTCCTACACCAACCATAAGCTTCTCCTGTCGGGACGGTTTTTTTCCTACGGGCCTGCGAAGAGCTCCATTCCCCTCCTTTCGGAGCTGTCTCTGGCAGGCACCATAGCTGTCAAAACAACATTGAGCGATCACAGCTGCTAGGGATGGACCTCCCTGGCACCCTGGCCAGTTCCCCCCCCCCCGCCCCCAACCCGGAGGCCTAACCCTATAAAACAAAGCGCCTGACCCCAGTAAGTGCTCAGTCTTTGGGAACAATTCCGCTGAACCCACCAGTGTAATAAAGCTGTGTTCTCCCTGATTTCTCCATGCCACTTTTCCGCAACACTCCAACATTTTATTTTCATCTCAAGTCACATAGTTTCCTAATTGGCAATTGCAAGGCTGCCTTCCAGTGCTCACCCTGTGTGCCTACAGCATCTGAAACTGTTAAGAGATTTCACTCTCTTTGAATTGTCTCCTCTGTCGACTGACCAAATAATTCCCCACACAATCCACCAAAAGAACAGTTTATTCGGGAAAAGAAAAAGAAACAAAGCCACCAAGGAGTATGTGTATGCACACTTGCCGGTAGGTGTCCCAACCAGCTGCCCACTGGGGAAAAAAAACCCCAAGATCAACATGGCTTCCCCCTTTATTCCCATCCCTCCACTGGAAGTTACCACAAAGTTCAACAGGAAGTCAGGACTAGAGACTTAACAAGGGGCCCAGCTCTGCCCGTAGTCTTCCCAGCTCTATGGTTAAGCATCTTAAGACACCAGTTCACTTTTATCACCTCACATAGTTTTATTTTACTTATTTTTCTTCATCCGTCATTTTTATCCTGCCTATCATCAGAAAAGGTTTATGTCAAGTTGAAATATAGAGCTGCAGGTGAAAGAGAGAGGATGATAAAGCTAAAAAAAGAAATCTGAAATCATTAGGAATGAGAGGGATACATCAGCTATTTGGGATAAGGCAAATATTCTATTTAGGCACCGAATTAATTTTGGACTTCCTGGCTATCAAGCAGAAAAGGTAAACTTGACAAGAATATCCCTAAGCCCCAATGCCTGACTGCGGTTCTCTCCTATTAATTCCTCTAAGTTGTGGATACTGCCCAAGTTCCATCTTAATTCAGAGACTCATCTCTCCCTATGCTTTGTTCCATAACTCTCATGCTTGCAAATAGCAACGCTGAGGGTAACTTTCCGAATTCCAATTCCTACTGTTACCATGCAAAATGTCTCACTGCTCACTGCACAAAAGCCAAAACTTGAGAGGTGAGGTTGGTGAAAACAAAAGCAGGTTTATTCCAAAATGCCAGCATTAAGGGAAGACAGTGGATGCCCTGTCACAAAGAGTGCCTTCCTCTCTCAATATCACCAGAAGGTTTTATAGACATGCAAGGAGGGGCAGAACACAGGAAGGAGAAGATGGACAGGCAGCTCCAGAAAAAAAGCACTTCCCAGAGACTGTCTGTCTCAGGGTCAGGAGCAGATCCCATACAGATACAAAAACCTCTCCCAAGTCCCCCCAGCAAGCATGCACTCATAAACAAATAGAACCATTGAAACTGGAGGGTATGCATAGTAAGTGCACAAGAAACAGAGTCCTTAAGGTTTGGAGGAAGGAAAGACAAAAAAAAGAAAAAAAAACTCAAAAAGTCCCAAGCCAACACATACCGTCAAACTGAATTACATTAGACATTTAAATCTCAAAACAGAAGGTATGGGGTCACCGTTATACTATTATCCATGAGCTTTATGTTCTTCCTATTATTCCTTCACACTAACATGAGTACAACTCAACTTTGATCTTTTCCAAAACAACAACAACAACAACCCCCCCCCCCCAAAAAAAAAACCAGATACACAAAACAGCTCAAATTCCCTTGGTTAATTTTCTCACATTTCCACAGCTGTAAAAATCAGGAATTTTGTCTCTTTTTTTTTTCTTGGCTGCCCTCATCTAATCGGCAAATTTTGTTGATTCTCCCATTGCAATCTCTTCTCTTCCAGTGGCCTCAGATTCCCTTGATAACCTCTACACTGGTGACCTGATTCTTGCCTTTCCTTCTCCCCGTCTGTCTTATAAATTGGGTTCAAATCATTTTTTCCCTAAATTTTCTTTCCTCTTATTCCTCCTTTTCTGTAAAGCCTTCAGTGACACCTGATTATAGGAACAAAGCTCATACCCCTTACCCTGACATGAAAGATCCTTCACAATCTCACCCTTAGATCCATGTATTTTTTTTAACTTTTATTTATTTTAAGTGTGCTTTTCCAGGACCCATCAGCTCCAAGTCAAGTAGTTTCAATTTAGTCGTGGAGGGCGCAGCTCACAGTGGCCCCTGTGGGGATGGAACCGGCAACCTTCTTGTTAAGAGCACCGCGCTCTAACCAACTGAGCTAACAGGCCACACCCCCATGTATTTCTTTAAAAAAGCTGAGATCAAACCTCTTGCACTTCCTTTTTGCTGATATCTTTATTCCCATAAGTCTCTATACTTGAACATCCCTTTTCTTCCTCTCCTCTAGCCACAAAGTTTTTTAAAGAGCCCATACCAGTTTGCCCTTTGTGCTGGAAATATTTATCTCGTTGCCGAATGACACTGGAACTTCAGTGTTTGTTACCTAAATATCCACGTGTCCTTATATCTCTCATCTCTCCAACCAGATCGCCAGCTCCCTAAAGGGAATGTCTTATACATCCATGCATTCTCAAAGGCACATAGTAGGGTAAACGTTTTGTAAATATTTTTTTAAATTTTATTTAGAGCTATTTACACAATTACTTCCCTACTCCATTATATCTATATGGAACTGTTGTACATGAAGGCAACAAAAGAAATGAAAAAGGTTATTATATTGCCAAATAAAAAAGTCACACTGCTCCCTAACCTTTGTATCAAAATAGATTTTATTGGTTTGTTGTTATAGTATCCACAGCCACCTATGCTCCAACCAGCAGTTGGAATTTATCAGGGAGACAGGAACTGCCACAAATTGCCATTCCATGAGTAGAAAATGCCATTAGCATCATTGTGCTAACACCAGGGAAGGCCCAACTGCAGAGTTAAAATGGGCCTCCCTTTCCAAGTTGAGCCTCTATGTGAAGAACCATGGACTGGAAGAGAAGGGAAAGCCTTGAGGACTCATATAACCTGACTAATTATTTGGTTGTGGTGAGATGTCTCCTGGAGGGAATAATAACAGCAATGGTTATCATTGTTTTGCTCTCATACTGTGTGCCAGGTACTGTACTAAGTGCTTTTCATGAATTATGCCATTTTATCCTCACTATCATCTTAGGAGATAGAGACCAATATTTTCCTATTTTAAAATGAGGAAATTGAGACTTTAAAAAATGACTAACTGAAGAAAAAGAAGAAAGAAATAATGTTTTAAAAGAAAATACAGGAAAAAATTCAGTCTCTTTAATTAAAAAAAGAAAAGGAACTTGATCAAAGTCACACAGCTAAGAAATGACTAAGCTGGGATTTGAATTGGGGTAGTCTGACAACCAAGTTTACACTATTTACAAGAGTTACTTGTCTATAATTTTATATATATAATGTGATGGCTCGGTGCGAGGTAGGAGGGATAGTGTATGGGGGTGGGGGGTTCACAGTGTGAGGGATATAAATGATGAACGTCTAAGTATTACCTTGTCTTGTACACCTGAAACTAATAAATTAAAAAAAAGAGTTATTTGTAAATACCCTAGGAATTGTTCTGTATTCTTTAAGTGGACATCTGACTTTTAATGAAGCAAGATTCATCACTGATGAATGAAGACAGAATTGGGTTCTCTGAATACTCATCCACAGCCTAATGCTGCCATAGGTTGGTTCCCTGTGACACATTCAAAAGGAATGTGAGATAGGCAGAAAGAAAACTCCAAACAAATGTGTTTCATTGCAATATACAGCCCATTCCATTTTTCTCCCAGTGTTTAAGTGAACTGTATATAATGCATATAAACATAACTCACTATCTTACAATCTTTGACAACCAGGGAAAATTTTTTGGTGTTTTTGTCTGTGTTGAAGATTTCATATACCTTCACAGAATACAATTTAGCATCATGTTCTTGGCTTTCATTAAAGGCTAATATAAGGAATGAACATATAAAGAACATCTCTAATATTATTTTGCAAAAGTTCTGCTGACAACCTGATCCATTATGTCACTTAAAATTTATACATAAAGACACACATGAGAAATTCCTCTTGAAGTTCAGAGTAAAAACAAATCAAACCTTGGCTACCCTTTGTCTTTTAAGTATATCATGCCTTCTCACTATGAATTTACATGTGTTCTATCTACTAAGACTATGTCTCCCACTAACCACCAAATAGAATTTCCATATTTAATATACTTAATACTCATGCCATGTCATTTAAGAATGACTTAAAGTAGCTTACCTTAAACAAACAAAAACAGGCTAAGTATAATCATTGAGGCAAAGATAAGCATAGGAATAACTATAACTAAAATTATTATCATCATATTGCAGGATATAAAATCAACATACAGAAATCAGTTGTGTTTCTATACACTAACGATAAAATATCTGAAGAAGAAATAAAGAAAACAATGCCACTCAAAATAGCATCAAAAACAATAAAATACTTAGGAATAAACTTAACCAAGGAAGTGAAATATCTGTACAATGAGAACTACAAGACTGACGTGAGAAATTAAAGAAGACATGAACTATATGGAAAGATATTGTGTGTTTGTGAATCAGAAGAATTAGTATTGTTCAAATTTCCATACTACCCAAAGTCATCTATATATTCAATGCAATCCCTATCAAACTTCCAATATTATTCACAGACATAGAAAAAGCAGTCCTAGTGTGGAACCACAAAAGACCCTGAATAGCCAAAGCAATCCTGAGGAAGAAGAAAGCTGGAGTCATCACACTTCCTAATCTCAAACTAAATGATAAAGCTATAGTCATCAAAAGAGAATGGTACTGTCATAGAAACAGACACATAGACCAATAGACCAGAATAGAAAGCCCAGAAATAAACCTCCACATGTACGGTCAACTAATATTTGACAGGGAGCCAAGAATACTCAATGGAAGGAAAATGATCTCTTCAATAAATGGTGCTGGGAAAACTGTATATCCACATGCAGAAAAATGAAATTGGATCCTTATATTACATCACTCATAAAAATTAACTAAAAATGGGTTAAAGACTTAAACATACGAACCAAAACTATAAAACTCCTAGAAGAAAACACAGGGGAAAATCTTATTGACATTGGTCTTGACAATAGCCTGTTGGGTATGACACCAAAAACAAGCAACAAAAGGGGAAAAAAAGCAAAACAAGTGAGACTGCATCAAACTAAAAAGCTTCCGCATAGCAAAAGAAACAATCAACAAAATGAAAAGGCAACCTACAGAATAGGAGAAAATGTTTGCACACCATATACATGATAAGAGGTTATATCCAAAATAGATAAAATAGATAAAGACTCATCAAACTCAATAACAAAGAATAAAAAAATCTGATTTAAAAAATGGGTAGATAAAGACTCATCAAAATAGATAAAGACTCATCAAACTCAATAACAAAGAACAAAAAAATCTGATTTAAAAAATGGGCAGAGAAACTGAATAGATATTTCTCCAAAGAAGACATACAATTGTAAATGTGACACTATATCTTCTATTTTGAGATTTAAACCTCTAATATAATTTGATTTAACAGTGTACTTTATGTAGCTTGGGACTTTTTGAAAGCTTTTCTTTTCTTTTCTTCCCTCCCCTCCCACCAACCTTAATGACTCTTCATACCAGTTTCAGTGGTTCTGTTTGCTCCAGACCAGTCTCAATGGTTCTGTTTACTGCAGACCTTATGCATACCAGGCTCAATGACCCTGTTTCCTCAAGGAAACCTCCAGGACACTGACTTGAAAGAAGTTTTTACATCTGCGTAAGATCCTCTCCTATTCCTGAAACAAACCTGGGAAGCACCTTTTTCAGGAATTGCCTGACCAACTTCTTTCCTTCGTTTTGCCTCTCCTTACCTGCCTATAAAGCCTTTTGGCCATGCTGGGATAAACGGGCGGCGTGGGGTGGGGGGGACAATGGCCTTTGGACAGGAGTCCACCATCTTTCCAGAGGCATTCTGAATAAATCTGCTTTTCTTTCCATCAGCCTCGTCTCTCAAGTTTTAGCTTTCCTGCAGGTGAGCAGCTGGACCTTTAGCACGGTAAAAGAATGACCAACTTGAAAAGTTGCACATCACTAATCATTAGGAAATGCAAATCAAAACCACCATGAGACATCACTTTACATCCCTTAGAATGGCTATCATCAAGAAAAGAAGAGATAACATGTGTTGGCAAGGATGTAGAGAAAAGGCAACACTTATGCACTGATGGTGGGAAAGTACATTGGTGCAACCACTACGGAAAAGAATATGGTAATTACTCAAATTAGAACTAACATATGATCTAGCAATCCCACTTCTGGATGTGTGTATATATATATATATATATATATCCAGAGGTAAATGACAAGACTGTGATAACTGATGACAAAAAAATCACTATTACTATGAACAATTTTATTTATTTTTAAATTTCTGATAGCATATTTGTGTTATCTCTGATTCATAATTAGATTTTGCTGAATTATCCATTTCAATGATCTTTTCAACATACCAACGCTTGGATTAATTTTAATTCATATTTTCAATCCAGCAATTTATATCACTAAATTTAATACTTCATTTCTCACAGTTTCTTTTGTTTGTATTTTTAACTTTTTGAATTGCAGCTTCAGTTTTGTTTTCATTCATTCTTCAATGGTGAAACCTCTTTGGACTATGGATTTTCTCATTATGCAGTTTGCCTGCATTTAATAATAATACTAACTAATATTTGTTAAGTGTTTACTATGTGCCACTTTTATAAAATTTTTTTAAGAGGGGCACAGCTCACAGTGGCCCATGCAGGGATCGAACCAGCAACCTTGGTGTTATAAGCACCATGTTCTAACCAACGGAGCTAACTGGTCATCCACCCCAACTTTTTTACATATATTTATTTAATCTTCCCAATAACCTTAATGACTGGAGAAATTGCACAGAGGTGTTACATTTTCTCATATTTACCCAAGATCACACAAATAGTACACGGCAGAGCCAGGACTGGAATTCAGGCAATGTGTCTGCAGATTCTATCCTCCAAACCACCATAGTTTTAAGTTCTCTAAAGCACATCCTGTGTTTCCCTTTGTCCATGGAAAATTCTGGCTGGGACACAGTTCCTAATTATATCATACAGGTACAAATCAAGATAAATTGCAATATACAATACCCTGAGTCTTCATAAACTGTTTATTAACATCTGTGGTTTGGAGCTTAAGTATTTTTTTCCACAGCAAGACTATTTCTTTTAAACTGTGATGATAAGTAAATATTTAGTGGAAATCTTAAGTTGAATACAGAACAGTGAATTACTGAATTAGTTTTAAAACCTTCATTTTTTCTTTACTTCTCACTTCAGACTATATGACCCTGAAACTGCTCCCGAATACTCCCAGTATATATGCTACAAGGTCAGACGATTAAGTTCGTGAACTCATCCTAGAAAAAGTGCTGCAAACCTCATTGCTGAATATTACTACGGTCACCTTTGAAGTGCTCCCCTTGGGAAGCTATGCACTGATGCCAGTGCCTAGTCCACCCTTCAAAGCAATTGTGGAACTCTTTTTCTGGAATGGCCATCAGAGCTGTCATCATATTACCCTTGATGTCCTGAATGTCATCAAAATGGCTTCCTTTCAATATTTCCCTTCTCTTCAGGTAAAGAAAGAAGTCATTGGGGCCCAGATCAGGTGAGTAGGGAGGGTATTCCAACACAGTTGTTTGTTTCCCGGCTAAAAACTCCCTCACAGACAGTGCCGTGTGAGCTGGTGCATTATTGTGATGCAAGAGCCATGAATTGTTGGTGAAAAGTTCAGGTCATTTTTTTAATTTATTGGGGTGACAATTGTTAGAAAAATTACATAGATAGTTCAGGTCATTTTTGTTTAACTTTTTCCTGCAGCCTTTTCAGCACTTCTAAACAGTAAACTGGGTGAACTGTTTGTCCAGTTGGTACAAATTCATAATGAATAATCCCTCTGATATCAAAAAAAGGTTAGCAACATCACTGCAACAAGTTCGTGACCTTAATTGTTGGACCTCGTATATGTCCAAAGGAAATGAAAACAGGATACCGAAAAGATATCTGCACTCTTAGGTTTTTTGCAGCATTATTCACAATAGTCTTCTTTAGTACAAATAGTTTCATGTTACTTTAAAAATGACACAACTGACAGTCTCTTATTAGTGTTTGTGCAGTAAGTGAGGAGGTGTTAAATCCACTTGGTCCAAGAACCAAGTGGATTTAACACATGACCAAATAAATCTATGGTCATTATTTAATGACCATGGATTAAATAAGGTCATTTAATCTATGACAAATAGCATGTTCTGACCAACATGCTATTGTTTGCCTGGGCTGGTGACTTCTGGTTGTGGCTGACTGACTGAGCTAAATGATCCTATCTGCATTATGCTCATTTGCCTCAACTTACAGACCCAGAATGGGATAGAACTCCATGTTTTATTTTATGTAAATCTTCCTTTGGAATAGTAGATATTTCTAGGATCCTCTGCTCCTAGAAGATGATGTTGTATTGCCATTTCCCCGAAAATAAGACCTAGCCAGACAATCAGCTCTAATGCATCTTTTGGAGCAAAAAATTAATATAAGACCTGGTATTATACTATATTATATTATATTCCTGGTCTTATATTATAGTAAAATAAGACCGGGTTTTATATTAATTTTTGCTCCCAAAAACGCACTAGAGGTGATTGTCTGGCTAGGTCTTATTTTCGGGGAAACATGGTAGGAGATAAAGAGCTAGCACTCTGACCATAAGTAGATAAAAACAAAGTACAGCCTCTCTTTAGCATACCCACGCTCCCACAGTGCAAGTGCAAATGAGCAAATCTCCCAAAGAGAGAACTTTCTTGTAGATAGAGCGCTGTGAGTAGGGAGAGGCCTTAGCAAATGCCCAAGTATATTGAATGGTATTTACAGATCACAATCGAAAACTCATCTGAATAGTTGCCTTTTCATTTCCTTCCATAAAATTGAAAGGTAACCAACCATACTTTATAATTTTTTTTTGTCACATGGAAGAATAATGGCCTTTAACAGTGGCTTTTTTAGTTGTAAGTTATTTGAGCCTAATCTTCTAAGAAGGCACACAATTGCCAAGGATATTGTCACTCTTATATTGTCCTTGAGTACTCAGTAGTGAATTTGAAGAACATAGAAAGCTTTCTTTACATGAAATCAAGTCTCCTGAAAAGATATAGACAACTGGTAGTGAAATGGAGCCTAAGGTCTTCTGCAAATATTATATTATTCCTTCATTACCACTTTCTAATGGAATGCAAGAACACTGCTTTATAGTCTATGCTGAGAACAGCATGTATTGACCTCTTGCCAGTACTTCAGTCTAGTGTTCTCAGTTTACTGGTGAGATATAATAAAGTTATTGACAAGCAAAAGGAACTGCCAAAGATAGAGCATATATTATTAAAGCAGTTCATTTTCTCATCAACAGTTTATGTCTTGCTCCGGATAATTAGTGAGGTCTTGGAACGAATTAGTATAGTATTTGGGAATGTGTGTGCCAATAGAATATACATACATTGAGTTAGAAAAGAAATGGTTCTCATTTATGAGGGGGCTGAGCAATGTGAATGGCATGCACATAGAAATTGAACTCTGAGATCATGCACATTATACTCCTACAATCGCCCCATTGATCACTCTTTGTCTATAAGTCTGACCTGGGGTCATTATGTTTCTAATGTTATACCATTGCCTATCTCAGAAGCTAGTTTTTAATTCACCCACATCACCCTGCATAAACTGAAGAAAAAGACTCTATTTCAACTCAGCAGTCTGGGGATATGTCAACCAGAGGAAATAATCGATCAAATGAACTCATGCCATTTACATGGCCAAAATATGGACAGACGAGATGGGAATCCAGGAATTAATCCAGACATGCTGTCTCTAGATGATTCCAAGCATTTACATGCTCTTACGGAACGTAGGCAGTCTAGTATTCAGTCCCTGGCATGTGCTGTATAAGGCCACATTTCTACCTAATTCCATCTTCAAAGAGTACGGATTCACTTCAAGACTTCCACTGTTTATATGAACATGTGGCATTCTATGCTTGTGGTCTATTCCAATCCTTAATACTTTTAGGTTTCTGTCTTTCTGAAATAATTATTTCAATTGTATTTTGTAGAATCATGGTTCTAGCAGGGAACCTTCACCTCAGGTAGTTCAAATGAAAACACTTTAATGAAGAGACTTCTTACAGATGTGAGGCAGGATTAAGGGAAATAATTATGGATGCAGAAGCTCCCAGAGACTACCGACAGCAGGAAGCCATAACCATCTCTAGGGCTGAAGGGGTGAAGAGAGGTAAGGGTACTTGCAAAGGTCACTGAGAACTGGGCCTACGGGAGAGAGGCCACCTAGCAGGAGCTGTAATTGTGAAGGAATGCAATTCCTGCCAGAGAAGGAGGGAAGATGTTGGGGAGAGATACTGCCCTTACCTTTGTCTCCTCCCATCCTCCAGTGTCCTGTTGGTACCTACCATCCAGAAAACAGCCAGCAAGGGAGGGAGGTTCCATCTTCAGTGCACAGAATGGGCAGAGAAAGGCATAAGGTAGATCTGGGGAAGGCGGAGTGAGGGGACAGAGAACAAATCAGCATACATTTAGTGGTTACTGCTTTTGCATAGAGCAATCAGGTGGAAATCTAAGCATCTGAGACTATTCCATGTCACAATCATTTTTGACTGGACAACGGCAATTCTATCCTAAACAGTCTCCGCACATCCACACTTGTCTCCTTCCAATTACAATGTTCCTGAAGGCAGAGAAATCAGTTCTAAACAAAGTTGATTCTTACCCTGCCCTCTGCTGCCCTCTCCCCTCAGCACTTGACCCTTCCGTGGATACCAGTGCTTTTAGGACAGAAACTAAAACCCTTAAAACGGCTTGCAGTGTCCTATCTGGTTTGGTTCCAGCCAAATTCTCTAGTCATGTCTTGCTCCCTTCTCTCCTTTCTTCAGCTCCCTCCAGCATTTTTGGCTTTCTTTGCTTTCTGCCTGATTCTGAACCTTTGAAATGTGGCACCTTCTTCCTGGAATGTTACTGCTTCTTAATCCCTCAGATCTCATCCCAAAAGTCACTTCCTCGTGGAAGCTTTCACATAACTCCTAGATCAGCTCAGCTACCAATTTTTATATAGTTTTCTTATCCAGTTTATATTTGCTTCATTGAATCTTCTGTTTAAAATTCTACATGTATTTGTTTGATGATTAGCTTGATCTCCATCTCTACTAGATAATAAGCATCATGAAGCAAGGAGTTTATTTGGGTTTATTGAGCATTGCATTTGCAAGCTCAAACTCCGCACCCCACAAGGTAAGCTTCAGCAAATAGTCATAAACAATTTTGAAAGACCAATTATGTACCTCAGCTACAGTTTCAGATGTTAATGTGAGATAAGATACTTGCATGTATGTTTGACTACTTGATCAGTTATGAATTTATTGTTCTGTTTTCTATGCACAAAAACGTATAACAATATACCCATTGTTTATATTGGATCTTCATGGATTTTACAGGTAAAGCAATCTTTTTCTTTTCTTTTCTTTTTTTTTTTTTTAGAATTGTATATTCAGGTTATGTCCTTGAAATGTCGGAGCTGAAAATCATGGGTAGCGTTATTTATGCATGATAGAGGTTGCGTTTCTGTCTAAGAAATGAAAAATAAGGTTCTCTGCAAACTGTTTAAAAAACACCTTTTTACTATCTTGCATTTTTCTTCCTATAAAACTCACATTTTCCTGGTCATGAAAAAGAATGCAGTTGCCAGGAAAAAGATATGAGCATGAATGCATAATGTTTAAAATTATTCAAAATAAATGTTCTTTTAGAGAGGAAAATTGTTATACTAGGGGAAATGCTGTCTGCTTTCCAAGAGACCACTTCTAACCAAATAATTATAAACCACATTTTGATGTGGTCTATGAAGTTCTGGATGGTAGGATATTTTTGTAATTGGCTTAGCTATGTTTAGAGAGACATGAGTTTGGCCCTGTTGCCGCATCCCTTATTAAGGCTGTTTCTACACAGGCAACAGGGAATATATGTGAGGGAAATACTTTAGAATTTTTTTGAATTAATTTAGTCAGTGACACAGTTATTTTCCACATTCTAAGAAGCAAAGAAAAAGGCATAACTCCTTTAGTACAGCTATTGGAAAGGGGTGTAAGGTGGTGTGTGTAAATGAGAGAATGTATAGGAAGTAGTTAGCACGGTGAGAGTAAATTTGTAAAATCACACCCAAGAAGCTTTGTAAATATTAGTTCCCTTTTCTCTCCATTTATGGAGATACGAAAGTTGTCAGGAAAAAACTAATAACAAAAGTACACTCACGAAGTTGGAGGGGCATCTCATAGGGAAAAGTAGTGTATTCCCTACCTGTATTTGTATTCCTTCCCAACTGGACATGAAGGAGACAGCACAAAAGGTTTAAAGATTCAAAATTAGAAGCCTCAGTGGGGGATAAGAGAAGCTATGGGAGAGAAAGGTAAGTGCGGAAAAGACAAACAGTAACATCATTCTTATGAGGTATAGGCAGGTAGTGAAAAGTCAGAACTCAGCAGCGTATCATTTTTACCAAGTAGTAGTACCTGACTTTCTGCCAGTCATACCCACGATTCTGATATATTAAAAAGATAAAAGGAACTCACAGTGTTGTTGGTAGAAGGGGAAGTAGGGTAAGATTCCTACCCTCTCTTTCTTTCTACCCAATTCCACCCCACACGGAAAGTTTTGTGGTTCTACAAAACTCACCATGGAAACTTGGTTCTGTAACTGCTGTTCAAATAACACTGTGGTGTAACCATGGCACAATGGCCAAAGGGCATTGGATAGCCAAGTCTTGAAGGAAAACTGAGTTATTACATAGTTTCCAACGGAAGTTTAGGAAAAGAAGGTACTTAATTTATATTTAGGAGTACCTTGCTTTAAAATGGTATCTTTCATTAATTGCCAATTCCATAGATTGAATTCTTAAATTACTTGACAGTATTTGTTGCTTAGGTAATTTCAGTGCATTTTGTTACACATTTTATAGGAAAAAGATTGGATCACTTGTTAAATTATTTACTTTCCTGAAAAAAAATGAGTAGATTCTAAAATTGCTGACTTGATATACCGTGTTTCCCTGAAAATAAGACCTAGCCAGACAATCAGCTCTAACGCGTCTTTTGGAACAAAAATTAATATAACATTCAGTCTTATTTTACTATACTATAAGACTGGGTATAATATAATATAATATAATATAATACTGAGTTTTACATTAATTTTTGTTCCAAAAGATGCATTACAGCTTATTGTCCGGCTAGGTCTTATTTTCGGGGAAACACGGTAACTATTGAAACTGAGTTTTATGATAGAAAAGGGATGGAGCACATAAATACAAAGCTTGCCTCTGAGGTAGATGATTTTACATCATTTTTGCTAAATAACAAAGTTGCTAAAGTAGTATGAGAAGAAAGTAAGGAAATAGTCTGTTGTGCTCACTGTTTATTGTATTTAACTTCTATTCAGATTAACAACAATGGTTTTAAATAATTTCAATTAAATTGTCAGCTAGCATCACTGAGTGGAAGCCAAAACATACAGCATTATCAACAAAGCCTGTCTTTGGCAAACCCAAGTGGACGAATGCTCTGCTGATGCCAGGCTAAGTTGGGAATGTAAAGTACATGTAAGCCAATAGTTAAAAAGCAAAGATGAGAATAACAGCAGTCAGACAAGTAATTGTTTGCCTACTGCCAAATCTATCACTCTCCTAGTATATGTGTGCCTGTATATTTTGCCTTCTACTTCCCACTGAAATGGAGGAGTGAGTCTGCAATGAATTAGGACCCTACGTTGTGCTCTGGCCTCTAGAATGTGACCAGTTGGTTATGGGCTAAGGCAGTTAGTCTGTGTACATTCTGCACCTTCGTTGTCTGTCCAACCTCTAGGGCTGGAAGTGATGGACTTGTAAATGGTATCATCACACAGGGCAAGGAGCATAGATCCTCAATCATGGCTTGGAGAGTAGTCTGATCCACAGGTCACTGTGACATGAGTGACAAGCCTTTGTTGAGTAAGGCCACTGAGAATTCAAGTTTGTTCCCACAGCACAGGCTTCGTCATTCAACCCTATCCCAACTAATATAGATGGCCATGGGTGTTGTCAGTTTCACAATGATTTCACAGTTTCAAGAAACACTACATTACATATTTGGCTCTGCTGTTCTATATGCAATCTTGTTTTGTCTGTACTTTTAGCTCTGCATTTCCTGTCTCTATATTGATCATCAATAGATCACATCCTTTAAAAAAGGCAATGGCATAGAAAATAATTTAATTTTGTTTTAATCCAGCCTTTGTCGAAGCATTTTTCAAGAATCATTACTTCTGGAAGATGTTAATATGTGTACCTAAACAGAATTTCCAAGCTTATATAATTTTGGAAAGTGCTGTATTCAACAGATCTCTCTTGGAAACACTTGATATTATGGTATCATATTGAAAGTTCTGAGCAGACCTGCAATGAAGAAGCCAAAGGTACTTTGTACCAAGTGTTTCCCACATTTATTGGCCATGACTTTTTTTCCCTGCAAACCTTTCTTAGAAGTAGTTCCATTTGTGGAAAAGTAGCTAAAGAGATACCTGAGAAAAGGGTCCTATAATTTCATTTACAAAGATACATTTTTTACCAAAAGAATATTGAATTGGTTAGGATTCTACCAAAGAAACATAACCAGTAGGTTAAGTAGGAGTATTCATTTCCTAGGGTCATTGTAGCAAATTACCACAAATTAAGTGGCCTAAAAAAACAAAAACATTATTCTCTCACAGATCTGGAGGCCAGAAGTTTGAAATCAAGGGGTCAGCAGGGCCATGTTCTCTCTGAGGGCTCTGGGGAAGAATTCTTCCTTGGCTCTTGTAGCTTCTGATGGTTGCTGACAATCTTTGACATCCTTTGACTTTTTTCCCTGTGTCTTCGCTCTGTCTCTTCTGCGTCTTCACATCTCCCGTTTCTCATAGGGATACTAGTCATTGGATTTAGAGCCCACCCTAATCCAATATGATCCCATCTTCATTTTATTACATCTGCAAGACCCTATTTCCAAATAAGGACATATTCAAAGATTCTGGGATTTGAGGTTATTACTGCAGCATATCTTTTTGCAGCATCTGGTTAGGCAAGTCAGAAATATATAGGGCAGGCCACAGCCTGGAAACTCTTGGGCAGGAACTGAGACCCCCATCCACAGGCAGAGTTGCTTCTTTGTCAGGGAAATCTCAGTTTTGCTCTTAAGGACTTTGACTTGACTGGGTGAGGCCCACCCACACCATCGAGGGTAATGTCTTTTATTTAAAGTCAGTTGGTTGTAGAGGTTAACCACATCTGTAAAACGCCTTCATAGCAACATCTGGATTAGTGTTTGATTGAATAACTGGCTAGTATGGCCCAGCCAAATTGACACAAAGAACTAACCATCACAAACATAAAATTAAATGGTCAGGCCAAGAACTTCCTAATGTTCCAGCACATTCTAAAGCTCTCAGCATACAAAAAGCTTTTTTTTTTTAATTAATTAACAAAATGTTCTTGGGTTGCCTTTATCAGACACAGGTCTGGTGAGGTAGCCGTTATTATACTTATCTGTGAATCAAAGGGAGAATTAATGTGATAGAGTTTCATTCTGTTCATATATTTAACAAATAAAACATGACAACTCTTTGGCTGTTTTGAAATCTTTACTTTGAAATGATTCGAGGTAGCACCTACGCTAATATTCTTATTTTATCCATAGGTGAAATGGGCCCAGAGTGGAAAAATACCTAGCTCATATTTACCTGACAGGTTTAGACCCAACACGTGATGAGAACCCAGGTGGGCTCTGTTTCCACCATGCCTCTCAGACAACTATCAAAGGTGATATTAAGCTACACCAAGAAAATGGATAAACTCTGGCTTTGTTCTTCCAGCGATTATACTGAGGAATCTTCTCGTGCCCCTCCACGAGGGCACAGAGCTCAGCAGCCTGGAACTGTCACTGTTGGAGAGGGAGGGTGCTTGGACAGGCGGGTAACTCTCCCAGTAGAATGCTTTTTCTGCCCCAGACCTCTCAGGACTCTCTTTCAGCATGGGTCACAGCCTTCATCTGCATCCCATTTGGAACCCAAAGTTTAGCCACTCTGAGCATCCAAAGTCGGCCTGCCTCTGCATTTCAATGACACTCTATGTGTTGATGTCCGAGATGATATGTCCGCATAAATACATTAAGACAAGAACAGCAAAGGTCATAACTGTCCTTATTACTGAAGCTAAAATTTAATGAGCTAGATCACAGGCTGCTTTAAGAACGGCCGTGCCAGGTTAATGGGGCTCTGCCACTGAAGCCAATTACACTGGGTACAATTACACCCTATTCTAATAGCTGTAAGTCAGGGTTACACAAAGATTCTGTCGCTGGGTAATTACTAGCTAGGAAGCAGGTGAGGGGAAACCAAGCAAATTGTCACTGATCATACAAGAGACACACAGAGAGCACAGAGCTTGTAGCTATTCCGGGTGCGTGTGTGTCATCTGTTGCTAAGAAGGAGCTGGCTTCACAGTCAGAAAGCCCTCTTCTTCTAGCACTGACCAAAAGGATATGTGATTTCAAAGACGCTTTTAGAAAAGTAGCTGAAATGTGAATAGTAGGAGAGGGGGAGGAAAAACTCAGAAAGCCCTTCTCTATTGAGACTGTTTCCCTGAGGATTTTGGAAGATTTAGTGGGCTGACATTATTGAAATTTTCTTCCAACCTAAATACAGGGGAGTGTGACCAAAACCCAAAATGATATTGTCAAATTTGAACAAACAAACCTCAAAGATTGATTTAATAAAAGACCTCCTTTAAATTCCCTCTTATTCTCACCCTTGTGGCTATTTACAGGTCCTTTCCTACACATGGCTAAGAGGGGCCACTGCAGAGCCTTCTGACAATTGAAAGATCCATCAGAAATATAGATGAAAACACTTTGAAATTTCAAAGTAACAGAACTTCCCTATGATCTCATGGATCAATTTACATGCTATTGATTTTTGCAAAACATTTGAGGAACCAACACATCTATTGCAATTGAAACACATGTATTCATGTTATCAGTGATTAAATGTTTAAAAATCCAGGGATGTGAGGGTAATGTTTTCTTAATGAAAGTGTCAGTGACACTTATTGGAGCTGTGGGAAAGTCACCGCAGGCAGGGCAGCTGTAGTTCTGAGTGCTGCCTTTTGAGTACTACGATGTTTATAAGGGAATGAGTATTAAATAAATGACACAAGCAATATCAATTTATTAGAATGTTTTTTTGTTTCCAAGAGGTTAAAGATTTTTTAAAAAGTAATCCTAAATATTAGTTGTTCAGACCACAATTGGAAAGACTTCCAGAATGACTCAAGACTTTTAAAAGATCCTTTCAAAGTAATGAAGTAATTCGTGGTAGAGTAGAAACAAAGGAGCAAGAGGGAGTAGTTGGTATAGAGAGAAGCCGGATCATATCTTGCTACTGCTTGCTCTGAGATTAAATGCTGGTGTTATTACTCTTATTTATCATCAGAAGAAGAGAAGGAAGAGGCTTTACAGTGGTTATATTATATTGGCTCCAGGCAAATTGCTCTCCCCACTGTTTCTCAGATACGCCAGCTATTATCTAACCTCACAGCATTTTCACTTGGTGTTTGCTGTGTCCAGAATGTTCCTCCTTTTGGTATATGCCTGGGTTACTGCCTCACCACCTTCATGTTTTTGTTTTTGTTTTTTAATGCCAACTTCTCTATGAAGCCTACCCAATCACTCTGTTTAAAATTATACATTATTTCCCTATACTCACGATCATTCTTAACCTGCTCTATTTTTCCTCCATAGTGTTAATTATCCTCTAGTGAGGTATAGAATTTATAATATATTCTTTTTGTCCCTTTTCCCTCTCTAAACAAAACTCATTTCTCCAAATCCTTCAGCGTTTTCCACACTCTGCAGAATATCATCTGTTTTTACTTCTAATTTAAGACTGCTGTTCTTTTCTTGGTTATCTTCCTTGGAGACTGTCCTTAAAAAATTAAATTCAGTAAGTATGTCTAATAATTTGAAAGAGACTCAGTCACTCCTAGCAAGGCTGCCTTGTTGAATTGCCCTTAGGTAACAAGGCCTCCGAGAACCCTAAATAAATCAAAGGACAGAATACTCTCCAGTATAGTGTTCTACTTCTTCCAGTATTCCAGTATGCCATCTCAGTACGGAAGAAAACTCCACTGTAAGTGTATTATATGTGAGAGATACTCAAGAAATAATCCAGCCATCCTTTCAATTGAGTAGATCCAATGCCAATCTATCTTGGATAACAGCAGTGTTCCAAATGTGTAGATTTTCTACAAAGGCAAACACATAGATATTCTTCTTGAATATTTATATTGACGGTGACAATTCAGAGAACATAGTGGTCAGCCCTGTCAATCATATAGGTGCTATTACTGGAAAGTATAAGAGAGAAAATAGAAGAATGTATAAGAGCTAATACAAGAAAAACGAAAAGGCACATCTGATGGGGAGCAATGCATCCAACACTATACATTACTTACCCCCACCTAGAACTAATACAATCCAAGAATAAAAAATGGCCAAGCTTCAGAGACATAAAAAGCAACAACAACCAAACTCAGATACGCTGGCGTTTTACTGTCATACCAATGGATCCACATTAGAGGCAAGACAAAACAGGATCACGAATGAGTTTTCCTGTCACTGGCAGAATTAAACTTTCTTAAAATGGAGTTCAAGAACGACCAAGATCAATACATATTCTGTAATCGTGTTACTTAAAGAGTGGTCCATGGACCGGAAGTATCAATATTATTTGGAAGCTTGTTAGAAATGAAAGGTCTCAGGCCCCACCCCCAAACCTACTGAATCAGCATCTGCATTTTATCAAGTCACATGATGATCTGTAAGCACTTTAAAGCTTGAGAAGCACTGCCAAAAACACAATAGACCACGAGGTTCCAGTGGCTACTTTCATTATGATCTCTGTAGAACGTTTAAAACATTATTCCAGATCCATCTTTTTTTAAATTTTCATGTCTTAGTCATTTTTAAAAATTAGTTTCAGGTGTACGAAACAACAGAATGATTAGACATTTACACCCTTTACAAAGTGACCACCCCTCCCCAAGTCTACTACCCCTCTGACATCGTACCAGATCCATCTGTAGAGTCAGTTTCATGAATCTCCCAACAGGCTATACTCACATTTGTCTCTATATGAGGTCAGATAATTAAGTTCACAAACTTAATTGTCAGAACTCCATTTTAATAAATACCTAAGGGTGTAAATCTCATAATATATGAGACATGAAATAAATTATTGGTAAATGACTACACTAAGGACAGCATAGCCTTAGTGCCATGACCACTAAGCTTGGATTCAAAGACAATTAAGCTCAATTTCTGACTCACCACTAGCTGTGCACACTTGAACAGCATGCTTTGTCTTTTAGTTGTCATTTCTTTCACTTAAAACATTGAGTTAACACTACTACCTGCGTCATTGTTTGTAAGAGAATGGACTGAGGTGATAGAAGCAGAGTATTTAAGTAATTCTAGCTTTGATCTGCTGCCCTAGGACAGACCATCTCTAGATTTCCCTCCCAGGACCTCAATATTGATTTCTATTCTCTGGTTAACTCTGTAGTTTGTTACTTCAAAGGTATTAGGCAAGTTCACCTCGGTTAGGTTTTTATATTTAAGGCTCACATTTTCTCAAAGCAGTCCCTTCTTAGTTCTCGCAGTCACCACTACTCACTCTGACCAGATTTAGCCCAAATAATGGCATGTGGATAAACAGCAAATGAGAGGTAGATGATTTCCAACTAGTTCTCTTCCAACACAATCACTGAGGTGAAACAATTTTGTCCAAGCCTCACTGAAATTAGTGGATGCCCGAAGAGCCCCAGAGACATTTTATGACCATATGTCACTACGGCTTGGAGAATGCTGAGCCCAACAGATAACATAAAATAATTAATCCAGGGGGCTTGACAATTTGTCCTTGTCTACTCTTCTTTGTTCAGCTATGATTAATAGTACTCCCAATTTCACTTTAAAAAAGTGTCCCACTATAAATTCGATAGTCATCTACAAGCAGATGATTTTGGCTATCCAAAATCAAACAGCAAGTGCAGAAGAAATGTTGCACTTGTTCCCTTGCTTTGCCTAAGCAGCTCTTCAAAAAGTTGCTTCTGATCTAAAACCCTATATATTTCACTAGGCCTCCTCGTCCTATGCGGGGCCTGGTATTCTCGGCTGGCATGCAGTATCCTATTACATCCCTCTCTATATCTTCCCCTCTGCTGCGGAGGATGAAAACTTGGGGCTATGTGCACCACATTGCCTTGCCAGCTGAGGTCCACAGAGTGGTAGATTCCATGGGAAGAGGCATTAGTGTAAGGTTGGAAAGGCAGATGAGAAACACAATCCATTTCGTTTTTTCTTCTATCAGTGGCAAGCAGATTCATAAGATCCCCAAACGCAATTTTTTTTGGCTGCAGCTTCTGCATTCTCCAGCCATTTAATCCGCTTTGAGGCTGAAGATCTACAGAGTTGGCAGTGATTTCCTGCAGATCCCTTACCCTAGGCAGCATCATCTCTGTAAGCCTTTTCGTATGTGAAAATGAAAGCTAGTGGCCGTCAGCTTGACACATACCCCCTTTATCCTTTCCAGTGCTTTGTGGTTGGTTTTTTTCTTTTCTGTTGTTTTTTTAATTAGTTTCAGGCGTACAAAACACTGTAATAGTTAGACATTTACACCCTTCACAAAGTGATAACCCCCTCCCCCAATCTACTACCTCTCTGACATCGTATATAGCTGTTACAGTTCCATGGACGCTATTCCCTATGCTCTACTCCACATCCCATAACCAGATATATTTAATTAAAGTTGACATTCAGTATTATTCAGCTTCAGCTTCAGGTGTACAGTGCAGGGGTCAGGCCTCTACACCATCCATAATGTTGTTGTTGGTTGTTTGTTTGTGTGTTGATGTTTTAACAACTCTGTTGAGCTATAATTGGTACAATTAACCTTCTCCCTCCTCTTTGTCCCCCACCCCCAGGCAGCTAATGATCTGATTTCTATTGCCATAGTTTACATTTTTAAGTTTTATATAAATGGAATCTTCCAGTTTGCACTGTTTTTTATCTTTTTATCTATTCTATCAGTCACTATAATGTTTTTTGATATTCATCAATATTGTTGCAGTGTCAGATTTCATTCCTTTGGGTTTTTTTGTTTTGTTTTGTTTTGTTTAATTTTTTTGGGGGGGACATGGGGGGACATTGTGTTTCTCCAGGGCCCATCAGCTCCAAGTTGTTGTCCTTCAATCTAGTTGTGGAGGGCACAGCTCAATTCCAAGTCCAGTTGCCATTTATTAATTAATCTTTAGTTGTGGGGGGCGCAGCCCACCATCCCATTTGGGAATCAAACCGGCAACCTTGTTGTTGAGAGCTCACGTGCTAACCAACTAGACCATCCGGCCGCCCCTCTGGAAGTCCAGCAGCAGCTCCTTGTCTTCAATCTAGTTGTGGAGGGCGCAGCTCACTGGCCCATGTGAGAATCGAACTGGCAATCCTGTTGTTCAGAGCTCGTGCTCTAACCAACTGAGCCATCTGGCCGCCCCAGATTTCATTACTTTGTATTACTGACTAGCCTTCCATTATGGATATACCTTGTGTACCCACACAGCCATTGACGGACATTTGCATTGTTTCCAGTTTTCTGGCTGTTATAAATAAAGCTATGAACATTCCTTCAAGTCTTTGTATAGACGTGTTGTATAGACATGTTTTCATTGCCCTTGAATAAATACCTAAGGGTGTAAATAGCTAGATCATGTGGGAGGTTTGTTCAATTTTTGAAGAACTACCAGTTTTCCAAAGTGATTGTACTATTTTATAATGATTGTGCTAGTTGTTCTGCATCTTTGTCAACACTTGTAATTGTCTGTCTTTTTTATTTTATCCATTCTAATAGGAGAGAAGTAGGATGATCCACAACTCCACCAAAACTTAAATATGGCCACATTAGCTTGGAGGGATTTTAGGTAAGACATACAAAATACTAGGTAATTGGGGGCAGGCCCGGTGGCTCAGGTGATTCAAGCTCCGTGCTCCTAACTCTTGAGGCTGCCAGGTTGATTCCCACATGGGCCAGTGGGCTCTCAACCACAAGGCTGCCGGTTCGATTCCTCCACTCCCACAAGGGATGGTGGGCAGCGCCCCCTGCAACTAAAATTGAACATGGCACCTTGAGCTGAGCTGCCACTGAGCTCCTGGATGACTCAGTTGGTTGGAGCACATCCTCTCAACCACAAGGTTGCCGGTTCGACTCCCGCAAGGGATGGTGGGCTGCGCCCCCTGCAACTAGCAACGGCAACTGGACCTGGAGCTGAGCTTCACCCTCCACAACTGAAATTGAAAGGACAACAACTTGAAGCTGAACGGCACCCTCCACAACTAAGATTGAAAGGACAACAACTTGACTTGGAAAAAAGTCCTGGAAGTACACACTGTTCCCCAATAAAGTCCTGTCCCCCTTCCCCAATAAAATCTTTTTAAAAATACTAGGTAATGGTGGAGGTTGGGAGAGAATGGAACGAACCATAGAATAGGGGTGGTCATGGGGAATGACTTGGATAAAGTGCCAAGTCACGTGAGCCTCCAGAATTGAATATGAAAAATGAGGAAAGTGAGGAGGTCAATTTGGGAATGCTCTTTAGAGGGTGCTAAAGAAAGTCCCCTTTTATCCAACCAGAGAAATGCTGCCTCCCCCAAATTGCCACAACAGAGGTGTTAGGGATAGTACTTTAATGTTAAAGCCATTTCATGGCCTCCTCAGCATTATCACCCCATGTTGATGGTTGAAGTGGTGCTTTGTGATGTCTAAGCCTTCCTTAGCAAACATTGGCTAGTGTAGTACCTAACTGACCAATCAAACTGAAGGGTGTGGCTCCCCATTGTTCTGGGAGGGTATATATAGTGAGGTCAGATGCAGAGGCCCTGGGTTTGGCTCCTCTTGGCTTAATCATGACTAAAGTAGTCAGAAAACCACGGGTGCCTAGAACATTTACAGTACAACCAATCTCAAGGATCAAAGGGAAGAAGAGGAAGGTCTTCTGTCACCCGAGGTCCAGAGAGACTGTCAAGGTGAGATGACCCCAACCAAGCTCCTCCTCTTCTCCATTGACTTTGCCTCCCAAGATGTCTCCCTATGCTTGCCTGACACAAAACCCCTCACTGACCCCCACCCCTTTTTCATGAATTCTCCCTTCCCATTCAGTCCATTCAGTCATCATCCTCTTTCTCTAAACTAATGCCCCACTGGGCTCATTCTCTTTCCCTTTCAGATGCCAAAGGCATCCATGAAGGCTGAAAGACCCCTTCAACAGCACTCAAGAAAGAAATCTCAAACATTTACCACTCAGTCAAAACTTAAAAAATCAAGAGTATTCATCTGTCACCACATGCTGAATAAGAAACGGAATCAAAGAAAAAGAAGAACTCATAATAAGAGACAGAATCAAAAGAAAAGGAATCAAAATAAGTCAGCTCGTCCCAAGAGAAAGAGATTTGGGAAGAGTCCACCACTTCATATAACCCGTGCAGCCAAAGCTAAATAGCAAAGTCCAGAGACCTCAGAAATATCTGTTGTGTCTCCAGATGCCTGGTTTACTAAATCTTACACCAACAGTGTAGGCCATTGGCTGTGATTAAAATAAAGAGAATTGTGAAAATGTGATGTTTGTGTGTGTCTGTGAATTTTCTGATGATGGGGAGGGAGTGAAGGAAGAGAAGAGGCAGGTACATGAGAGGGGAGGGATGTGGCGTGCTGGATGGATCAAGAGAGACCAGTCTCTCAGGTCCACAGCGAGGTATTAGGATAAGGACTGTGTCAGTACTGACCACTGAAGACAAATTAACACTTTATCTCAGGGGCAAAAAGTAAAAGGTTGGTGGTATTGCATTGGTTTGGGGTACAGAGCAACATTAGGGTCTAGATTGCCAGAACCCAGATGGAAAGAGGGTTTGATGTGTGGGGGGTGACTATCATACTGCCCCAAAAGGGGTAGGCAAAAAAATTACTTCCTGACCACCTACCTCATAGAGGGGTTTGTTGTACCCCACTTTATGCTGTAAGCTAAAGGTGCTCAGAAGGCACAAAACACTCATCGTACTGAAAGTCACCACCAGCACTCCCAAGGACTGAAATAATGTTTGTAGGGCACAAACCCAAGACTGATTAGGCCACTTTCTTGCTCAAAACCTTGCAGTGGAACAGTGGCCTCCCAAGGGCTGGACAGTGGGAGGGACCTTCGCCAGTACAGGAGATAAAGGGGAATATTTTTGGCATTTTTAATACCAATATAAAACTGAGTAAAAGCTGGTCTTTTTATTGTCACCATAACCCAACATTTCTAAATAACCACAGTGGTAAAACACTCTTCTTCAATAAAGCCTTTTGGTAGTTCAAGTTCTAAGCATTTGTTGTGGTTTAAGTTTTAAAAGTATAAGGTTCATTCTACAACTAAACAAAACAGTAAACTCAACTCAAAAATGGCAAAAGACTTAAATATATAGATCTCCAAAGATACACAAATGGCCAATAGGTACCCAAAAAGATGCTGAGCATTATTAGTCATTAGGGAAATGTAAGTTAAAACCACAGTGAGATACCAGTTCACATACAGCAGGACAACTAATGTGAAAAAAAATAAAAATAAGCGTTGGTGAGGAAGTGGAGAAATTGGGAACCTCATGCATTGCTGATGGGAAGTTAAAATGGTGCAGCTGCTGTTGAAACAGTTTGGTGGTTCCTAAAAAGTTAAACAGAATTACTGGGGAGGAGGGCGAGATGGTGGAGTAGATAAACACTGTGCTTGCCCCCCTCAAAATACTCCCCCTCACTTCGAACACACTTATTCCATCCTTCTTGCCACTTTCTGAAGCAGTTCTGGAAGTCCTCTTTCGTGAGTGTCTTTAATCGTGCTGTCATGACTGCCTTGATGTTCTCAATCATTTTGACATTGGGGAAGAGCCAGAAGTCACCCGGTGCCAGATCCGGTGAATAAGGTGGATGAGGACACACCATAATGTTTTTATTTGACAGAAATTGCCGTATACCAGAAGCGATGTGTGACATGATGGAGGATGAAATAAAGACACTCACGAAAGAGGACTTCCAGAACTGCTTTGGAAAGTGGCAAGAACAATGGGATAAGTGTGTTTGAAGCGAAGGGGGTTATTTTGAGGGGGATTAATGGCAATGTGTCTTTTACTGTAATAAAATTTTTTTATTTAAACATTCACCGTATCTTTTGATCACACCTCAGACAGTGGAAAGCCTTTATTTACTGTTTAAGATGTATCAGATGTACATTGTATTAAGTAGTTTTGATATAGGTTTGCACATCTTATGGCCATAAATCCTGCATGATTTGGATTTTATTGTCCTCATTTTGCAGAAGGATGACCTGAGGTATACAGAAGTTATATTTTCTTGCCCATAATCAAACAACTAATATATATGTGAATGCTTGGTTTTTAAAGCCAGTTTCCACCCCCCCACCCCCACAACCACCACCGAATGGAGAGCTCCACTTGGTCATTCAGGAATTACTAATTTGTCACTTCCTTTGCAGAATGAATGAGATGATCTTAAAAATATTAGGAGAATGACAATTGTTGGTATATACCTTATGGCTAGCTTCAGAAAGGGGTAGGGGTTGGGATGATGCTGTCATTGATTAATGCTAACTATAACAGAAATTTGAAAGGTCAAGTAAAAGAGTTGAGACAAAGGAGACTAATTAAAAATAGAGATCACGTCCATTATTTCTGACCATGTGATAAACAAAAATTAAAATGCTTACGCAGATGGGTGTAATTTGGGCAGCAGGGGATTTTGCATAGGTAAAAACAGAGATTTCTATGATGGCAAAACTCAAAGTCCTGTGTGAGTATGTGAAAAGTCCTCATGTAAAAATGTATTAGTAATGAGATGGACAGTTTCATTACAGAGTGTGTTGCTCATGTGCATAGACCATTAGAATATAGGAAATGAGGCAAAATTGTTGCTTTCATATACTTCTACCCAATCAGATTATGTTGATTGGTCAAAGATCAAGAATAAAGTTCTAGCTTTACTTTGATCCAGTTCCCATATCCCAAAGAATCCAGAACTGATAAGCTATTAGCTGCAGAAGAACTGGAGCAGTGTTCTGTGGAATGCAATTCCCCACTGGAGGAAATTCTTTGAGGTGGTTGCCCAGACTCCAAGTGAGATGAGCAAAACACTTCTATTACCAGACAGCACACATCTAGTTGTATGGCTTGGGCAAATTGCTTCATCTTGCTGTGTCGGTGTTTCCCATGTGTAAACGAGGGCATGTAAAATATATTTCAACAAATTGACATGAAAATGAAACAACGATGCCCTTATTACTAGACTGGCGAGAATTAGAAAGCTGGATGATGTCATGTCCTGGTTGAGATGTTGGGACATTGCAGTATCAATAGAAATGTGGACTGGGACAGCCATTATGATGAGTAATCTAGTACTAACTAGGCAATTTTCTATATGCGTACTTTACAACCCAACAATTCTATTTGTGGGAATTTATCCCAAAGAAATTTTCACACAGGTCCATACCTTCACACATAATGTATACATTATGAATAAAAAATAGGACAGTGTGGCAAGAACCACAAGGATCGCTGAGGTTTATAGCTGAAATCATTCCCTGGTAATATCGGAAACCTCCTTGTAGTTTCACATTCTAATTGCTTAACATAACAAGATACGTCCTGCTCTTCTTAAGCCTTAAAGACAATATATTTATACGCTTTTGGAACCAGATATTTTGTAAATTGCTTTTAGAGTGTGAAATATTTAATTTGGTGCTAAGTTTCATTTTGAAGTGTTTTTTTTAAAGGTTAAAGGACTATTCAATTAAATAAACTGAAAACGTCCAGAGTTCCCACTCAACACCAGGACCTCTGCTAGGCTTTGCAGATATGGCGGCACACATAAGGCAGAGTCCCTGACCGCAAGAAGCCTGCATGACCTCAGAAAACATTTGAGAAAAGAAACTAAGCACAGAGTTTTTTCACCCATCAGCTTTTAAGTCAATGATATGGTATCTTTTATCTGGACTGCAGATCTCTAATTAAATCTTTCTGGCACTTTAACTCTAGGGAAACCCAGTTGATGATTCAAAGTCAGTCATTGAATGTGATTTAAAATCAATATAAGTGAAAGACACCCTGGGTGTGCTGTCCTTTCAGAGGAAGTAGGAGCACTTTCATGCCTGGTTTGCAGAAAATCGATTATCTAAAGCAGCTACCAGGATAATATAGACAGAGAGAGCTTATGTTATGGATAGGCCACCGTTGTTATTTCTGATCTGCGTACATTATAACCATTTAACACTATTACATTGAATGCTCTGTTGTAGGACCTACTGAAATGCTTGCTGTTAGAGTAGCGGGGTACAGATTTCTATGCCTGGAGAGCTGTGGTTGACCAAAAGCAAATGTTAGAGTGCCTTGTTTCCTAAAAGAGCCCTGCTATGTATTTAAATATTCATGGATACATTGCCACATTCCACGGAAGAACTGTGGATACTTCGAGTTAAAAAAAGGATACTTAGGGTTAGAAAAAAAACCATAAAGAAGAAGCCATGAACAGAGAAAATAGATATCTAAATAGAAAAACAACAACGTAAGATCAATATCAGATGGGTGTTGTTCCCCTTGGAAAGGATAGCATATTATGCTTTACACAACTCACTGCCTATTGCAAAAACTTGCTCCTTAGTAATTACAAACTACAGTGCAAACCTGTTAGACTTACACTGAAGGTCCCCTATAAAGAGACCTTGGCTTACCTTTCTTGTCATATCCGTAACAACCTCTATTCAAGCAACTTATGCTCCAGAAAACGTCACTAATGCATGCAGTGATTTCCCTAAGCCCCTTGTTTCCCTCTTTGCCTGTATCTATGCTATCCTGTGACCCAAAACCTAACATCCTCCAAAAGCCAGCATAATTGCAACCTCCCAAAGACTTTTTCTCTATGACTCCATTAAATATTAGTTTTTCCATTCCCTCTACTCATTTTATTGTTTACTATGCTGCCCTTATGAGAGTTGAATACATGGCCAGAGGGGTAAATTTATTAGAAATCAGCAGTGTGATGTAAAATATTATCAGAAGGAATTATCTAGGACTATAAGGGGAGAGAATCACTCTACTCTGCAAAGTAGATCGAAAGATCTGTTTTGAAAATACAATTTTAAAAAATAGACAAACTGGAGAGTAGTTAAGAGGTGGAAGGAATTTAAACCAGAGGCTTCTTTCATCAGAAGTCAAGGGGAATTCTAAATCCTTATATTAAGAACACCCCTTTGCGGAATACCATGGGCAGAGGCTAAGAAAGTGCCCGTGGACTCATAATAAGAGCACCACCAGATGGCTGGCCCAGAGGCTTGTTTCAGCAGAGGTCAAGTGAAAGCCCCAGAATTCCACATGCCCCTGGCAAGGCCTCTTACCCCAGTGCCTTCCCTACAGACTTTGTCACCACTTTCTGCCTTGAGATGATCACAACTAAATTTCATCCTGCCTTCTCTTCAAAGAATGATGCTGGGAACTGGATATCCACATGTAAAAGAATGAAATTGGACTCTTATCTTATACCACACAAAAATAAACGCAAGGGCAGCCGGTGAGCTCAGTTGGTCAGAGCTCTTAACAACAACGTTGCCAGTTTGATCCCCACATGGGCCCCTGTGAGCTGCGCCCTCCACAACTAGATTGAAACAACTACTTGATTTGGAGCTAATGGGTCCTAGAAAAACACACTTAAATAAATAAAAGTTTGGGGCAGCTGGTTGGCTCAGTTGGTTAGAGCGCAGTGCTCATAATACCAGAGTCACCAGTTTGATTCCCACACGGGCCAGTGAGGTGCGCCCTCCACAACTAGATGAAAACAACGACTTGACTTGGAGTTGATGGGTCCTGGAAAAACACACTGTTCCCCAATAAAAATTTAAAATAAATAAATAAGTAAAAGTTTAAAAAATAGTAGTAAAAATAAACTCAAAATTGTTTAAAGATTTAAGTATAAAAATCCTAGAAGAAAGCATACCGGAAAAACTTCATCACATTTGTGTGAGCAGGGATTTCTTTCTTTTGGCTTTCTTGTATTTGATGCCAAAAGCATAGGCAACAAAATTAAAAATAGAAAAGTGGGACTACATAAGAATACCAAGCTTCTGCACAAAAGAAACAATCAACAAAATGAAAAGGCAACCTACCGAATGGGAGAAAATATTTGCAAATTATGTACCTGATAAGGGTTTAATATCCAAAATATATAAAGAACCCATATTATACCCATATATATATATCATACCCATATATATATATATATATACCCATATATATATATATCATAAGGAAAAAGCCCTTAGGACCAAAATATATGTGAATGAAATAAAGCAATGCATTTTCTTGTCATGATAGGTAATGTTTTATATATATATATATATATATATATATATATATATATATATATATATATATATATGAATATCATTCAGTCATGAGAAGGAAGAAAATCCTGGCCTTTGCAACAACACGGATGGACCCTAAGGGCATTACCTTAAGTAAATAAGTCAGCCAGAGAAAGGCAAATACTATATGATCTCACTTATATGGGGAATCAAAAAAAAACTGAACAGAGAGTACTAAGTGGTGGTTACCAAGGGGTTGGGGGGGATGAAGGAAATGGGGAGATGCTAGTCAGAGGGTACAAACTTCAGTTATAAGATTAACAAGTTCTGGGGATATAATGTACAGGATGGTATTATAGTTAATAATACTCTAATATATACTTGAATGTTGGAAAGAGAGGTCTTAAATTTTCTCCCCACAAAAAAGAAATGGTAATTATGTAACGTGATGGAGGTGTTAGTTACGGCTATGGTGGCAGTCATTTTGCAATATATGTCTATCAAATCAAAACTTTATACATCTTAAACTTACACAATGTTATATGTCAATTATATCTCAATAACTCTGGAAAATTAAAAAAACAAATAACCAACAGGTATGTGAAAAGATGCTCAACATCACTAATTATAAGAGAAATGCAAAGCAAAAACAAACCGAGGTATCACCTCATACCTGCTAGGATGGCCATTGCATATTTTTATATATATATATATATATATATATATGTATATGTATATATATGTATGTATATGTGTGTGTGTATATATACACATATATATGAAATGTATATATGAAAATATATATATGGAAATTATATATACACATACACACACATATATATATGAAAATAACAAGTGTTGGCAAGGATGTGGAGAAATTGGAACCCTTGTGCATGGTTAGTGGGAATGTAAATTTAGTTTAGTACAGCCACTACAGAGAACAGAAAAACAGTATGGAGTTTCCTCAAAAAATTAAAAATAGAATCACCTTATGACCCAGCAATCTTACTTCTGGGTACTTATCCAAAACAATTCAAATCAGGATCTCAAAAAGGTATTTTCACTCCCATGTTCATTGCAGCATTATTCACAATAGACAAGAGGTAGAAACAATGTATAATAAATACCTATTGATAGATGAATAAAAAAGTGTGGTATATGCATACAATGGAATATTATCCATATTTTTGAAAAGAAGGAAATTTTGACACACACTACAACATGGATAAACCTTGAGGACATTATGTTAAGCAAAATAAACCAGTTACAGAAGGACAAATACTGCACGATTGCACTTATATAAGGTATCTAAAGTAGTCAAACTCAGAGAGGCATATGCATAAAGTAGAATGGTGGTTGCCAGGGGCTGAAGGGAATAAAAAATGGGGAGGTGCTGTTCAATGAGAATAGAGTTTCAGTCATGCAAGGTTAAAATATTCTAGAAGTCTGCTGTACAACAATATGCATATAATTAACAAGACTGTAAAATTATTTTAAGAGTTCAGATTTCATGTTACATGTTTTTTGCCACAGCATACAAGAAAAACAATTTCGTAGTGTTTTTAATATATGTTGGTGAAAGTTATCACAAGAAGCAGGAGTCCTAAGTCACCCATCCTTCATGGCCTGGACTCTAAAAGCCATACTGCAGTCTCTTTTCTATTTCTCCCAACT
Source organism: Rhinolophus hipposideros (assembly GCF_964194185.1). Lineage (NCBI taxonomy): Eukaryota > Metazoa > Chordata > Mammalia > Chiroptera > Rhinolophidae > Rhinolophus > Rhinolophus hipposideros. The sequence goes on from NC_138046.1 coordinate 13,136,026, forward strand.
CCTGAAATGTAGTCACTGGATCCTCTGAAAATGATCACCATCAACACAAACCCCCTCCATTTGCAAAGGATCTCATCTTTTCACAGCACAGACCCCATTGTCCCTCTTTTTTGTTGCAAGCATTTATAGATCCTTGGCTTCCTGTAATCTCCAACATGTCACTTTCTCCAACACTACTCCTGTCGTAATTCTGGGCAATTTCAGTATAGACGCAGGAAGTCCTCCCAGTGCTTTGTCCTCTTATTTCCTATCCTCTCCTCCAGTGAGCTTGTTTTGCAGTCCCTTAGTCAGTCACTCCCATGGCCATATGCCAGACTGGATCATTTCCTATAACCACAACTCCATAATCCCATTTTTTGACGAAACCTCCTAACTTTTCAACTCACTCCCAATAGTACTGTGGGGACAGAGCCCCAGAAAGCAGTTTCCAGGCTCTCGGCCTCACATAGAAAGGTGCTGGCTCAGGTAGTAAATGGCCATCAACTGTGATTGGATGGCCATCAGCTGTGGCTAGTTGGCTGTCAGCTGTGGCCAGTGAGCCATTGGCCACTAATATAACTGCTGTGGCTACACTAGCAGAAAATGGCGGCTAGCAAGAGCGGATTGCAGAGAGGCAGATGCCGCCAGCGAGAATATAGTGATATGACTCCCCTACTTATGGCTCCGTGGGTGTTCCTTTTTGGCCTCACCATATTCTGCGTTCTTATGTGGGGAGTGGGAGCTGAGACCCCACCTGATACCCTGCACGACAAGTACCACATCTAAAACATTCTTTGATCCTTCTAGGATCTCTAATACATTGAACCTACAGCCTGTTGTCATCTGCCACCCCACTTATATCCTCAGATCCCCCCTTATCCAGATGAAATCATATAGTCAAGTATCAGAATCCTTAATTGCATGCGTGCCTCTTTCTAGTAGCTGTGCTGCTGTACTCCATTGGGTAAATCACAACTATGATAGGTTAATATTTCAAATGTTTGGCCAAGAGCTCATTGATACATAAACCAATAATACATTGAGGATGTATTAGATGGGGTACGTTTGAGTTATGGGAATGAAATTGAGAAGAACTACTGACAACGGGTGATCAGAGAGGGTGAGTTACTAAGGGTGACTTCTATATATCTACCTTGGGAGACAGAGTAGAGATAGTGGGGACATTAACTGGTTTAGGTTAATTTAATACAAAGAGGGATGTGTGTATGGGAGAAGATAATTAATGTGCTCAGTTCCACTGAGTTTTAGGTGCCTCTGTCACCCAGGTGGAGATATCCAGTCAGTAGTTCAAAAATACGGCCTCAGAGCTCAGAAGAAAATTCAGAATAGGAGTTATTGAAGTATAGTAAAAGAGCTAAATCCATATGAGTGAAGGATATCATTCAAGGGAAACACTATAAAACAACACAAAATATAAAGAGAAGAGACTGCGTCAAGAACAAAATAAAACCTACTTTGAGAATGTTTGCTTTAGTTTTGCTTTTACTATTTATTGATGTCAATTACAGTGTGTAATCAATATACTAATGCTCCCGCAAAAGAAGGAAATTATACAAAAATAGAGATACCTATATCTCCATAATAACAAGCTATATAAGTCTTCCAAAATACTCACTTTTTGCATAGTTCCAAAGGGATGGATTATTAGAAAAATTGTTTTCTGGTTAAAACATTACCTATCACGACAAGAAAATGCATTGCTTTATTTCATTCACATATATTTTGGTCCTAAGGGCTTTTTCCTTATGATTTAAGATCCACTATAAACATTCATCTATTTATGTTAGGATCTCTGTAAACAAAGCCCCTTCTCAAATATTGGGTCTGAGTGCCTGAACTATTCTGATTCTCAAACAAACTCCAGCATTTGCAGGTGGTATGTCCTAAGTACTGGAAAAAAGGGAGATTTATCAGAAATCACTGAATGCCCATTAAATCCTAAATGATTGCACAGGCAGGTTGGAGCTCACTAGCTGTGCTTGGTCATTTTCCTATTTGCTTTCAGAAACGTTCTTCCCTCAAATATAGCATCATCATTCCTGTAACAAGAACAATGTCATTTCCTGAAGTTATCCTCAAATTCAAAGGCAAAATTGGGTTACCAACTTGGCCCAGCTTTTTGTTAGCCATGTGATAGTCCCCAAAACCTTGACCTCTCTAGAACTCAGTCTCCTTACATATAATATTTTTAAAATACCTTATATAATTACCAAGAGGATGAAATAAAGATTGTTGTGTGACATGTAAGGTATTAACTCTCTCAAATGCAGTTGCACGAAAAGAGCAGTTTTTTCTGTTGTGCTTATTGATGTCTCCCAAGGGCCCAGGAGAACAGCAGACATAAAGTAGGTAAAGTATGGGATAGAAGCAGTGTTCTATAATCTCATTAAAATCTCAGTTCTTTAGTGTGTCCCTGGACTGTGGCCTTCCCAACTGTTTCGCAGCTTCCATTCCCTGTTGCATTAGACAGGAAAGCTAGAGGGGGCTGGAGTTGAATAACTGCCCTTTTCCGGGGTCTGAGAAGACTCTGGTAAAATCTTTTCTCTCGGAGAGTAGGCCTTGGTTATAGAGAATGCTCTATTTCAAAATGGATACTTTTTTCCTCCTCCTACCAGAGCCACGAAGGAATTTTCCTTGGCTCTTCACCATGCGAACCTGATGGGAATCCTGGAACCCATAAAAGCATGGAGGGCTTCGTGAAGACTACAGCCTTGGGAAGTTTCTCATGCTCACCCCAATCCACACTCAGTCTCTAGCAATGCATCAACACTTCTGTTTAAATGTACACACCAGTTTGCAGCTCCAGTGTACTCTACTCCAGGTAAAGTGATCTCAGCTGTGATTCTCTGTGTTTGCCTGTCATCCGGATGTGGGAGTAGGTTTTGCCCCGTGACTTCAATTCCCTGATGGGTCCAAGAAAAGCCATTTATTTTCAGTTTGTTCAGCTTTTTTCTGGCTTTCAGGATGGGAGTTTTGACTTTCAAGCTCTTTACATGTCAGAGCTGAAACCAGAAGTTCTCGATTTCATTTTCTTATGCTTAAGAATCACAGAGATAGTTTAAATTCTAGAAAATCAAACGTACTAATTAAAATCTTCTTCTATTTTTATCTTTGTTTATATTTAGCCTTATGCATGATTTGCTGTTTTCACTGATATGGATATTCTTAAAAATTTAATTCACACAATTAAACGTTGAAGGAAATTCTAATTTTCTCCATTTGGAGATGAAATGAACACTTGTTTCTCACATAATTTTGTTGACAGATTATTTTATTTCTTGTGCACACCTGTTTTTATTTTTTGAAGCTTACCCATGTACAGAAGGTTATTCATTTAAAAAAAAGTAAAATTCAGCAGCTCATCGTTTCATACTGAAGTTTAAGATATGCTGTTGAATTGCAGGAGAAGATGTTCTTAAAATAATACCAATAATTTTATACAGAGTTAGAACTGGGTAAACTAAATACTGTTTAGAAACAGTATTCTATCTCTGCTTAACAGCCTAAGGATGTCTCAAAAGAAGTCCACAGCCAGAATTCTCTAATAGGTTCAATAAAATAAAAGTCACAGGACTAGAAAAGTAAGGATTTGTGGAGATCATGTGACTTCTTTTGGCTAAAGAGAAACAAATGAATACTGAGAAATAAAATACTATATGTGTTTGGGTATGTGTATAGTAGAAACATGGAAATGACACCTCTGTGAAATTTTGCCTGCCTTGAGATTTATCACTGACTTTGGATGTCAAATGGGACAAATATCTTAGTGGTTTTTTTAAAATATCAAGAATAATAGATTTGAATAATACGAATAATTTGAAATAAATGGCAAAACATTATGGAAAGTAACATTATGAAAAGTATCATGAACAAAGATGTGACAAATGAACAAGTAGAAACATCATGAAAATTGTATGACATACAATATCCAGGTAGTTTTGGTTGCAAGTGACAGAAACCTTCCTTATTTTTAGAAATTTCTATTTTCTCAGCTTGCATAAATTTCTGGCATTAGTTATATGAGAGCTCTGGATCGATTGTGTGTGGTGTTCTTGATTCCATACTTTCTAGTGTTGGCTTCATTCTCATTTTGGCTTTCTTCATATTTATAAGATGTTTGTGACTGGCAGCTGGGGCTATATTATTCTGTTTGTTCCAAGGGGAGAAAATGTTCTATCTACTTCCCATAATCATCAAAAAACTTCTTGAGCTTATTTCTGATTACATCACTCTTAAACCAAATCACAGTGTTCGGGGAATATTTCCATCACTTAATTTACTTAAGCTTGGGCTAGTACCTTTCCCTGTGGAAAGTAGGGTGTAATTACCCTCACTGTCTTCATTTAGTGTTCCTCCATAGGAATGCTACTGGCCACCTCTAAACTAATCAGTATTGGCTTAGGCCTGAACTAATAACCAGGGAGAAAAGATAGAATTATCCTCTATGGTCTAGACCAGGGGTGTCCAAACTTTTTTCAACATTTTTCACCAAGGGCCATATGCAGTAAAATATACAAACAGCTGGGCCACTCACTCGAGGTGAAGTACGTACTGCCTCCCCTGGTTTATTTAAGTAAACTAAATATATTTTTGGAATTTGCTCCGGGCCAATTAAAAATGGATTGCGAGCCGCATTTCCCCATGGGCCGCAGTTTGGACACCCCTGCTCTAGACCAATCAGAATCTACTCCTGGCCCTGAGAGTGGGGTTAATCCATTCCAAACCACCTGAATGCTAGAACACTGAGAAAGGGTAAATTTAATGCTGCAGAAGCAACTACAATATTTACTGCCTAGACAAAATGCCAATCGTTTTTTATAAACAAAAGTTATTATAAGTAAGGAAAAGACAAACACAAAATGAAAAACAGCAAAGGATGTGATCAAGAAACTCACAAAAGAAGAAATACAAGTGATCAATACCAATAAAATATAAAAAGATATTTTATCTCACTAGTAATCAAACATATACATATTTTAAAGTGTGGTTACTTTTTCACGTATTGTATTTGCAAAAATGAATAACATTCTTCCTTTATTAGATTGGCAAGGGTGTGAAGGAAATGGCATTCTCATCTATTTTCGGTCAGACAACGAATTGGCGACAAGAACTTTTCTGAAAGATAGTTTGGCAATTCACATAACAAGTCTAAAAAACAACATACATTTTTGCTTAGCATTTTAACTTTTAGGTATTTAATCTAAAAATATTACCAACGAGTTTGTATGTAGCATTGTTTGTAACAGCAAAGGTTGAAAAACAACCTGAAAATCCACAATTAATCAGTAAGCACATTATCTAGGTTGTTATATTCCAGACACTCTGCTAGGTGCTAGGGACATGACAATGAATACGACACACGTGCTCCATGTCTTCACGGAACTTGCATCCAGCAGGGGATATGCAAGAATCTGAACACTACAGTAGTCATTCAAAGTTCACAGACACTTGTTTGTTGACATGGAAAGATTTTTTGCTCAATATATTGTGTTGAAAGGGAAAGCTGCATTGACTTCTGGATTTACTAGTTATAAATAACATGACCTTGCATAAGTGCTTGACCATCTCATTTGATAGAAGATAATAATACCTACCTCAGACGCTTATTAAGATTAAACGTGAAAATGGCTGTGAAAGCATAGCACAATACCTGACACATAAATAAAATAAATTTTAAGTGGTTAAAAAAGAAAGAAGAAAAGGAAGGCTACGATATAGCATGTAGAGTTGGATTCAATTTCTATAAATAAAAAATATATTCATTTATGTATACGCACACATCCCATATATTATATACATTTTAGCAATATATATAATATACATAATACATAACATATATTATAAACATTGAGGATAGAACAATAAATACCAAAACCTTAAGAGTACATATGTCTGTGAGATGGTATTATTGGTGCTCTCTAATTTCATTTTTTATACTTTTTTTTGCATTTCCAAATTGTTTTGCATTGAGTATATATTTATAATCACAAAGCAGTAATAAAACTTTCAAAGTCGAGTAATACAGCCATTAAATTAACATATGCCCAGGTTTCTTACCTTGTTATATCTCCAGGGCCACGATTCTTCCCAATCCCCCCATCAAACCTTAGATTCCAGTCATATTCAATGCATGTACTCCCAACGAACCAGCGTTTTCTTGGGTCTCAGTGCCTTTGAAGATTCTTCCACCTCTTTTCCCCTGGAAAACACTTTCCCACCTTTTCACTGGGTTACAGATCTACTTCTGGCATTTTAGGATTCATCTCAGATGTCCTCCCTTAAAAGCACCCTTCCCCCACCTCCTTGCCTTCAGACTATGACAAACATCTGTTTGTGTGCTGTGAACCAATCATCATGTAAATGGCAGAATAGATTTAATATTACTTTCCTCCTTTTCTTGTCTTGTTCTCTCTCACCAGCAACTCATCTCTTTCTACTCTGCTTCTCCTGGTTCCACTTGCACCAGGTTCCTTGCTTTTTCAGAAGGGCACAGACCATACCAATTTAGGGCTTTTGCTCTGGCTGTTTCTTTCGCCAAGAATTTATCCCCCAAGTTATTCACAAAGTCAATCCCTCACTTCTTTAAATCTTTGCTTAAATGCCCTAGATTAATAAGGCCTTCCCTCACTAATGGGGGAACTCCCCATTTCTTATCACTACAACTTTCTCTTGACACCATATAATTTACTATTTTGTTGTTAATGTTTACCTCCCATCTCCCTGGACCAGAACATAAGTTCCATGAGGGCAGAGGTCCACATCTCTTTGGTTACAGATGTGTCCCTTGTACCCACAACTGTGTCTGAAACAGTAGGGGTTTAATTAATAGCTGCTGAGTGAGTAAACATTACACCACAGAATTCCTCTTCATTTTTACTGTCAAATAAAAACAAACCCAGAATTATATAAGAAGAAACTTTATTTGAAAACACTATTGCGATAGGGAAGAAAGCTCTGATCACAAGTTCTGCATGTGTTTCAAAACTGAACAGAAAACGGGGTTTCTTTCATAGGGAAAGATAATCAAGGATAGCAGGAACTTTGTGAGGGGAGCAGACAGCATGACAGCTTAACAGGAAATGTTGCTGTGTGTGGTTAGTTGATTGTCAGAATGAGCTGTAGGGGAGGGAGATGTCGGCATCTTAGTGCTTTCTTAAGATTGGAGTTGAGCCAAAGTTCAGGGGCCTGTGAGAAGGACAGAAGCCTGACTAAAGTTTGGTCAAATCAAGTCAGTGGGTACGTGATGGATAATTGTGAGCACCTGGTCAGTCTCTGCTGTTGTTTAAATAAGCAAAGTCTGTCCTTAAACACTATTATGGATACTCATTATGAGGTTAAGATTGGTAAACTTAGGTTTCAGGGCTGAGCTGGCCTTCCCATTCTCGCTGGCTTTAGGGATTAGCTACATTACCTGTTGAGCATGTTGCCAACTGACAGCCATTGGAGGGTCTCAGAGATAAGGCACTGGTGACGGGTATGCCTGGAAATATAATTTAAAAGAGTGATTATTAAAAGTTGAGTAAGGGAATAAAACCAACATCTGAGGTTGGAAGGGTGCCAGTCAAGAGGACTCCAGGACATTAGACCCAAAGTGTCCTTAGATGGCAGAGTGAGAATCACAGTGGTGATCTGATGAATTTGCCGGTTTGTGTTTTGACTATTTTTGGTGATGGCATAGACATCAGAGATGTTTAGGGCAATCCATACACAGCAGCCACTTTTGACCACTGACCATTGTGTAAGAGCCCCTTTGGGAAGCCACAATCATGTCCAATGCCAGACAATTTTAGAGGACCACTTGTTGGAGTTGATGTAGTTCTATGGTGATCATGTTGGTAGATTTGGTAAGACTGTCCACAGTCCTGGTTACTTCCCAGAGCAAAAACTGAAAAATGTGGCAGTTTGTAAAGAACTTTTAAAAGTGAGAAGACTTTAGTTTCTTAATCACAGATATGAGAAAATTAACACAAAAGCCTAGGGAATTACTCGGATACAACACAGTACTTCTGCCTTTTAGGCAAATTACTTAGAAGTCAAAGAAAAAATTTATAATTTCTTTTTAAGGGAAGACCAACAATCGAAGAAAAATTTGTCATTCAACTGAGAGAAAAACCAAATTCCAGTTTTGCCTTAGTATAATGTTTGACATTAAATTTACTTTTTAAGGTAGATGAGGTTAAAGGGGATTCAATATATGGTGATGGAAAGAGAAGTGACTCTGGGTGGTGAACACACAATGTGATATATAGATGATGTATTACAGAATTGTACACCTGAAATCTATGTAAACTTACTAACAATTGTCACCCCAATAAACTTTAATTAAAAATAAAAACAAATGTACTTTTTAAAAAATTACAAATAAACCCATTAATCCTTCTCCAGCTTTGACCAAAACAAATAAAATTCCTCTTTACAACTTTTATCTCCAGCCAAATTTTATCCTACATTTTCTTCTTTTTTATTTTGGAACAACCCGTCGTTTTACTTGAGGATAAAACATTTTTTTCTTAATAAAAACATATCTTCTATACTTTACATACAATGTTGTTCTCATATGCTACTAGTGCTCCTAGTAGTTTTATTTACATAAGTTGATTAAACATTCATTCACAGGAACTTATATTTTGGAGAAAATCAGGAAGTGGATAATTGTGAACGGTCTGTCACACAGTATTTTGCAGCAGACTAGCAGGGCTTATGGATATATTAGGTTGGTGCAAAAGTAATTGCGGTTTAAAAGGTTAAAAATAAAGGCAAAACCTGCAATTACTTGTGCACCACCCTAATACATCTCACGATTTTTCAGTCATAACTATCCCTCACATAGTACGTTTCAATGAGGGAAAAGTAAATATGTTCATTAATAGATCCAAACATATATAGCCTTAAAAGTATGCATAGGAATTAATCTTTCAGTATTTTATCTTATTTAAAAATGATCTAGTTATTTAATAAATATTCATTAATTAACTTAGCATAAGTCTAAAGGTTTTAACTTACCAAAAAGATCTTAAAAACTGTTTTCAAGCTGACATAATATAAAACATAATTAGTGTTAAAATAAATTTGTCAGGATAATGATTTAATTTAGTTAAACATAAATTTACATTTTTTATAATCTTAAATATTTTATAGATGTAGTGCTAATCTATTCAATCAGTAAACCTGTATAAGTTTAGGAAGAATATCCCAAATAGAATAAAAATGTATGCTTATATTTTAGCTGAACTTTATAACTCAGGAGACATAGCTGATTTTATTAAACTATTCATGTTTGCCAAGATTTACTTAAATTATGTGAACTTAAGTTTTTAAAATATGTGGGTTCATTTCTACAAGAATATTTTTGAAAGTCTTAGATGTACATTTCCTTAATTTTTGAGAATTTTAGGAATATTTAATTTATAGAAGTACTTATTTGTCTCTAAGCCAATCAGAATATAATTCCTTTGAGGCATTTTATAATCTAATATAGTAGTACTATCTGGAGGTAGGAAAAGGACATACATAATATACATACATAAGTACCCAGGCAGGCACAAATAGAGAACTAATGGCTTTAATTTAAAAATTTTAACTCATTGGTTTATATAAAAGAGCTGGCTCTTGCTCTTGACCACCTTTACATTAAAAAAAAAAAAAATCAGGATTGCACTTCTGGTAGATGGAGCAAATTGAGGTTACCTACTCAATCGGAGAGCTGAAGTATCCTCACCAATATTAGTGGAAGAGACCCTTAAGATTTTCTTTGTCTTGATATGCCATCTTATGGAAGCTGTGAACTGAATTGTGGGCTAGGGACTAAGAATACACCAAGTGACATTTGAGTGTCTCTAAAGCTCGGTATCTGTAAAGTTCATCTGAGTTAATAAATCGTCCATCCTGTTTCCAATTCGCTTTTTCAGCATTGAGTGTTTGCTCTTGGGATCCCTGAGCCCTCAACAGAGAGAGGGGCCTAGAGTTCAAGTGAGTATAGGACATGGAAGGGCTGAAGTGGGATGGAGAAGGTTTGGCAGAGTTGAATAGAGGGCTGGAGGAGGTAGGAGTGTTGAAGGGGGGCAGACAGATCCAAGGATTCAAGGGAGCTAAAGGGGAGTCTGAAGGTCATGACAAGGAAGAAGAAGGAAGGAAGGGGGGTGATGAGAAGGGATAGGTACTTGATGAGCCAGAATGGGGAGATCCCATGTTTCCCAACGAGACTATTGAGATTCTAAGTTGCCTTTAGTAAAATGTGCCATTTTCAAGATATTGAACTGAATGAATGCCATAATGGTACAGCATACAGTTAGCAGGGAAAGAAGAAACAGAGTGAGAGTTACCCATGGGATTAGTTAATTAAATCAGAGAGAAGCCCTTTAAAGGAGCCAGGAAAGAGTCATGCTAAATTACTCCCTGGCACTGTCCCTGTCTGAACAGCCAAGGAAATTCCCTCCCCCAACCCCCACTGGGGAACCAAAGAAACACAGAAGAGTCCTCACACAGAAGAGTAGGGGAGGTTCCTGCTCAAAACTCAGGGAATAATTCCTCACTCAAAATACCAAAGAAAAATTTCTTTGCTCAGAAGACTCAAAGTCACTCCTTACCGCGCTATAACAGACATGATGCCCGGAGCACTGGTTTGAGAAGTGAATTCACCAACGGATTCCCGAATTCAAGAAGGGAGTACAAAGGATTTGCAAGGTGCCATTAATTACCTGGGCAAGGATGACAGGGTTCCGTGAATGAGGTCCAATCTTGAGTCCAGTCATGGCACCGTAAAACTGTCAAATAAAACAAACACAGACTAAGAGAGACTTGATTTGAAAAGACTATTGCAATAGAGAGAATGCTCTGACCACGAGCTCCAGTGGGAGTTGTGAGGGTGAGTAGACAGGGCAGTTGGGTGATGATTGGGGCAGTTTAATAGGAAATATTTCTCTTGTGGACAGTCAGGAATAAGTGGCACCTTAGTCCTGTTTAAGCTTGAGAGTGAGCCACAATTTAGGGTTCCACAGAGAGGAGAGAAGCTCAGAGTTGGTTAAACTAATGGGTTACTCATGAGTAATTACATGAGCCCTTGGTCATTATCATTCTGAAAACTCTTTTCTGAATTATCATGTGGTCATTACCACTCTGAAAACCCTTTCCTCAGTTCCCACTTTGCATCTCTCTTCAAGTTGGTATTGCTCAGTTTTGTCAAGAATGATAAAAAAATATCATACTTTAGATAGTCAAAGCCTCAGAGCAGCCAAGTTTCCAGTGTAACCATGTCCTTGGCTTCTCAGACTTAAGCGCTCCCTGGTCAAACTTCCGTGTAATCCCAGACTTTTTCATATGTCAGACATGTTACTTGGGACTATTTCTGCCATTAGCTTACAAGAAATAACTATGTAATCATGATCAGTAGCTTTCATTAAGTAGATATTTCACAGCTGTTTTTCTGACAGAATCTCAACTCCCTATGCAGACATTCACTGAAATTTCAGGTGAAATGATAGTCACTTCCCAGCAAAGAGATGAGATCATGGTATCCCAAACTTTTACTCAGGGTTCAGATGGTGCCTGTCCACGTGCACTGTGACCATTGCAGCCACCATCCCCACAGGAAATGACACTTGGTAAGTCACTTTTTTTTTTCCAACTAGGTCTCAAATTCCTCAAAGGAATTGAATGTATCTCAGGATATGCAGTAAGAAATATCTGGATAAAATAGTATGGCTCGCTGGTTTGGAACACAATCTCTAACTATACAGGGCAGGAGAGAATTCTTTCTCTCTTCTTTTCTATCTCCCCCCACCCACCCACCCCGGGGAACCAGAGCGAGGAGCCACCCTAGTCTATCGGCTTCAGGACCACTGGACATGCCTCCTCCACCTTCACCACCATAGTCCAGTTTTAAGTCTTTTCTCTTGTTCCTGACTGAAAATGCTGACATTTACAAGACTGACTTTAAAGCTTTAGATTAGGTGTATTGAATGAGACCATATTTATTATTAATAGCTCCCAGGCCCTTGGCCTTTGCCTGGGCTGCGGAACTACATTACCCAGAAGGCTCTCCACCGTGAGCCAATGGAGAAGCCGGAGAGGGATGTTTCCGTGCCTTCGCGCCACATCGGGGCGGGACTTTGGCCCTGTTCTCGCGGCGGTTATTGTATCTGTTCTAGGCTTGGGCCACGGGATGAGAGGCTCCGCAGCACTATGTCATACCCGAGGTGACGGGAGAGAAAGCGTTGTCCCCACTGCACAGATGCAGGTCTGAGGGTTGGCAGTGTCGCCCCCCGGTGTCACCCATCGCTGGGGCCGGGCTGGGGACGACGGAGCCCGGATTCCCGCCCTGTCGCCCGCTGCTCCCGGCCTCACTCCGCCTGCAGGCTCCGATGGCGGCGGCTGCGCTGTTGGACCTGGCGCAGGTGGGTGCTGCCATTCGCAGGTCGTCACCCGACCCGAATCCCAAAGCCCCGAATGAGGGCACCTGCTCTGATCATTAAGCCCAGGCCGCTGTGGTCAGGACAGTGGGGTGCTCCTTAGTGGGGTCCGCATATCTGACAGCCAGTGAGAAATGTGGTAGACTTGCAGGCAGAGGGGCCAGATTGTGAAAAGGCCTAAATGTGCTACTGAATGGGGAGCATTTGGGAAACTTCGGGGGAACCCAGGATCCATGTGTTGGCTGAAAGGAATAGAGCATGATGGGAGTCACACCTGAAATGGCAACCTGAACTGCTGGGCCTTCATTCCTAGGGCGCACCAAGCCAGGGGCATTGTGAACAGAAGAGGGACACAATCTGCGTTAAGTTTTTAAAAATTTCCTAAAGGTTGGTCAGGGGAGATTGGGGGCTGGAGGGAGCCAGATGAAAATGGCTGTAAGGAGACCAATGAGGCTGCTGCAGTGGAATTCAGGACAGTTGTGATGGGGTCAAGACCAGAGTGATGGCAGTGGAGGAGGCCAAAGTCATCCGATTCCAGATAGATCCTAAGGATAGAACCCTCAGGGTTTCCTGCTGCGTCAGATGATGCGAAGGAAAGTAGGGAATGAAGTACCATCCTTCGTTTCTTTTTCCTGTTTTTCTTGTCCTTTTTTTTTTGATTGTTGTTGAACATCTGGAAGAATGGAGATGGAGAATTTGTGTGGATGGAGGGAGTAGGTTGTGGGGGAAAGGTCAAAGGTTGGATTTTGGACTTGGTGATTCTGAGCTGTTCCAGAAGCGAGTGTGCTTGTGAGAAAGAGAGAGAGGGAGACAGAGACATGGACAGCTGGACACACAAGTCTGCAGTTTTAGAAGGGGTCTATACTAGGGAGATCCAGAGGGGCTTTAGATCTGGACCAGGGCATAGCCTGGCGATCAAATTTCAGACAGGGAATGTTAAGCTTGTCTTTTCACATGGGCCTGAAGTGAGAAAGGAAAGGGCTGGAGGGAAGGCATAAGAGGTGAGCATACCTGGTGCTGTCTCCAGAGGGGAGGGGCCTTCAGTGCCAGTGGGTTGTGGCTGTTAGGTGACAGAAGGAAGGCCTGTAGTGGAGAAGGAGCCAGGCAGGGACAGAGATGGAACTGTGCGATGGAGTATGTTTAGTGTCCTGTGGGCTCACCAGGACTTTGTGAGTACCCGCTAAGAGCAAAACAAAAGTTAGCTAGGCCGCTAGAGCAACCCAGGCCAGACCAGGGCAAGAGTGTACCAGCATATCCAGCTCTTTGAGGCCCTCAGCAAGAGGGTTGATCTAGTGTTTCACTGGAAGGTTCCTTGAGCAGGTTCTTCAGGGGAGCAGGCAGCAAGCAGGCGGTATCGCTGAAGGAGCTAACATCCCACTTGCCTGCTCAGACCTATCCTCAGAACGTATTGATTGATTTACGACATAATTGAGTCTTTAAACGTTTCTCTAAATAAAACTACAACAGAAATTGAACCCTTAGGGATTTAAAGAGTTAAATTTGTGCCAAGTCTTACTAATTGTTTGAAAAATTATTTCTAAACATTTGATTAAAATCAAGTCTTAAATGTCACATTCTCTGAAACGCTGAAAAAGCAGGAAAGCTACCCACGTTCTCAAAAGCTTGTCACCTTATTTGCACCACAAGTATTTACCAAAGCGTTAATCCTGTGGCCAGTAAAAGAAGAAACTCAGCACATGCCGTGTACTAAAGCATTTGCTAGCAACAACAGCCCTGTGAGATGGGTACCGATATTATGCCTATTGGACAGATGAAGACACTGAGGCACAGAGATGGAGTCCTGTTCAAGTTCTTGCAGCTAGTAGACAGTACTATCATTTGAACCTAGGTGTCCCTTGGGCTATCAACATGTGCCAGGCCCAGTTAACTCTCCAGCAGCCATCCTGTTTACTCTCGTCATAGCCCTGATCGCTGTCAGGACTTGCCTTATTTTTAAATTTGTCATCCATGTGGCTCGATCCCTCACCTCATTCTAGACTCCTCCAGTATCGCCTCCTCTGAGAAGCCTTCCTTGTTTGCCCCATAGGAAGTTACCCCCCATCTCTCTTGTCTCCTCACTCTTATTTTGTTATCTTCAAGATTCTCTTGATCAGCCCTAAAATGTGTGAGTTCCTCTTCAAGCTGTATCCCCAGGCCTTAGAGCACTGCTGGTCTGTATCAGGGGCCTCCATAAATAAGTGCACGACACTCCCCTTCTGGGGCTGTCATCACACGTAGAATAAATCCAAGCTCCCTACCATGCCTTGGAATGCCCCCTCCTGAGGGACCATCTCTGACCTTATCTCCTATTCTTTTCTTGCTCACTGCCATCCAGCCACGCTAACCTGAATATGCCCAGCTCTTCCCTCTTCCCAGCCCGTGCCCATGGAGTTCCCTCTGACTGGAATACCGACGTCATCACATCTCTCCTTGGCTGTCCTTTCCCATCCTTCCAGGCTCTGTTCAAATGCTACTTCTTTGAAGAGGCTTTTCCTGGCAGTTCCAGCTAAAATATCCCCTGTCCCCACCTGCCCTCATTTTAGAATTTTTTGTGCAGGGAATTTGGTACAATTACAAAAGCAAAGATGCAGGCTGGGTCGAGCTTTTCCAGGTTGCTGAGGGAGCAGATGGGGAAAATACTAACAACAAAGCAATCATAAAAGTTGGTCTTCATTGAGCCCTTGATATGCAGTTATGATGTACCACCTGTTTAACTCTCACCTCCTTAGAATTAGATTCTGTTATTATCCTTACTTTATAGGAGAGGAACTTGAGGCTCAGAGAAGTTCCGTTACCTGCCCAACGTCACAGAGCTCTTAAGTAGTAGAAACGCCAACTCACTATGTCAACCATCAGAGCTTCCGCTCTTAACCATGACGATACTTAACCTGGGGGTGACACCTAAAGTTAAGTTTGCAGAGTGGGTTTAGGCTTAGCGATGAAGAGGGCATGGGGGCATTCCAGGCAGAGGGAAGCACATGGGCAAAGCAGGGATATATATTGTTCAAGGAGGCCCGGGAGGGCCTGTATAGTTGCTGAGGGACCCCTCCATCTGCTGAGACATGTCCCTGAGGGCCAGACTGTGAGATCATTTGCTGGATGTTCATTCCCACCACCACCCCATTGCGGTGATGGAGGAATATGGGGCTTATGCACACGGACCCTGAGCCAGAGAGACCTGAGTTCAGATTTGTGCTTATTACACATGAGACTCTGTTTGACTTCCGGTTGACTCTCCCTGAGCCTTAGTGCACTGCCTGTGACAAGATGGTGATAGTGTTGACTTCATGAGCTGTGGGAAGATTAGTACAAGTTGCAAAAACACACCGAGCACAGACATGGGCCCGGCCTTCCAGCGTTTGCCTTGTGAGCATTTTTCATTCTCACAACAAGCCTGCTGACGTGGGAACTATTAGTGTATTGATACAGAAATTGGTGCACAGGAAAACAAAGTGACACCCCCCAGGGTCGCACAGCGGGCAAGTGGCAGATTCAAGAAGTGGGATTCAAACCTAGGCATCTGTCTGACTCCAGTGCTGGGGACATTTCATCACTTTAATATGGCATGTGAAGTGCTCAGCACGGAGCAAGGAACCTGCTGAGGACCAGACTCAGCAGCTGCTGCTGTTGTCATTACTAGTGTTGGGATTCCTGTTAAAATGATTTCCTCCTTCCTCTGACGTCCTCCACGCTTACTAGGTATCTGGTCCTCCCAGGACATGGGGGCTTGCTGTTGTTTTGTGTCATTCTCCAATGGCTTTCCCCGTAGAAATCTTTTTACTCTCGACACACTTGTATTCTGTCCAAAGGCAGCTTCTGCCTCCCCCTGAGCCCAGCACAGAACTAGGCCCTCAGGAGATTCACAGTGATGTGGACCTTGGGTCCCCGTGGACCTTTTCCAATTACTGAGTGACAGATGGTAATTGCATTCTATGGCTGCAGGACCAACATCCCTGCCTCTCTTTGACTTTCTTGAGATTGGTGACCTTTGAGAATGTGGCCTGAACTTCACTCGGGGGTCCTGGCCCAGAGGACAGAACCCAAAGGACCCGGTACCAGGAAGTGATGCCACAGACCTAGGCAAGTTGCTCTCACTGGGTAGGTCCTCACCTATGTCCCCTTAGGAAGCCTGCAGCCTCCTTCAGTCTGCCCTCGCCCTCCAGACGGGGCTGTCCCAGAAGGCATGGGGGTCTGCCCCCCCTCCAACCCCACAGCGCCTGCCTTGTTTGGGTCTCACTTCCTGCCTGGTCTCCCTGTGTCTCTACCAGGGATTGGTGGGGCTAGAATCAGAGTCCCCATCAACATGATTTGGAACAAAGGGAGAATTTATTGGAAAGGAATGAGGATATATTGCAGAAGCCAAGGGCACAATGTCCAGCTGGGCCCTGTGAGACACTGAAATCAACAAGGGAAAGGACCCACGATATGTCCTGGCCGTGGCTCTCTTGTCATCGCTTCTCTCTTTGTGTCTGCTCATGCCACACTTTGCTGATTGGCTCTTTCCGCTGCAGTGAATTTGAGGCAGGAACTGGCCAGCCCTGTTCTCACTCTCAGAGGCCCCCAGATTCTTTGTCTCTACTTTTCTCTGCAAGTTTTCCACCTTTTACTCTCAGTCTCTCTTGCAGTTGGACTTTCCTTCATGGGCATCCTTGAGGCAGGAAATGGCCACCCAAGGCTATATTTCCCTTGACTTCTCACCCCAGTGACATCACAGGCTGGCCTCAGTCTGAACCCTTACCCCATAATTTCCCAAGAGGAATGCTGGCTGGCCCAGCTTCGTTGGTGGGAGGAGGGGGATCCCCACAGCCTGGCTCCCTCACAAGGGATCTCAGGATGACTGGGGTACTCCCGCTTCACCAGTTACCATCTCCTCCCACCCCCCAAAAATGCTTTCTCTTCATGATGATTGCCTTGTCGAGGTCATCTGCCTGCCTCAGATTTCTGACTATGTTGGGGTGCCTTTTGCTAATTGATTTAGACCTGTGCTTTTCAACCCTCCCTGCCCCCCCTTATTCTATCTAGGAACTCCTACTTCTGCATTAGGATCCAACTCGTGGGACACCTCCTCTGGGATGCCTCCCTAGTCCCTTTCCCATCTCACCTGGGCCTGGTTAGGCACAACTTCCCTGCACGCTCATCATATCAGCAAACATCCTCGGTCAGATCAGACGCAGGACAACAGGTGTCTTTATTACTCTGTCCACTCACCCCCACTCTGCACTGCGAGGAACAGATCCCACTCCGGTCCCTCTGTCCCCTGCCTGAGCCTACCTTCCCAGATTTCCTTTCCAAGGTGTCAGGAGTCCAAGGCTCAGAAAAGAAAGAAATTGAAAACATAGGTTTCAGAAATGTCAAAACACAGCAGGCACAGACACTCTTTTCATCTGCACCCCCCCCAAGTGGTAATTTTGTTTCTTCTCCGTCTCTATCCTAATAGCCTACTTTTATATACAAGAGTCCCTTCAGGTGACCGAGCAATACCAGATACCACACACACTTCCATTTCTCAGCTGGCCTGGCCTGAAGGATCCTCGCTGCAGGGACAGCTGACTCAGGGAGCCGTAAGGGAGTCCAGATTGGGGGGAGCCAAGGATCAGTAAGAAGGGCCTTCAGAAATGGAGGAAAGGTGCCCCAGGCCCTCACCAATCCTCCAGTAGAAGGCCTACCCTAGGAAATCGAGCCTTGAAAACCACAGTCTAGGGACAGATGACAGGATGTGCTCAAGGGTTTTGCAGCAGCCATTCTCTCTGGGAGATAACTCCCTATGAGTGGAAAATATCCAAATGTGTCTTTGCTAAAATGGCACATTAACAAACACTACCGATCTATCTAATAGGTTATGATCTAAAGCAAGACAGGAAGAACCCAGTACCTCAGGTCAATTTCATATTTTACTTGCTAATCCTTAATCACCACTTAAATTTGCCACTACTTAATATAACTACCACCTTCCCTAAATATAACATGTCTTCCAACTCTAGTGTTCTCCTTAAAGTAGTTAAAACTTTTTCAAGAATAGTTTCAGTTCTGACATGTCTGTGAAAAGCTTTTGTAGTTGTCTGTGAAAAGCTTTTGTAGTTGAAAAGTAACTGTCAGAGATCCTAAGGACTGGTCCTCCTAAGAGTGTTTACACTTGGGAAATTTTTATTTCATTGACCTTGACTCCCTGTAAACAGTCAGGTGTGTGTGTGTGTGTGTGTGTTTATTTTCTTAGATGCTAGCACGCAGTAAGTGGGCAGGGATGGCATGTGTTCAGTCTTCAGAATACTTGGGAAGAATCAAGACTTTATATATGTAGAACCTCTGTGAGATCAGGATGGGGCAAGACTTTTTTTGGCAGGTAGAATCTTTCTGCTGTAGGAGTAGTATCACGGGCTCCTGCACATCTGGTCCCCTCGGAGATATTTTATGGCTTTTTCTTGATCACATCACTGCGCTTGGCTAATAACTGTGCAGGAGGAGGAGTCTTCCTTCTGTTGATAAAGACCTTTGTTCCTCAAACAACCAGTAACAAGATGCGGAGTTTCATTCTCAGAGTTCAAAGTTAGCTAGCTGAAGGCTCAGCATGCCTGATTATTTAAATTTGGAGAGAAAAAAATACTCATTAGCACTGTGCCTCTACGGTCAGCCCTGTGATCATCCTCTCACATGCAGAAGGACATTTCCCAGCTGCTTGATTGTACCTCTTAACCTTAACTCTGTGTCCATTGAAGGTGGAGCTTTGATGGTTCAAACATAAACTGAATAGTCCCTTAGCAACCATTGAACTCACTGGGTTAGGTACTAAACTGTAATGTGGTAGCAAATGTCTCCTAAATAAATAAATAAAAAGCTTTGAGTTACACAATCCAGACTTATTGAAAGCTAAATTAAAATATGCCACATTTAATTGGTGTAAGAAGATTTTTCAAACAGATGGAATGTAGTGTCACTACAGCCACCAGTAAGCTTAAAGTGGAACATTCCTCCTTCTTGTCTTCACCTAAACCAAACCAGATTTGGAGTCCGTGTGTCTCTGCTCTGCTAGAGATTGCCTTGCTTGTTTCAGCTCTGCTAGGGAAGTGCACACAACAGGCACTCAAACACAGGAACTCACTATTGAAGCAAGCGGAATCAGAAAGTCAAGGATGCTCTGAAATTAAGGAAAAGACAATGACTTTGGAATTTTGAGGATTCCCCCTTAACTGTGACACTGGGAATTTATTCACATGGAAAAATCAAGTAAAGAAGTCTATAGAATTGGATACTCTTCTCTTCGATGGGGCTTTTGTTGTCTTTTCCATCCTGGAGCACGAATTTGGAAATCCCAAAAAGGTGGCTGTTAAACTTTACAGTGCACCCATATCTGTTTTCGTTTAAAATGCAGATTCCCAGGAACCGTGTTCCAAAGTTGTATTTTACTAAGTGTTGTCTAGGGTGTCAGGGATTCTGCCTTTGTAACAAGCACCCCAGGTGACTTGGTACAGGTCAAAGTTAGACTATAATTTAAGGAAAACTTGACCCTGGTGACTTACTGAAATCTGGAGGAGTAAGCTGTTAGGCTCCATCCTGCTACAAACATAAAAATGCGGGGTAAGATTTAACAAAAACTGGTTTAATATGTAGCTGAGTTTAAACTAAGAGGAAGTATCCTCATGCTAGAAAAAAGAGACATAAAAGCCAGAAAACTTATAACTACTTTCCATTAAATTTGTTTAATTTAATTCTCATGTTTAATTCTCACAACAATGCTTCAAGGTCTGACCAGTATAAATACGCTATACATAAGATATATGCTAGGTCGAACTACCATGATGAAATTGAGATACAAAGATGTGAGATAACGTACTTAAGATTATGCCATAATTTCCATAACTGTGATTGAAATCAGGAAGTTGGCTACAAATTCAACACACCTAACCACTCCTAAAATTTCAGATAATAAGCAATAAGGTATCTATTGTTTGAAAAGAAAGGAAGGAAAGTTATTTGTAGATGATATAATTATCTACATAGAAAATACAAAAACATCTATAAAATAAGTTTTAGGAAGAAGATTTTATCAGCAATTTGTACACATAACAACAAGGTACCAAAAACATTTCTACATAGCCACCACCGCCAATTAAACAAGGTTACAATAATTTAAAAATTCACAGTAGCAATCAAAACTCTGGGGTGTGTGATAGTTATTTTTATCTCTCAACCTGACTAGGCCACCAGCTGGGTAGACATTCAGTCAAACATTATTCAGGGAGTGTCTGTGAGGGTATTTCTTGACATTGACATTTGAATTGGTAGACTGAGTAAAGTAGCTTGCCCTCCATAACAAGGTTAGGCCTCATCCAATTACTTGAAGACCTTAAAGAACAAAAAGGATGAGTAAAAGGGAACTCCTCCTGCCTGACTGCTTCAGCTGGGACATTGGTGTTCTCTGGTCTTTGGATTCCGACTACCATATTGGCTCTTCTAGGGTCTTCAGCCTGCCAGCTTTGTGACCAGTACTTACACCATTGGATCTCCTGGTATCCAGGCTGTTAGTTAGACTGGAAATACACATCAGCTCTCCTGAGTCTGCAGCTTACTGACTGAAGATTGTGGAACTTGTCAGCCTCCATAATCATGTGAGCCAACTCCTTGTAATCAATCAGTCAATTTCAGTCTCTTTGTCTCTCCATATTTAAATATACATAGGAGGTCTGACAATTTCGTTCACGAACTTGTTGCCATGATGTTGCTAACCTTTTTTGATATCAGAAGGATTATTCATGATGAATTTGTACCAATTGGACAAACAGTGAACCAATTTACTATTTGGAAGGGCTGAAAAGGCTGCGTGAAAAGACGACTTGAACTGCTCGCCAACAATTCATGGCTCTTGCATCACGACAATGTCCCAGCTCACATGGCACCATCTGTGAGGGAGTTTTTAGCCAGGAAACAAATGACTGTATTGGAACCCCCTCCCTACTCACCTGATCTTGCCCCCAATGACTTCTTTCTTTACCCAAAGATAAAGGAACTATTGAAAGAAAGACATTTTGATGACATTCAGGACATCAAGGGTAATACGATGACAGCTCTGATGGCCATTCCAGAAAAAAAGAGTTCTAAAATTGCTTTGAAGGGTGGACTAGGCGCTCGCATCGGTGCATAGCTTCCCAAGGGGAGGGCTTCGAAGATGACTTTAGTGCTATCTAGGTATGTAGGTATGTAGCACTTTGTCTAGGATGAATTTGTGAACTTAATTGTCAGACCTTTGTATAGATATATACATACATATACACACATCCTATTGGATCTGTTTCTCTGAAGAACCCCTGACTAATACAGGGTGTGTAGGAATTACTCAAATAATGTACAAGGTCTGCTCATGGATAAGAAGAAATGATATTCACAACATTCAAACACTGCTAGCTCTTCAAGACTGAATCAGGGCATAATTTCCACCTGTAGGCTCAGGCTCACTCCGTCTTCTGTCCGAATGCTGAATAAAACCGGAAGTGTAAGTACCCCCTGTATGTTGCTGTCCACTGCCACCATATACCAGGGCAGTGGTTCTCAAATTACAGCCCATGGGGCAGCAGCATCAGGAACAACACCATCTGTGAACTTATTAGAAATACTCCACCTCAGATGGATTAAATTAGAAGCACTGGAGTTGGATACCCAAAATCTGTTTTGGAACAAGCTCTCCAAATGCTGGGGTCTGAGAGTCACTGTGCTAGATCCATGTTTCTCAAATTTAGTGTTCATGGCCATCACCTGCTGGTCATGTTGAAGTTCAGATGTTGACTCAGTAGGTCCGAGGTTGGGCCTGAGACTCTGCATTTCTGATAAGCGCAAATGCGCTGCGGCAGCTGCTCTAAGGACCATGCTTTGAGTAAAGAGGATCTGGGATTTACAATTAAATCATCCTCGCAGATCCAGGGTTCCCAGTAAACAGGCGGGATTCTTATATTTCTTCCTCAGTGTTGTGGACAGCCAGACCTAGATCTTGGTCCCTCAGAAACATCCCTACTTCCCCCACTCCTAGTTATTTCCCAGTCACATTTCTTCCTCCCTGTAATCAAAATACTCCTTTCTACATGTGTGTGTGTACACGCACATCCTCACTTACTTTCGAAGGTCGGACAATTAAGTTTACGAACTCGTCCTAGGAAAAATGCTACATACCTCATTGCTGAATATATCACTACGGTCACCTTCGAAGTGCTCCCCCTGGGAAGCTATGCACCGACGCCAGCGCCTAGTCCACACTTCAAAGCAATTTTGGAACTCTTTTCCTGGAATGGCCATCAGAGCTGTCGTATTACCCTTGATATCCTGAATGTCATCCAAACGTCTTCCTTTCAATATTTCTTTTATCTTCGGGTAAAGAAAGAAGTCATTGGGGGCCAGATCAGGTGAATAGGGAGGGTGTTCCAATATAGTTATTTGTTTACTGACTAAAAACTCCCTCCCAGACGGTGCTGTGTGAGCTGTTGCATTGTCATGATGCAAGAGCCATGAATTGTGGGCGAAAAGTTCAGGTAGTCTATTTTTCACACAGCCTTTACAGCACTTCCAAATAGTAAACTTGGTTAGCTGTCCAGTTGGTACAAATTCATAATGAATAATCCATCTGATATCAAATAAGGTTAGCAACATCGTTGCAACAAGTTCGCGAACTTAGTTTTCACACCTGGTACTTGCTCTTTCACTCAGGCACCCCAGGGCCTGTAGGCTGGAGGTGGTGATGGTAGGTCCCTACATCTTATTTCGGACCAAAGGATATATTCTGTGTCCCATGCCCTCTACTCTGAATTTACGTCTGGTGTGTAATGTTCTAGTTTTCTGACTTGTTTATGACAGGCCTACACCCTAAGCCAGGTGAGTATTTTATAAACTTGACAAGTTATCTCAAGAAAATATAAGTGCCCAAGAGTCTGTGGATCATAGTTTGAGAAAAAGTACAATAGAATCTAAAGGATGTCACTCTAGGTGATCATTTGGTGCCATTTAAACACAAATGGAAATGCAGGGACACTGATACATGGGCAGAACCCTTTTGATGATCATAATCCAAATAATACAGAATACGCTTTTATTAATTTTTGTAGATTATCATGAACATGGAAATAAAACATTGAACAATCCTCACAGAGATCCCAGTATGAAACAAATACTGGCTTAGAGCAATGCCTATAGTCCCAGCAGATAGCTACTTTCCCATCTGTGTCATAACATACACCACAGTGTAATGTTTAAGACTGTAGGCTGTTGAGCCAAGCTACCTGGAGTTCCTTCCTGGTTTTTAGTTATTTCATTTCCTGGCTGTGTGACCTTGGGCAAATTATTTTATTGAATGTGGTGAGCCCTCAATAAATGTCCTTTTATATACGTGTGTGTGTAGTATGTGTATACACATACACATATGTAGAGTCACTACACGAGAGTGAAGGAGGGTGTAGATGTTTTCTAGACTGTTCTGTTAGAGGGCAGATTTCTGTATTAAGGTTTAGTAACAACATCAGTATGAGGCCGAAGTTGATTTGGCTAATGCTCTTTTTTTTTCCCATCACAGCGTAAACTTTTGTACCATTAAGTAACAGGGCCGAATGCAAGTAGATCGACAGTGAATCCAGAAAGCCACAGAGGAGTCCATTAGTACATATTATGTGTTAAATTGTGTCCCCCACTTGCAAAATACAGAGGGTGTCACAAAAATGTAGATACATTTTAAGAAAGGAAAACACTATATTAAAATGATGCTGATGGTAACCACTTTGAGCACCTCTTGTAATTGCAGAAGTCAAACGTGACTTGTATTCATCTTTTGTTATCGGTATATATTGAGTATTACAATTGTAATACAGTGTTTTCCTTTCTCAAAATGTACATACATGTTTTTGGCACCTATTTTTTGGCACCCTCTGTATATGTTGGCGTCCTACCCCCCAGTAGCTCACAATGTGACCTTATTTGCAGATGGTGTCTTTCTAAAGGTAATAAGATGAGGTCCTTAGGGTGGGCCCTAATCCAGTATGACTGGTGTCCTTATGAAAAGGGGAAATTTGGACACAGAGATATGCATAGAGGGAAGACGGTGTGAAGAGACATAGGAAGAGACAGACATCTACAAGCCAAGGAGAGAGGCCTGGGACAGATCCTTCCCTTAGCCCTCAGAAGGAACCAACCCTGCCCACACCTGATCTTGGACTGCTAGCCTCCAGAACTGGGAGACAATACATTTCTATTGTTTAAGCCCCCTAGTCTGTGGGTCTTTGTTATGGCAGCCCTAGCAAACTCATACACTGTACATTATATCCATTCCCCACCTTGCTTTTCCTAATGGCTTAGACAACCTCCTGTGCTTGGAAAGTACTTATCATTCAGTTCTCTCAGCTCTGTGCATATTGGACCTTTGTCCAAATGACTAACTCTTCCTAACTCAGTCCTAACTCTTCCTTACACCAACTTTCATCAAGTTACCTTTAACACTTTTGGGTGAGGTTACGGTGTGTGTTTACTATAATATTCTTATATTTGTTAGTAATTTACCATCTTTTAAATTTTCCCAGGATTTTCTTGTTTTCGTTTGTGCTCCGTTCATGCTATTGCATGATTTTTAAGTGGTTTGTCGCAACCTTGTTTTTCCCATAAACACTTTTATATTTTATGTATGAATGTATAAACTGAGTTTTTCCAGGAATATATATATTGCGTCGTATTAGTCTTCTATTGCTATATAAGAAATTAGCACACGCGTGGTGTCTTAAACAACACATGCATTTGTTACCGTGTTTCCTCGAAAATAAGACCTAGCTGGACAATCAGCTCTAATGTGTCTTTTGGAGAAAAAATTAATATAACACCTGGTATTATATTTTATATTATATTATACTATTATTATATTATAGTATACTACACTGTATTATATTATATTATGTTATATTGTGTTATATTGTGTTATACTGTGTTATATTGTGTTATATTATATTATATTAAAGACTGGGTCTTATATTAATCTTTGCTCCAAAAGACGCATTAGAGCTGATTGTCCATCTAGGTCTTATTTTTGGGGAAACAGGGTAACTCAGTTTCTGTGAACCAGGAGTCTGGGCATGGTTTAGTTGGGTCCTCTGTTTCAGAGTCACATAAACCTGCAGTCAAAATGTTTTCTGGAGCTGAGATTCTCTTCTGGGATCTTGACTGAGGAAGAATTCACTTCTAAGCTCATTCAGGCAACTGCAGAATTCATTTTCTTGAAACTATATTATTAAGAACCCTGGATATTTACTATCAGCTGGAGGCTGACTCCAGATCCTAGAAGTCACTCGTAGTCCTTTCCCTCGTGGGCTTCTTCAACATGGCCGCTTACTTCAAGCCTACAAAGAGAGTCTCTCATTCCAGTCTGTTAAAATGGAGTCTTATATAACATAATCACAGTTGTGTCTCCCCATCACCTTTGCCATATAATGTAACCAAATCATGGGAGTGATATCCATCACCTTTGAAATCTACTGGTTAGAAGCGAGTCACACATTGCGTCCACTCTCAAGAGGAGGGGATTATACAAAGGCATGACTAGGAGGTGCGAGTCACTAGAGGTCACTTTAGGATACGGCAAGGTTAACTTTAATATGAGACTCTTGTAGCCCACTGCATAGTGTGTCAATTAAGAAATAGTCAGTATAGCCAGGCCACCCAGCCATGGTGAACAGATGTTCGGGGAGGTCTCAGCTCCATTTTCTTCCAGGTGTACACATAATGTTTCAGGATTCAGACATGAACTCTAATATTCAAAAATTCACACCCAACATCTCAGAAAAGACTACCTCATGAATCCTGTAAAACCTCTGTCCCTTCCCATTTTCCTAGGCTTAATTTCTCTTCTCTTTTCTTTATGGAGCTTTGAAGATCCTAATTTCACAGACCGGGGTGGAAAAGGGGAGGTCTGACAACTGCTTCTTCCTTCAGTGTTTTTGTTTTGTTTTTTTCTACCTCCCTGGCCCTGAATTTTTTCCTGGCCTCGATAACCTGACACTCCAACTATGGATTAGCCAATTTATTCATCATCTTACACTCTGTGTCTATCGATTCCTTCATGTTCTGAGGTGTTTACGATGAAGGACACCCACTTGATGCTTGCAAGAGCAGCACCTTGAAAAAAGTGTCTAGGAAAATGGGAATTGATTTCTTCATAACATTTTAAACAGTGTGACATTCTATAAGTACCCATTTTTAGAAAAGCCTTGCTGTTCTTCACAAAAGGATAAACTGTGGCTTGTACAAATAAAGCATGCACCCTTTAATTTAGTCTTCCTTTTTAACCATGTAGTCTCGAATATCTTTCCCATATGTCAAATTATTTTTAATGTTCAATGTTTTAGTAAAATAGCTCAGTACTAACCACTTGGGTATTTTCAAAGAGAAGTGTGGTCGAATCTCCCAAATTGCATTTACATTGAAAGATGCTTCACGCCAGTGACTCAGATCTTGACAAACGAGGCACGACATTCATTAGTTTAATGTTTTTCCCCTTATTGTGATAGAAATACATAATGACACAGCCTAAGTAATGTGAAATTATTCAGCAATGTGAGAAAAAAATTCAATAAGCACTGCCTACCAGTTACAGTTCTTAGACTCATCTTTAGATTTCTTCACAAAAGAACAAGACAAACAAATGAGAAACAAAAACTCATAGACACAGATTTCTTCAGTTGAAAATTCTTTAGGAGATTGTGGAAAACTTGCTGTCTTTTTTATTATAACCTTAACTAAAATTAGCATCCCTGATTTATATTTACTCAGTTTTTTTTCTCAAAACAGCCAAATTAATACATTGAGTTCTTAGCCTCCATGAATCTTTAGGATAAAGGATACAAAGAGTCGCGAAGAGGCTAAGATAGCTTGATTGTGGTAAGCATTTCACAATGTATATAAATGTAAAGCCATTACATTATACACCTTAAGTATACATAATTTTTATTCATCAAGTATACCTCAATAAAGCTAGAAGGAAAAGAGGCTAAGATAACACTGTTACTAGGTATCAGTGTGTATAATCTTGTGCCAGGTATTATAGAATCAGAGATTATACCTTAAAAGAATGAAGGCAGTGTCAGGAGGTCATCTATCCAATCTTTTTGGCTTTAGGCAGCACTACATCTAAACCCTCTAAAATTGCATGATGTAATGGAAAGAATGGTAGCTTAGACATCAGGAGACCGCTGTTCTAGTCCAGGCTCTGCCCCATATTTTCTAGATTTTAGTCTCTACATTTACAAAAATAAGTGGTTGGACTCCTCTAGTCACTAGATCACAAAGTACCTTTTAAATAAATTTCAAATTAAAGAAGGACCTGGATAGATCCATTAGTGAGTTCTTTTTATTTTATATCATTCACATATTTTTCTATTTAAATACCATTTTTCTCCTTAATTATGAAGTCAAATAGTTGATTACGACTTTGTAAAGTTGTACATCTCCTTCCCTGATACATAGGTATTATTTGAGCCATCAAATTGTATTGTTCAGCTCTGACATAAAGCAATGATTCCCTGTGCTACATTGTAATAAGGACAGAAATTGTCAATAGGTTGACCTGGGTTCAACCCCTGGCTCTACACATTTCTAGGTTCATGATATTGGGTGAATCTTTGACCTTCTATGAGCCTGTTTATTTGTCTGTAAAGAGGTCAATCATTATAATCACTCCTATATGTACACTCACAACCGCTCATCTCTCATTTCATTATATTCCTTTAGCAAAGCCACCCCAAGTTGAATACAACTCTCAGGCTATTCCATATGTGTATGGCAGGGCTGAGCATGGTTAGAAACAAAGCCACTCTGTTTTAACTGGTCTCACTTGAAATTCCTAATCACAAACCTAAAGTAGACTTTCAGTGCTTCTAAAGCCATACTATTTCCATCACCATATATTAGATCCCTTTTACGCTCATCTACCATCCCCCTCCACCTCCTTACCCTCTGGTAACCACTAAACTATTGTCTGTGTCTATGAGTTTTGTTTCTCCATTTGTTTGTCTTATTCCTTTGTTGTTTTCAGTTTTATATATCACATATCAGTGAACTCATATGGTTTTCGACTTTTTCTGTCTGATTTATTTCGCTTAGCATAATAATCTCAAGATCCATCCATGTTGGCCAAATGGCACTTTCATTTTTTCTTATGACAGAGCAGTATTCTATTGTGTGATATATAGATGATGTATTACAGAATTGTACACCTGAAACCTATGTAACTTTACTAACAATTTTCACCCCAATAAACTTTAATTTAAGAAACTAACTAAAGGGGGAGGCTGGATGGCTCAGTTGGTTAGAGCGCGAGCTCTGAACGACAGGGTTGCTGGTTCGATTCCCACATGGGCCAGTGAGCTGTGCTCTCTACAACTAGATTGAAGACGACGACCTGCATTTGAGCTGCGGGATGGCTCAGCTGGTTAGAGTGCGAGCTCTCAACAACAAGGTTGCCGGTTCAATTCCCGTATGGAATGCTGGGCTGCGCCCCCTGCAACTAAAGATTGAAAACGGCAACTGGACTTGAAGCTGAGCTGTGCCCTCCACAACTAAATTGAAGAACAATGACTTGGAGCTGATGGGCCCTGGAGAAACACACTATTCCCCAATGTTCCCCAATAAAATTAAATAAATAAATAAACAAATAAATAAAAATAAAGCCATACTATTTTTCCCAGTTTACTTTCCCGCTCTCTTAGGTGACTATATTTTACCTTCTCTTTCATTAATGCTCTTCCAGCTCCCTTGCCTTAACTCTCAGATGATGAGTGTTCTGCTAGGAGTGGCCGTGTGACTAACTTTGGGCTTTTGTAATGGGAGTGGAAGTCATGTGTTTAAATTCCAGGCCATCTCAAGTTAAAATGAACTTCGATGGATTGTTTTTCTCTACCCATGAACTAAGACATGAACATAGCAACAACCCTGTTTTGACCATGCAGTCGAAGACAATTTTAGGGAAGAGCAGAGCAAAAAGAATATATGAATGTGGTTCCCTGAGTGACTACTTTGACCAGAGTAGCTCCTCCAGCTCAGCACAGCTTAACTGTTACATGAGAGAAAAATAAACTTTGGTTTTATATAAGCCACTATATGTTGGTGTTTCTTTGTTAGTTACATAGCCTCAACTCTAAGAATACATATTTTATGACACAGGTGCAAATTACATACAATAAAATGCATAGATCTCAGGTGTCCAAGTCGTTAAAATTTATAAACTCATATGACCAGCACCCCAAAAATATATGATTTTTTTTACCGCAGAAATTCCCTTGTCTTCTCTTCCCTTCAATCCCCATAGGTAACTTCTTCCTAATTTCTATCAATATAGATTAGATTTGTTTCTTATGACTTTATATAAATGGGAAAACACAGTATGTACTGTTTTGTGTCTGGCTTTACTGAGCATAATGTCTTTGAGATTCATCCAGGTGTTACACTCTTATTTTGAAGCTGCAATTGTTTTTATATGAATATACCACTTTATTTATCCATTTCCCAATTGATTGACATTTGAGTTCTCCAGTTTTGGCTGTTATGAATAATGATACTATTATCATTCTATGAAAGTCTCTTTTTATGGATCTGTGTTTTCATTTCTCCAGGTAAATATCTAGGAGTGTAATCAATGGATCATAGTAGAGATGCATATTTAATTTTTGTAAGGGACTGAAAAATAATTATCCGAAGTCGTCGTGATATTTTACACATCTACCAGCAATATGTGATAGTTTCTGTCACTCTTCATGCTGAACAATATTTGTTATACTGGGTCTAGTCTGTTATTAATCCCATTGGATAAGTTCTTCATTTATGATGTTGTATTTTCTAATCCTTGTATTTTCTAATCCTAGCATTTTCATTTTGAAATTTTTAAAAATACTTTCCATCTCTTTAGTGAAATTCTTCATCTGTTACCATACATTGTCCACTTTTTAAAATAAATGCCCTACATATTTCTCATAGTCACTGTAAAGCCCCTGCTTGATAATTTCAACCATCTCTGGGCTGTTTTTATTGGCTGTTTTCTCTCTTGATCACGCGTTATAATTTATTGCTTCTTAACATTTCTCGTAATTTACTGTGTGCTGGATATTTTGTGTAAAAAACACAGTCGAATCTAAAATAAATAAAATTTGTCCCAGGAAAAGGTCATATCTGTTCTTCTGTTAGGCCATAATGTGTCGGAGGTGGGGCGTCAAGTAAATCTAATCTATAGTTTACCTGAGTATGGACTTTTTTTTTCAATTTTAGTTATATTTATTTCACCATTGATTTAGATTATTTCAATGGTGGGGTCAGAATTCCCCTTTTAAAGGAGATCAAAGCATCAGCGAGACTCTGGAGGACTCTTTATGTTTAATGCTGCAGTCACCAGCTTTCAGATCCATGGGAAATCACTGCTTTACAGCTTGGCTGACAGTGATTGTGTTGCCTTAGAATTCTCTTGGCTTTTCAGTCTTGCCCCTGGATTTTTGCTCCTTGGGTGATCTCTTCCTTGCCCAAAGTCTTTTGAGGACCACTGCAATGACCTTGATGAAGAGCCAGCTCTCCTATCCTATCTTCAGGCCTTTGCCTTTCACACTCAGTCTTTGCTGGGCTACCCCCATTATCTTGTTGAAGGCCCGTGGGACAGAGTTGGCAGGTAGATACAGACTTGATCTGAGGCAGGGGCTCTTAAGAATTCTATCCTGTAACTCCAAGCCATATGTATCTATTAAATGTATATTAAACTTTCGTTTTTTTCTCCTATGCCTATCTACTGGATTTTTCTTTCACTTCCCACTTTGGCCGGGATGGAAGCAGCAGCAGTTCTCTTATCACCTAGAAAGGCTTGAAATCTATGTGTTTAGTTCATTGAGACATTCTCAGCTCTCTGATGGGTTTTTTAAATTTATGACTTTGTATATTATCTAGATTCTCCGCATTGAGAGGGTAAGAAGGACAATCTCTTTTGATTTTCTATATCCTAACTAGAATTGGATACAATTTCTATTAATTATTGAATAGAATATGGAATACATTAAAGCTCTGAATATCTTATCCAATACAATAAAATAAAAAATAAGAAATGACTGATTAACATTGGCAAGGAAGGTATAACGTTAGTGTTATTGCAAGTAATATTCTCATCTACATAGAAAATCAATGAGAACAAATTAACAACTTAGAGGTAGTAGAAAAGATCAGTAAAATGGCATTCAAGATAGCAGCAAGAAAAAAAGCTTTCCTATATACCAACAATATTATCTCTTCCACAAATACCTTATCTACCCACCCTTCACTCTGCTAGAGCTAGGTGTTTCTTTCTGCACTTACAAAATTTCTTATACATTTCAATGGCAAAATCGTATCTTTATTATGATTGCCTTACATGTATCTCTGTCCCCCAAAAGACTTTGAAAACTTGAGGACAAGGATAGTCCTATTAATGTCTGCATCATGAGCATTTAGCATAAAGCCTAGTAAGAGGAAGGAGCTTAGTAAGTATTGAACAATCGAGTAAGTGAAAGATATTGACCTAAAAGATTTCAAAGGTCTCTTTCAAGTATGAAGATAATAATTTTATAAATCATCCTTTTAGGAGTCTAAAATAACTCATGAAATATTCTCTCTCTCTCACACACACACACAAATAATACTGCACATACTTAAGCCTTTTGGTATGGAGTGGTTTTTGTAATTATAGTACTTAAAGGTAATGTATGGTACATCATTAGGTTAAGTCAACGTTTCAGAGGAAGAGGGAACAAATGAGTAATGCGATCAAGCTTTGTACCATTGAGTGACCCTAAGAACTGACATTTCATTTGGTTGTTTGCTATTTCTTTAATGAACCACAGCAGTTTTCTTAATTAGCAAGGGCCCATCTGTTTCCAGAACAAATGGCAGTTACTATAACAAGGGCTGAAACAATAAGACAACTTAATTTTGGAGTGCAAATGGCAATACCAAGTGACATAATTACTAGTTTCTGTTTTCCAGATATGGTTTGGTATGTCTTCTAGAATAGAGGTCAATCTGGTCATCTTGTCCTCTAATAATTCATAATGTACTGATTGTTTTATTTCTTTATAGGAGAGGAAATTGCATCTGTTAAAAGACAGAAGTAGCTATTTATGAAACAGCAAGCTTCTTTGGGTTTATAATTTGACATATACAATAAGGCTGTTATTTTTGAGGCAAATATATTGTTTGTAACTTGTTTTCAATATTAGGGGTTTTCATAGGAGAAAGGTCTATTTTTTATTTCTATAAAATTTTCATTACATTTACTATGTAATGAATATTCTATAGTCCTTTACAAGTTTATAGCTCTTTTAGGTACTTACCCAATTCCAGGATGACTCCTTCCTTTGATTAGACCTAATTCTGGTGCCTTCAAAATAAGCAATGAGACAAAACTCTGTATCTACCATCTCTCTCCACTCCTTGTAGGAAGCATAGAACTACACAGACAATGGGAAAATAGAAAAATCACAAGGAGAGGGCCAAAACTACCTGAATAATATCTGCATGCTGTTTAATATTATTTAAGGTAAAAGATAAAGGGTCAAAAGAAAAATATTTAACTGGTTTATATCTTTTGGTTCCTGTAATTTCTATATCATTGCTTATTTTGAAGGGACCCATGACATGACACATCCCTGGGCAGAAATGATTGACCATAGTAACAGCCAATCACAATTGAATTGTCTGGTTTGCCTCTTTTCTTTCTTTCTTCCTTTCTTCTTTCCTTCCTTTCTTTTTATTTATTTATTGGTTTGCCTCTTTTCTACTAACACTACTAAAATAGCAAACACAAAAATGAGCACAAATATATCTCTTATACAAAAACTACAAGAGCATTTCATGTGACATACTTGAGTTATTCATTCAACTTCAGTTTACTCAAAATCTACTATGAGGCAAGCATTGTGCTAGACCATGGCAATATAGCAGTGAAAGAAATAGAAAATATCCACCCCCTTCAGGGAGCTTACATTGCAGTGAGGAAAGGCAGACAATAAATAAAATAAATAAGTAATGATTTAATGAGATTTCACATAGCACTAAGTGTTCTGAGTTGACATGAAGTGGGTAAGGGAAGAGAGAATGACAGCACGGCTCTCCTGAGCAGGTACTAATTAATGGAGGAAATGAGTATGTATGTCCCTGTCTGGCTATAAGAGGGTCTCAGGTAGAATAACAAGCAACAGCAGAGATGATACTGAATCCGGCTTAATGTGTCTGAGGAATAACAGTGTAGCACATGTAGTTGGATTCCAATGAATGAAGTGGATAGTGCTGGGATATGTGGTTGATGAAGTAGGCTGGATCATGTAGCTGAAAGGTCTAGTAAGATGACAACTGAAAAATAACAGCTGGATTTGGCAACTGATTCATTGGTGACCTTGTCCGATGTGTTTTTCCATGCCGTGTTACAGTGCACTGTTGGGGACAAGAGTCTGATTGCTCGGTGTTCAAGAGAGAATGAGAAGTGAAAAAGTGAAGACAAGTATAAACATCTCTTTCAGTAAGGTTTGCTATAAAAAGGAGCAGAAACATGGTGTTCATTCATCACTTTTGTAAAAGAGATAGTAAAGTGTCGTAGATGCATACTAAGTAATACTATGCAGCAGGGAAAAGCAATGAACTAGGTAAACACAGCCACATAGATATATGTTAAAATTGTATGTTCGAGTGAAAGAATTAAAGAACATAATGGAATCTATACACAATACCGTGCACATCAATTAAAATACTGATGGAGAAAAGACTTACATATTTCCGAAGTATACATATAGGTTCAAGGACCTATAACCATCACAGTATTGAGTTAAAGAAGAAGAGCTGATATTCTTGCTGAGGTGAGCGATGGTGATCACTGCTGCAGTGGTAGTAATTGTAGTAATAGTAGTAGTAGTAAATTTACCGAAATGAAACAAACATATCCACAACTTCACACAGTTTTCAGAGAGAACAGACAAAAGATGTGGATCAAGATGTTCAAGAATTACCATAAATAAATGAGAAAAATCTAGATCATCAGAGTCAGGTCAGTAATGGTAGAGAGGACGAAAAGAAAGATGGTATTACTTGGAGAAACTGTGAAAGTACAGTAATCTAAAGAGGATAATTGGGAGACAAAGTTTGGGGTGGGTTTACAAAGGGATAATCATCAGCTTCCCAAGGATCCAACTTGTGGTGTCCTTAGTCTTTATTGGATGCATTAATATATTTTCTCCAATTACCCAGAAATATGTTGAATGAAAGGCTCAGATATTGATAAGGCAGGCCAGCCTGAGCTCTGGTTTAATACAAGTTGGCCAAAGAAGCATATCAGTTTGAGTTATTCATACCAGCTTGACAAGTGACTATTCGATCCAGGTTGTTGAATCCAAGAGGTCTGGCTATAATGAATTCCATGCTGAATTAGACTAACTGTTGAGAATGAGAAGTACTAAAGTGGCCAAGAAAGTGGCATAAGGTACACTGGCCAAGATATTTCATGATGAAGCAAGGAGGATATTAGACACTGGAGGATGCCGATATTATGAGACAACAGTTACAGGAATCCTAAAGCAGAAGCTGGCAAAAATAGCAGATGAAGGGATACACACTTCGCATCCTTAAGAGCCAGAAAAGAGCCGACTGCTAATTTGAAGAGAAACGGCCTTACAAGATAAAGGAAGGACGGAAATGTCTAATCACTATGTTGTTTTGTACACCTGAAACTAATAAAAAAAGATAAAGGAAGGAAGTCAGAAAGCTATTTTGAAAAATCCGTTTTGATCAGATGGATTGTATCTTACTCTTGGCATTAAGTCAACTAAACCCAATCCTATTAGGTCCTCTCAACACCAACTTGTATTAAACCAACTTCCTTCATACCGTACCTGTGTATAACTGACTTTTTGAAAGGAAATGCAAGCCAGTCCCTGTTAAAAAGGTCTCTATTTTTTTTAGGCCCAGTTATATGTGCTCTTTGAAATACCTGAGTATGATATATTCACCAGCTGGCTCACCCAGATGTGTATCGGTCAATATACTTTGTGGGCTCTGCTTCCTCTACATACCCTGTAAATATCACTGTGACCCATGG
Source organism: Rhinolophus hipposideros (assembly GCF_964194185.1). Taxonomy (NCBI): domain Eukaryota; kingdom Metazoa; phylum Chordata; class Mammalia; order Chiroptera; family Rhinolophidae; genus Rhinolophus; species Rhinolophus hipposideros. The sequence continues at coordinate 13,171,528 of NC_138046.1, forward strand.
CTTTGGCCTCCATTTTTATAACTTCATGCATGGTTCCTGGGTGATATGATTAGCATCTGTGTCTAAAACCAGCATGTATTTACTGATGCTTCTGTAAAAACTGTCTCAATCTGGGCCGGCCCGGTGGCGCAGGCGGTTAGAGCTCCGTGCTCCTAACTCCGAAGGCTGCGGGTTCGATTCCCACATGGGCCAGTGGGCTCTCAACAAAAAACAAAAAACAAAACAACAACAAAAAAAAACTGTCTCAATCCCAGAATTCTCTCCAGAGTTCCAGACTCAGATTTCTATTGCTCACTAACCATCTCTTCTTGACTTTCCCACAAGTACCACAAACTGCACATTTAAAACTAAACATACATAAGCTATACAGTGAGAATGGAGGCAGGGGGTAACCGTGATTTCCCAGAACACACTGTGATACTGGGGGCCAGGGGAGGTACTAACAGAAGCTGGAGCAGTGGCTGAGTGGAGGGCTTAGGCCAGTGTATTTGAGCTTGCCCCCACAGACTTAAATGAAAACACTCAAGTTTCCAGGATCTGAAGGCCTCAGTGACTGGTGATCACAGCAAGACCACACACAACCATCAACAGTAGAGAGCAAAATACAATGAAATCAATAGAAGAATATGAGCTACATCTCAGAGAAAGATAATGGAGACTCCTGGTTACTGTGGACCAGATGCCCCCAGCTCCCTTTGATTTCAAGACAGACAGAAACACCTTCCATCCTCCTAGGGAGAAGAGGGAGAGGGAAATTCCCGAATTGACAATGCAAAAGAAACTGAGTTGTAAACTGGAAGTGACTAAGTTGATTTTGAATCCGACTGAATCATCTTACCACTGTTGAGTGCAAGTGGAGCCATCAGTAACAGAAAAGTTTACCTTTTGTACATCTGAAGACACGTCTATGAAATTCAACTACAGGAAATCAAATACATTCAATAAAGAAAATAGAATTCAATGTTTGGTAAAACAGTCTTAGAAACTTTCTTTAAGAAAGACTTAAAGACCACAAGAAGAGTAAGGATGTGCTAGTTTGATAATAGGAAATTTGGGCACATTTAAAAATAAACAAAGGCAGTATCCACCATTGATTGGGTGGCACATGCTCTAGACTTAGGCTTTCTGATGTGGGCAAGTTATTTACCCTCTCTAAGCCATAGTTTTTTTTACTTGAAAATAAGGATAATTATGTCACTAACCTCATAAGAAAGTCGTGTGTGTTAAATGAGATACACCCATGAAGCATTTAACTTAGGGTCTGACATAGTTCAATAAATATGAGATATTGAAAAAAATTGAACCTATTGTTTCCCATCTGACAATGTTCTCTATCTTTTTACTGATATAACTATTCATCCAGTAGCCGCGTCAGAAATTTGGCAGTGATCCTAGATGCTTTTCCCTCGTTCCCAACCGTAACCATGACATTTACATCATATGTCTTGAATCAGCTCCTTCCTCTTCATGCCTGTAGCCATCACCTTAGTTCACTCCCTTATCGTATCTGTCCTGGAATATTACAAGAGCCACCTAATTAGTCTCCTGGAAATTCATTTTAGATTTCATACCCTCTTTTTGGAGGACCTGATAGTAGACTATTTCCCATGAATATTTGAATATCCTTTCCCTCAAATTCAGACTACATGCCTTCCCATTAAATATGTGCCATTATCTGAATTTTATAGATGATAAAAGAGGTTCATAAGAGATTATCCAAGGTGTTACAGTTATTAAGTAGCAATGGAAATATCATGAGGACGCTGTAGAAAATAAGAAAATTAAAGCAAAGTAGATGTATTATTTAAAGGAAATGTGATCTTAGAAAACAAATTCCTGAAGAAGACTTCAAAAAAAAAATGACAGCACTCACTCATTTGTTTGCATAAGTTACAGGGTTTCTGTACAAAAACATCACTCATGTTCCAGTCATTATGCTTTTCAATTATATAGTACAGCTAAGACACAGGCCGGTGTCATAAGGACTATGTTAATATCAACCCAGAGACACATGATACGAGTTACTTTAACATAAGTAAAAATTATAGCAAATTAACTGATCCAAGATGGCAACATAGAGAAAGAGACATGGCATTTTCCCAGTAGGAGGTGCAGCTCTTCCAGCCCCACATAAGGCCACACAATTGTCAATGATGTTTCATAATCTGGATTAGGATTTGATCAAGTCTTTCAAGAAGATAAAGCCGAGCACTGTCCTGCTCTTTTTTTTTGGGGGGGGGGGTGGCGGTCTCATTACCCTGTGGCAACCTTTCATTGTTCTGAGAGACATGAAGAAATCCTGCCTCCACACCAGCCAGCTGGCCTGATGATGCAGCCACGTATAAATCAATTGCATTAGGGTATTAATGCATCTTGCCTTTCAACATTCATATCCATTCACTCACCTTATCAGTAAGGGAGCTAGTACAAGACTCTGGCATGGATTAAATCAGAAGCCACTTCCAGGCATCTACCTCATTAAAATGAGGCTTCCGACCTGCCTGAAGTTTCCAGCCTCATATTGGTAAAGAAAAGAGAACAGAAAAACAAGAATAGAAAACATGAAATTTGAATTAGATTTCTATACTAATGTGTGCCAAGTATTTTCTCTATGAAACAAAAATAAATTACGTCTAAAGTAGAATATTAAGTATATTTAATTCAACACTTATTGAATGCTTACTATTTGCAAGAAAGGTTACACCGTGGAAGATTACTGATGAGGACAGTTTTGCTGCCACGGAAAACTGACAGGCTAATACAGGGATAAGGGATAGGGTGAGTATTTTTGTACCTGATAAAAGAAATCCATAGGCCAGTGTGGCTGGAGTGTTAATTGTAAGCAGTGGGTTAGTGGGAAATGAAGCGATGGAATGCTTTGTGCTGGAGAACTTTGGTAAAATTAAATTGAGCTTTTGCACTGCCTACCTACACATATGGGAACATTAAGTGAGATACATAAGAGGTTAGTTTCGCTTTTCAAATTCAATGAATTGAAAGTAATAGATAATTCCATGAAAGCCAGCATAGTAAAGAGCACATTTTATAAAGGAGAAAGTCAGGCTATTTATTGAACCGTCTTCAAACCACATGACACTCCATATCCAAGGGTAAAATCTATAGAATTGTTCTATTTTGCTGAAGTTTAAAAATCACTTGTAGCTTCCTTAATATCAATCTACACAAGACTCTGTCAGGTCCAAAAGGAGAGGCAATTACTTGTTTTATACTCATAAGCTACGGCTCAGCCAGCTGTCACTCTAGCAACATACCGATGTGAGAACAGACATTGCGAAGACAGCTGCAGATAGAACACACACAAGACACCGTAGACTACTAAGATGGGACAGGGAAATACGGAAAGAAATTACTGAATTGTATTGACGTCAGAGGCAATTCATTCAGCTAGCTAACATACTCAAATAATGGAAGAAAGAAAGGATAAGTAAAAATATAACTTCAGATCATTCAGGGTTATTAGTACAGGCGAAAGCTCTTTGTTTTGGCAACTCTGAGAAGAGCTTCCTCAAATAAACAAGTCATATTACACCATAAACATCATAAAACTACCCTTGACAACTAGTTTGTTGTCAGATTGAAGATTGAGCACGTGTTTACCATCCACATCCGCGGCATGACGTGTTGAAATTTGTGACCTCTAATACAATCTCCATGTGCTGGGGTGGGTGGGGGTTACCTGTCAGGTCTTTGGTTTTCTTAACTGTCACTGAGTTTATTGTTCATTTTCTGGTCCGAATGACAAAGTAATTTGATTCACAGTCATAGCATTGAAAATCCCAATTGGTTTATGTTTTTAGCTGTGCCAGAGACAGGAACTGTACATAATATGACTAAATGTAGAAAATATCAGGAAGGCAGGAAATAGATCAGATGGGAATTACAAAGCATTATTTGGTTATGGATAGGAAAATGGTGGTATTTTTTCAATTGGTTTTAACATCTATTTTTAAATTTCACTTTTAGAATCTTTATGATACATATTTTAGTGTTCTATGCTTTTATAATTAGATAGATTTTATCTGCTAAATAATCTTTAGTGAAAGCATTATATCTACCAACCTAGGTGTGACACAAATAGGGTAAATAGATTTATATGAATGAATAAAAGAGAATAAAGACTTCCATTTTCAGCTATATGACAGCCTAGATATCCTGAAAACCCTCCAGAAATCCAAAACCAAAACCCTCCAAGAAATGCTGGATTAAATAAAGCAACATCATCTCAAATAAATACCTGAAATCACAATAAAATTAGGGAAATGCCCAGAGAATGAAATGAAGCAAGAGAACAGAAATCCACAGCAATAAGTTGTTTGGGGAATTTTCTTGTCTTAATAAGGAAGAGGCTTGTATTTGAAAGGTTGTAAGATTATAGGAGACCTTGCACTCGTACAAGGTGGGGGTTTATATTTAAAACACTTTTTAAAATTTCTTTGTTAACCCATGAGTTCGTTGGTAATATACTGCGGGTGCCAAAAAAAATGTATACACATTTTAAGAAAGGAAAAAATTGTATTAAAATTATAATACTCAATATATACTGATAACAAAAGATGAATACAAGTCACGTTTGACTTCTGCAATTACAAGAGGTGCTCAAAGTGGTTACCATCAGCGTCCAGACACTTCTGATTACAGCAAACTACTGCTTGAGCAATGTTGACCAAAGTGTCCACTTGTATACATTTTTTGGCACCCACGGTGTATTATCGAAATATGGGTGGGAATATTTTTGTTTTCATATTAATTTTTAATGTAATTGAAACGAGATCTGAGATCATGTTTTGTATGACACCCAGTCTTTGAAATTTTTTGAGGTTTTCTTTATGGTATGGCCTAGTTCAGTCTTTTACTTTCCCTGTGTACTTAAGAAAATACGGATATTCTAATTGTTGGAAGGCTATCATCTATCTATTATCTATCTATTATCTATCTGTCTATCTATCTATCTATCTATCTATCTATCTATCTATCTATCTATCATCTATCGATCTACCTACACACAAACATATGCGCACATATATCCTAATTTCCATTACACAATATCCTGATATCAATTATGTAACATCTGAATATCCATTAGGTGAAGCTTAAATGTTTCATTCATATCTTTTATATCCTTTTTAATTTTATTTGTATGATTCACCTATCAATCGAGAGTTGTGTTGAAATCTTCAAAAGGAAGATAGTTCCATCACTTTATTTTTGTGATTTTACATGCATTACTTCATAAATTTTAAGGCTATTTTAGTAGGTCCACACATATTTCACATTGCTAGATCTTCTATTATAATGTAAATATTTAACTTTATATGTGGTGAACTTTACCATCCCTAATAATATTTTTTTGTGTGTTAATGTCTAATTTTATCTGATATTAATATTCCCATGCTAGCTTTCTTTAGATTTATGGTTTCTTCATATGTTTTTTTCCATCATTTTACTTACAACTTTGTATGTACTTAATGTACCTCTAGTACACTGCATTTATTTTAATTTTCCCCAATTAGTCAATCTTTGTCTTTTAACTGGCCGGTTTATTCCATTTGCATGTATTCTAATTATTGATATATTTAGACCTATTTCTATCATACTATCATATTTCCATTTGTCCCCTAATGTTTCTGCTTCACCTCATCCTTTGTTACTTTATTTTATTGTCATAGACAAGAACTTTAGTGTCATCACACATTCATTTGTCTCCCTAACTCCCAACCTCGTGTAAATATTATCTAAATATTTGAACTGTGAGTTACTATGAATAGATTCTCTCCCCTTTTTCTCTTGGCCTTAGGTTTTAAAATGCTACCATTGAATCTTACCAACATATTTGATCACCTTCATTTTGTTTATCTCCTCCCCTTTATTGTCTCTTATTTAAGCACTTCACTCAAACTATTGCAGTCTGAGGCTTTGTGTGGCAAAATCCTGGGGTCCTTTTACACGTAAGGAGATTTTTATAATGACTTTACATTTGAAAGATGCTTTGGCTGAATACAAATTGCACGTTCTCAGTTATTTTACTTCTGTACTTCAAAAATTCTACTCCATTATTGTCATAAGTGCAGTTTTACTGTTGAAAAATCTAACGTTAATTTGGTTTTTGTTCCTTTACATGTCACCTTCTCTTTCTGAAAGATTTATTTTTCTATTTTCTATTAATATTTTCCCTCTACGCGTGTCTAGGTCTGGCTTTTTCTTGTTCTTCCACATTGGCCCCCTATGGAGGCTTTCACTCTGAGGTCTTTCATTTCTTTTGAGTTGGGGAAAGTTTATCTTTGTTATTGCTTCAAATCTTTCCACTAATTTTTCTCTTTTTGATATGCTGCCTACTTCTAGCATCCATATTTCTTAGCTTTTCTTTTATAGTTCCTATTTTCTTTTTTTATTCTTTCTATGAGGTTTCTTCAATCTGGTTTATAAATTTTCCTGATTTCTTCCTCAGTGATATCCATTCTGCTCTTTATCTGATGTATTTGTATAGTTTATTTCGATTATTATGTATTTTTTTCTATCTAATACGATTTTCTTCTTCATCTTCTTGTGTTCTTTTTTTATATTGCTTATATCTTTTAGTAGGTTTATTAGACTAATTACGTGTTATTAGCCTCCCTGTTCTAATGCTTTTGCTTTTGTGGAATTCATATCAAGAATGCTAGACTTTTTTACAGTTTATGCTTCTCAATTCATTGTTATCTTTGCCTGTTTGCTCCTCCCCCTTGGAGTATGGGCTCTGCTGTTAAGTAATGCTATGTCCTTTTGAAACACTCCTTGGAAGCCAGCTGCCAAGCTGGGAGGAAGCCTAAGCAACCATTTGGGAATGCCCACATGGGAGAGAAGCAAGGTCAACATCCCCCTCTGTGTTCCCAGACAATTGGTAGCCATATGAATGAAGCCATTTTGGACATTCCAGCTGCCCCCGTGCCCCAGGTATCATGACCATATTAAGTAGAAGAACCACCCAGCCACCTCATAAAACAATGAGAAATAGTTGTTTTAAGCTATGAAATTTGGAGGTGGTTTGTTACACAGCAACAGATAACCAAAACACATGGCCTTTCCATGTAGCTTTATACAGCATGGTATTTGGGTTCCCAGAAGGAATGCTACAAGATGACAAACACTAATCACTAGTACAGTGGTACCTCGGTTTTCAAACATAATCCATTCCGGAAGACCGTTCGAGTTCTGAAACTTTCAAAAACTGAGGCACAGTTTCCCCATAGAAAGTACTGCAAAATGAATTAATCCGTTCCAGACCTTTAAAATCAACCTCTAAAAGTGCAAATTTAGCATGAATTTTACTATCTAATAATACCATAGATCCATAAAATTTGCAGCGTTCATAAATTGAAATGTTCATCAAGGGAGATGTTTGAAAACCGAGGTACCACTGTATTTATAAAGTTCCATCTTGTGTTCTTATTGCTAATGTTTCATTGTCCAGAGCTTATCACATGGCCAAGTCCAGAGTCAATATGGTAGGCATGTTATAGAAGGGAATGAATAAAGGGAGTTGTGGTTCACTGAAAGCCACCAAAGCAACAATCTACCATGATACATGCCAAAGAGTACAGACCTCATTCTTTGGCCACAATGAAATTGAGTTAGAAACCGATAAAAAAAATATAAAATTTTAAAAATGCATCAATTTGGAGCTAAAAAGAAAACATACCTTAAAATGTCAGGAGACAAAGAATACATAAAAATGGAAATTAGGAAATTAGGAAACTGAGTGCTAATGAAAATAACCATATCAAAATCCATTGGATTCAGCTGTCATATTTAAAGTGAAATGGATAGCATTTAGTTCTATATTTAAAAGGAAAGACTGAAAATGAGTGGCCTGTACATCTAACTTGGGAAGTTAGAAAAAGAATGGAAGAAATTGCTGTTTAAACAATGCAAACAACTTAAAATTACATTGACTTATAATTGCTGAAAGAGCTTTCACATACATTATCTCATTTTATTCATTTATAATAACTTATTTATAGTCCTTTGGTCATGAAAACCCAATGAGTAGTTACAGCAGGTATTATGAAAGCCAATTTTAGAGATAATGGTGTTGAGGTTCAGAGAGTTTAGTGACTTATTGAATAACACATGGCTTGTAAATGACAGTAGTGATTCAAAACAAGGTTTATGGATCTAAGTCTGGAGATCATTTCGCTACATTATAGTGATAGCTTATATTAGGAGAGAGTATATCATATGGATCGATATAATATGATGACCACCATTGAACAGGTATTTGGTTTTCTTTTCATCTCCTAGAACAGCCTACCCCACACTCTGATCCACAGGCTTAAAGAGGTGGCTCCTAGCAACGTTGTTTCTGCTCTGTGGCTTTCTATTTATCCCAATCTGAAATAGCTGATTTATTAAAGTTAATCTGGTCTTGAACCAATCTAGTCCTAACAGAATGCCTTTCCTAAGAATTTGGGATTAGGACAACGAGACATGATTCAGACTCTCTTAGGTTTTTCTGGAGTATCACATATAATCTCAGAAAATGTATGGTGCATCTCTTCCGTTGACCATATGAACCAGAGGAAAAGATTCAGTATATGTAACCACTGTGGCTTAAGCTTAAGAGAGAGTTCTAGGAAACTGCCATTGTAGCACACTGTATGAGCTACTCTTATGATCTTCCGTAAGAAACTACAAGTTATTCAGCGCTAAAAAGAAATGAGCTATCACACCGTGAAAAGATATGGAGGAACTTAAATGCATATTACTAAATGAAAGAGTCAATCTGAAAAAGTTCCATGCTGTATGATTCCAAGTATATGACATTCTAGAAAGGCAAAACTATGGAGACAGTACACAGATCAGTGGTTGCCAAGGGTTAGGGTAGGGGATGGGATGAATAGGAGAAGCACAGAGGATTTTTAGGGCAGTTGAGATGGGGCAGTTAGGGCAGTGAAAATGCTCTGACATTATAATTATGGATCCGTGTCGTTATACATTTATTCAGATCCATAGAATGTACAACACCAAAAGTGAACTCTAAGATAAACTATGGACTTCGAGTAATTGTGATAAGTCAGTGTAGGATCATCAGTTGCAACAAATGTCCCACTCTGGTGGGGGAAGTTGGTAATGGGGGAGGCCGTGCATGAGAGGGGATAAGAGGTATATAGGAAATCTCTGTATCTTCCTCTCAAATTTTCAGTGACCTTAAAATTACTCTAAAAACAAATCAAGTCTTTAAAAAAGAAACTGTCAGAGAGTGAGGCACTCTCATTATCTTATCTGTCCCTTTAGAACCATCCTTCTCCCTTCTCTACCCAGCTCTGTGCCATGGTAGGCTGATCCACATGGACTTCATCAACGATTTCTCTTGACCTTCAGTATCTGGCTGGGATCTGACCATGAGAAAAAATAAACAGGCAGAAGAAAAATGAGCTCAGGGCTTTCATTCCCATGCTTCACACTCTGTTGGATAACCATGGTTTAATCCCTTTATGGAAGCCCACAGCTCCTGCCAGTGAGCCCTCTCCATACATCTACTGACCAAATTTGAGTAGCTGGTCCCTCCATTGGTACTTTTGGGTCTAACAGTCATAAGACCTACCTGTTGTTAGTCCTGGGATACCACCCTCCCCGTCACTGGTTTTCCTAAACCCTGAACACACCTGTATGAATAGTCCCTTTACTATTTTATTTTCAAATCACTCATTTTGACCATGCCATCAATGTCTTTCTAGGGTGCTGAAAGATTAAAGACAACAACAACAACAACAAAAAAACCCACAATAAAAACCCCCACAAATGTTGAATAATAAGTGCTGCGATCCATGGTTGTTCACCTGAAAATCTAGAATGACAGGGGAAAGCTCCGTTAAGGAAGTCCTTTCTGACTTTAGCCAGTGTTATTGAGACTGTGAAATGTCTACAGTCGTGAACTTTGCTGAATGGAAGAAGTCAAATTCTCTGTAGCAGCCGATTTCTAAAATTAAAATAGGTGTACTGATTAGGTAAACAAGCGCTATATTGGTTTAAATGGGGTTATCTCGGAGGAGCCAGAGAAATTGGGGAACCCAGAAACTCAGGGCCTCTCCAGGGCATCTCCTGGACTCTCACTAATAAATAAAAAATAAGTGATAACGGGGCATGCTGGAATGAAGCACGGCACTTTACATTCTAAGGAAGATTAGAGATGTCCCCCACCCCAATGCGTCAGCCTAATGGTGTTCTTATCCAAGAGAAAAGAGCTTTGCGTGAAGGAGAAGAAAAGAAGCCCCAAGGGGTTCATTTGCTCACTCAGGGGTTCAAACAGCATGACCCGGTGAGGCTTTTGGCATTACTTGCTATCAGACAGAATTCTCCAGAATGACTTGTCAGGAAGTCAACTGAAGTTTTACTTGATCTATAATTCCAGGAAGAAAACAAATCTGGCAGAGACTGGTGCTTGCTCAGCCTCTCAATCAATTGTAAATTCCCAAGGCCAGAAGCAAGAAATAATGGGCATCTAAGTTAGTAGGAACAACGACCCTGCTCCAGCTTTGGGGAAACCCTTAGTAATTTGTCAGTGGGATTGAGGGGCCCTTTAAAGGAAAATCATCTGAATAGGCAGGAGCAGAGATGGCCAGACTGACCATATAAGGCACTCCTTATTTGTCCAGGAGATGCTCATGAGTCACTGATCCAATCACTGAACTCTCCATCCCTGTCCAGCATGATATAATCACTCTTTGGACTAGTAAATAATGAATGTTGTGTCTTCCTCACACTCTTTAAAAAAAAAGCTTTCCATAAATATTTACTGATGATGACAAAAGCACTTGTACATGAATTTACTACTGAATATATGCATAGGATTATGGTTTCATTTTTAAGTGCATTCAGCACTTTCTTTACATTATGAAAATTTCAAACATACAATAATATGAAAAGTATAATATAACGAACACCTGTGTTCCCATGACCAAGGTAAAGAACGAAGCATTACCCAAAAAAAAGTCAAACTCATAGTAACAGACAGTAGAATGGTGGTTACCAGAGTCTCCAGTAGGGCGAAGGGGAGATATTGATGAAATGGTACAAACTTTCAGCTATAAGAAGAATAATTTCTGGAAACCTAATTTACAGCATGGTAACTATAGTTAGTCATAATACATTTTTTACTTGAAATTTGCTGAGAGAGTAAATCTCAACTGTTCTCATCACCCCCACACAAAAATAGTAACTGTGAGAGGTGATGGATATGTTATTTAGTTTGATTGTAGCAATTATTTCAAAATGTATACATATATCAAAATATCACGTTGTATACCTCAAATATATATAACTTTTTTGTCAAAAATAAAGAACAAAGCATTACAAATTCAATTAAATCTCCCGAACCTCCTTGAAATTACACTCCCTGCCCTCTTTCACCCTTTCGCTTTCCCCGTGCTGTTTACTATTCTGAATTTGGTATTTATCACACACATATATGTCTTAATTAGTTTACTAATATGTAAGATTCCTGAATCATATATATGTGTGTGTGTGTATATATATATATATATATATATATATATATAATGTAAAATGTAACTTTATGCAATTTGTTTTCACTATGCAATATGTTAAGATGTGTATACATGTTGATACTGCTCTAATTCATTGACTTCCACTGATGAAAACATTCTATTGTATGAATATAACATAACCCATATGTTATTATAATTACTTGCTTTCTCATTACACTCTAAGCTTCATGAGAGTATGGTGTGTCTCATTTATATTCATCACTGAATCCCAAATTCCTAGCACAGGTCTCAATAAACACTAGACACTCAATAAACACTTGTTAACTGAAAGGTTGCTTTCATACATGCTGACTCTGCTCCTTTAACTCCGATTCCCTAGAGGCGCAGTTCTGGGTAGCTATGTGACTGAGTTCTAGCCAATGGAATGTGAGCCAAAATGAGCTGTGCCACTTTAAGGCCTGCACTGTAAAAAAACAAACAAACAAAACAAAACAAAGCACTTTATCCATCTCTGCTCCTTTGCCCTTTTAGGTGGATGGAATGGAGATGACACCTAGGGAAACCTTGAAAGCCAGAAATTCAATATGACAGAACCTCCATTAGCCAGAGACTCCCAATGACTGTGTGGAAGAGGGTAGCCCTCTGAGCTCTTCGCCTATACTGTACTTTTACGTGAGTAAGAGATATACTTCTGTTGTGTTTGAGACATTCTACGTGCAGATTATTTGTTATAACCACAAGCCTATTCTAAATAATAAAAATGTCTGTATAAATTTACCTCTGAGCTGTGATTGAGCTATTATCTTAGAGTTCCTTACATATACCATTTTCATTGTTGCTATTTCCTGAGATTCTAACATTTTAGTTGTGATTTGCTCTGTGAATCAAGTTGTTTGGTAGAGGATTTACAATTTTTATTGTATTTAAGTTTTCCAGAGGGGATGAATATTTGCCTTTTTAGTTTTATAATCAACGACGAGTATTATTGTTCAGATATAATGATCAGAAAATGTTGTCTGCCCTGCTTCTAATGATTTGGGATGTATTAATTTTTCTTTATGGTCACTGTAGTGAATGCTTTATGTGTATTGGAATAGGGTGGAGGGTTTCAGTTTTCAGGTTATTGAGTTCCACCTACATCAATTAGCTCTACTTGATGTCAGGTAATTCAGTCCCTTTTCCTTATCATGGAAGATAGTATTTTCCAAAGATGACCACAGGGATAACGCCTATCCCCCATCCTCTTCTGCCATGAGACTTGCCACTCTCCCATCAAAAGAAGCCTGCTTCTCCACCCCCTCGAATCTTGACAAATCCTGTGATTGTTTTGACCAATGAAATCATGCAGAAATGGCACTGTGCCAGTTCCCGGCACAGCACATAACGGACCTGGCAGCTTCTACCTCCTGCCTCTTGGATGCCAGACAGCAGCAGGAAGTATGACTAACCTGAGAATGACATGCTGTGACAAAGCCCTAGACCGTGTGGAGAGACTGACAGCTCCCAGCTTTTCCAGCCATCCCAGCCCAGGAACCAGACATGTGAGTAAAGACGCCTTCAGCTGATTCCATCCATGGCATCTGATGGCATCCTAGTGAGAACCATTCACCTGAACTAAGTCAACACCAAGAACTGTGAGAAATATAATAATAAATTATTTTCCTGCCTCTAAGTAATCAGGTATTTTGTCATGCAGCAAAAGATACATTTTTTTTGTTTGTTTACATGACATTTCAAGGGCAACAGAAGGAAATGAAAGGATATCTTTATGATCTATTTATTGCATGCCTGTTTTTAGTGGTCATGCCACAGAAGTGGGATGGATCGTCTCACCCCAAATTTGGTACAGATGTTAAGACTGATAATACCACATAAGCACCAAAAGTGTTTGAAATGATTTATCACTCATACAATAAGTCTTTCCAGACAGAGAGGGTGACTCCCAACGAGGTCTGCAAATGGCTTAATAGGGCAGGAAAAGGAGACTGGCTTGAGGTTTTCATCGTGGATGGGGCGGGGTGGGCTGGAGTGGGAGTTCTCCCTGTGTGGGCCCTGGCTCGCATGGTTGGAACTTCCCACCGGCACTAAAGGAGTGAGACTTTCTTATCACCTTGCAGAAGGCGAGGAGTAGCGGGGCTTGACTGCAGTTAAACAACAATGGAATCAGACTCTTTATCATACCTATGGTATCACAGTGTACATTTTGATGCCATGTTATTTGGTACACAAAATTCATAACTGAAAATATGCATTGTTCATGGTTCGTTTTCTCACTATGAAGTACCCTTCATTGTGTTGTTTAATGCTTTTGTCTCCGATACCAATATCATAACCTATTTTGATTCAGTCACAATTTATGTCAAGCGAAATGCACAGATGTTAAGTGCAGATGTGATAAATTTTAATATATATGTCCATGTAACCACCACCACACAGAGTATTTCTGTTGCCCCAAAATATTTTCTTTTACCCCTTCCAGTCCATTCCCATCCCTATTGTCAATAACTGTTCTCATTTTTGTTCCCATAGATTACTTTTAACTGTTCTTAAATAGCATATAAATGGACTCTTACAATATGTATTCTTTTGTGTCTGTATTATTTCACACAGCATGACTTTTTAAACATTTTGTTAGGAACTATTTCAAACATATTAAAAAGTTGCAAGAGTTTGAATGTGAAAACCCATATACCACCCCAACTAGTGTCTACCATTAACCTTTTATTCTACTGGCTTTCTCACATATCTATCGATACATCTTAGATTTTGACACATATCAAAATTAGTTGCATATATTACTACAATACGTCCTAAACACTAAGGCATGCATATATTTAATTATAGTTTAAAATGTCCTTTTAGTTCCTTTTTTCCTTTAGTGGTACATTTTACATATAATAAAATGCATAAACATTAGGAGTACTATTTATTGAATTTTAACAAATACATACATCTGTGTATTCACAGCTTTTAAACTATAGAATATTACCATCATTCCAGAAAGCTTCCTTATGCCTGGTTTTAGTGAAGCGTCCCTTTCACCTTAAATTTCTGAATACTGCTTGAGCTATATCCAACAAAGTTTGGGTAAATCCTATTTTAGAATCGCTTTAGATTAACAGACTCATACAACAAATTTTCATAGGTTCCTTTATTACCATTTATTTAAAAAACATTTTCTAGTTTTACTTTTGATTGTGAAAGACTGTGTGCTGTGCTTCATGGATGCAGATATTTTTTTCCTCTACTTTAGTATTTTATAAACCAACGGTTCACATCCCATGAGACCATAAAATAAATGTAATGGCTGTAATAAGCCAGCATTTAAAAAATTAACTAATATGTCCCAAATAGCAAAATGTAAATATATAAGAAAATTAACCATTGTTTTGTTACATTTTTGTTTCAATTGTGTATGTGTGTGACTATGTGTATGTGACGGTGTGTGTGTGTGTGTGTGTGTGTGTGTGTGTTCATGTGCATATATGCATTTGTGCATACGCTGGGTTCTGATAAACACAATATCTCTTCCTATAAAGTTGCAGTGAAAAAGACTGACAAACACTGCTATTGAAAATTGGATTTCATGTAGAATAACATGATTACATTTACATTTTAGAAATACAACTCTGGCAGCAGTTTGTCGAGTTGATTATAGGTGGGCAAAAGTACATGCGAGGAGAACAATTAGAAACTTATTATAATCCTCCAGACAACAGATGGTTTTAGCGCAAGATTTAGAAAGAAAAGGAGAAATGTACCACATAAAGGGACTTTGTCATTGATTGAAATCAGAATTGAGTGAGAAGTCTAGGTGACTCACATATTTCTTGGATGGCTGCATAATGCCATTATTCAGATTAGAAAATAACAAAGAAGGAGAACATTTGCAAGGAAAAACATCCATATTAGGTTTTGGCTGTATTTAGTGCAAGATTTCTGTCTTTGTCCATTTGGGCTTCTATACCACAAATACCATTGACTGGGTGTCTTATAAACAACAGAAGTTTATTTCTCACAGTTCTGGAGGCTGGAAAATTCAAAATCAAGGTGCCAGCCGATTCGGTGTCTGGTAAAGGCCATCTTCTTGTTGTATTCTCACATGATAGACGGGACATCGGAGCTCTCTGGGGTCTCTTTTATAAAGGCATGAATCCCATTCATGAGAGTCCCACCCTCATGACCTCATCACCACCCAAAGGCCCCACCTCCTAATAACATCACATTGGAATTAGGTTTCAACATATGAATTTTGGGAGACACAAACATTCAGTTTATGGCAGTTATTAAAAGATACCCACTGAGGGATATATAGACATTTGCCTATACAGTGGTACCTCAGTTTTTGAACATAATCCGTTGGGGGAAAGACCGTTGGAGTTCTGAAACATTCGAAACCGAGGTGCAGTTTCCCCGTAGAAAGTAATGCAAAATGGATTAATCCATTCCAGACCTTTAAAATCAACCCCTAAAACTGCAAATTTAGCATGAATTTTACTATCTAATGATACCATAAATCCATAAAATTTACAGCATTCGTACACCGAAATGTTCGTCAATGGAGCTGTTCAAAAATCAAGGTACCACTGTATAATGCCAAGAGAGATATCTAGGCCAGAAATAGATATTTAATAACTTATCAAACCATAAGGTATTAAACCTTGTGAGTAGCTGACTTTGTCCAAAGAGTGACTATTAAAAGACTAGAAATCTTAGGTTAGGAGGCCTTGGAATATCAGTATTTAAGATGTCGGAAATAGAAGAGAGACGAAAATAAGGGACTTGGATTGAACTATGATAAAAGCAAAGGAGTGAGATCTGTAAGCTAAGAATATTTCACATTTTAAAAAAAAAGAGTCGTTGAGTGCCAAATGCTACAAAGAAATCAAATAAAAAAGAATTGAATTTAGCAACTAGGAATTGGTGACTTTGGCAAAAGCAGTTTCATTCAATTTTGACAATATCATGATATTGAAAGCTCTGGTGTTCTGGCAAATGTTTAACGAGTTCTCAGAAAAAGTCTGTGGTATACATATACTTTTTAAAATAAATGTTAATGATATTAAGGATTGTGCAGCATGCAATTTACTAATACTATTAAAATATACAATATTCTTTTTTTATACCTTATTGGCAATTCTATATAGTGAAATTATTCTCACAGAACGCATTTGTTGATTTTTGCCAAACTCCTGCATTTAGGTCACAATTGATCGATTAATGTAGTTACGACATAAATGTTGGTTGATATTTATGTTAAGAAGCAAGATGAAAGTGAAACATCACAAGTAAATATTGAAACTTCACTCATTTTGTCAAGGATGTGAGTGAATTTGTGCTACATTGGATGATACATTTTGATTGGAAGAATAGTCTCTCATTTACTTCTGCTATTCAGAACATAATGGCTACAGTCATGGAACACTTTTATGTTAATCTGCATTAACGCTTTCTCTATCACTTTATTAGATCTAGAAAAGCACCAGGACAGTGAACCAAGCTCTGGTTTGCAGCATTTGCTGATTTCCATGGTGTAAATATGGCTGATTTCAAGCTACCAACATGACACCACTATGGCTTGTTTCAAGCTACCACATGATGTCACTGAATGGGGAGCCTGAAATAGATACACAGCAGGGCCCCATTGTATATTATTTCCACCATACAGATACAATAGTCCTAATAACTTCAAGAACACAGATAATAGTTAAGTGTAGTAAAAGAATGAAGAAGTGATGACTTTTGAGTATTTATTAACTTTCTAAAATATGATTTATTTGATAATAGGCTTATACAATTTACTTTTTAATAATGGCTGAAAAATCCCTGAAAAGGTAACGATTGGCCCTTGTACATCAGAAGTACAGGTGAGCACCAGCGAGCCACTGGTCGGGAGAAAAGGAGAACAGTCCTATATATGAATCGTGGCTACGGTCTACCATTGGATCCAGCAAGTGTGATTTTGATCAAGTGATTTTATTCTTTGGAGTCTCTACTTCCCCGTCTTAAAATTTAGGATCTTAACATTTATTTGCATGTTATTAATATCACTAGAGTTAATGAATACACCTCATACATGTGAGGCCTCCAATATATAGAAATCGTTTTCATTCTTTTCATGACTGCTATTTAAGGACTGCTGATCGAAGAAGTCCCATGGGAATTTTTGCTGTTGTTGTTAAATTATTTTTTAACTATTCCATATGATCTCTTTTGACTTGAAAGAGCCCAGTTGATTTGCAGGCTATCTTCTTTCTTTTCAACTAAATTTCCAACAAAGTTTCTAATACTTCAAGAGTCTTTTCGAAATTAACTGTAAATTCCCATGCTGCCTAACTAGTTAGGCATTTCCTTCTTTGAATTCCTAACAGAAGAGTCGATCAGGAAGGATGATGCAATTTCAGGAAGATCCAAGAAGTGCCATCTTATTAGGTGATGATTGATGTGAAGTAATATACTCACCAATTATTCACATAGGCCTGGGGCATGGGGAAACGGAGGAGATTCAGCTACTCTAAGTCTCTAAACAAAAGTGAGCCTGTTCTCTAAAATAATCATCTTTCTCCTCTCAGTTCTTTTCATTCTTTCCCACAGATGTGATATCCTTGACATCATCCAGAAATGGTTACATATACTGAGAATTTGAATGTCAGATGAATGGCCTTGAATACTGCTTTTGAGCTTCCTACTTCATTTAATCTATTTATAAGTTCTATTTTGCAAAGGAAAAATCTATTACCTTCTGAAGTCATATTAATAACTACTTATCTATGTGTTTGCGTGGCATTATGACTAATAGTTTAAGACTACTTCATTCCCCTTAGTATTTGTGAGATCAAAATAAAGCTACAGAGCAGTCTCGATTACTTAGCAAATAAAAAAGAAATATATAACATACAACAAACTGGTTATATTTTACCCTTTAAAATTATTTTTGTGGAAATAACTTCACGAACAAAAAAAATTTAAGTGTCTGATTCTTGCTACATATCATTTTTATTTTCAACACACAATTTAAAGTTAATGTGGCTAATGGAAATAAAAGATGAACACTGATGCTTTATATGGAAATCATTTCATATTAAAAAAAACCCTTTAAATCTATGAAAATAATCATGAGTTTCCAAACCTATGAAAATAATCATGAGTTTCCAAATAAGATCATTCTAATGATATTTTAGCTAGGTTTAAAGACCACAGTCACATAAGAAAACTTAATATGTGAAAGAAAATATTGATAAAATGTGACTATGCTAAGAAAAGTGATTGCCCAATTGAAGGACTTATATAATAAATGATCAGAGCTATTATTCAAATATTTCTTTTTACTCTCTCCTCTAGTTTCATGGGAGGATTGCATTCTGTGGCCCCTTTGTGGTTGGGTGAACTCATGCGGCTAGTTTGAAACAATGAGTTGTGAGCAGATGTACCATGCTACTTCTGGGCCAGGCCAATTAAACACCACTGTGAGATATCTCTCTCTCTGTCTCTCTCTCTCTCTCAATCATGCCTACTTAATAAAACCACAATAAAAAGCCCCAATAACAGTCTTGACACCAAAGCTTGGCTGAGCTTCCCTGGTTAACAATACTCTGTGCTGAGAGGATGATCTGTCCTAATTCCACAGGGAGAAGGCCGTAGAAGCTTTGCATTTGGGATACTCCCATACCTGGCTCTTTGTGTCTCTTGTCTGGTTATGATTTGTGTCCATTTTGCTATAATAAAACTGTGATATTAAGTGTAACACTTTCCTGAATTCTGTGAGTTGTTCTAGTGAATTGTTGAAATGGAGGAGAGAGTGTGAACCCAATATTTAGCTAGTTGGTCAGAAGTGTGAGTGGCCCTGGAACCTCCAAGCTTATGGCTGATATCTGAAGTGAGGGCAGATGTGGAGAACTGTACCCTTAACTTGTGAAGTTTGGCCTAACTCTAGGTGGTTCGCATCAGAAGTCATGGCACTGAGTGACTAAGCTGAGTAGAGCTTTCCTGTTTATCCACAAGAGAGCTCTGATATGCGGAAGAAATATTGCTTTGTTGCTTTAGATAACTGAGGTGCTAGAGTTCTGTACTACTTTGCATTTCTCAGCTGACATGTATGATGCAGAAACACCTAACAGAAAATATATGGACAGAGCAATGCAGTTATCGTCAGTTCCTACAAACGCATGGTTGGAGAGGCCTTAGAGATCATCTGCCTATCCCATCCTCACTACTTAAAACACCTCTGTGATACCTCTGCCAAATGGCTATCCAAACTCTTCTTAGAACCTAAATTGCTCCAACGTTCTCTTGAGGAACCTCATTCTTTTAATGGGAAGTCTTTAGTAGTCCAACATTCCATTTTTATTTTAAGCCAAATCTTCTGCCCTGCCACTTCTGCCACAGGTCCCCATTCTGTCCTTGCACACCCTGGAAACCAAGACTCATCCCTTAACAGTTCACAAATATAATGGCAATAAAGGGACCTATACCATGTTTCTTCTTCCTGTAAAAGCTTTCAAATTCATGTTGATAATCCTCACACGACATGGTTTAAAGTCACTTTACCATCTGGTTAGCCTCTTTTAAACACAGTCTAGCTTCACTACGCGGTCTGACAATTAATTTCGAGAAGTTGTTGCAATGATGTTGCTAAACTTTTTTGATATCAGAGGGATTATTCATTATGAATTTGTACCAGCTGGACAAACAGTTCACCAAGTTTACTGTTTGGAAGTGCTGAAAAGGCTGTGTGAAAAAGTGAGACGACCTGAACGTTTCACCAACAATTCATGGCTCTTGCATCACGACCATGCACCAGCTCACACTACACTGTCTGTGAGGGAGTTTTTAGCCAGTAAACAAATACCTGGATCAGAACACCCTCCCTACTCACCTGATCTGGCCCCAATGACTTCGTTCTTTACCTGAAGATAAAAGAAATATTGAAAGGAAGACATGTTGATGACATTCAGAACATCAAGGGTAATAGGATGACAGCTCTGATGGCCATTCCAGAAAAAGAGTTCCAAAATGCTTTAAAGGGTGGACGAGGAGCTGGCATCAGTGCTTAGCTTCCCAAGGGGAGCACTTCAAAGGTGATCGTAGTGATATTCAGCAATGAGGTATGTAGCACTTTTTCTAGGATGAGTTCGCGAATCTAATTGTCAGACCTCGTATATCCCTCCTGGAATGCAATGCCTAGAACTGAGTGTAGACAGACCATAGAGAAGTGGATGGATCCCACGTGCCAGGTTTTTGTTGGTCATTTCATAGAGTTCACATATTTTATGTGTACCGACATTCAAAATCCAAGCCGTTTCTATGTGTACTGCTTTTAAATCATGTTTAAAACATTATTCCTTCACCTATTCTTTTAACTTATAACATAAGAGAAATAGCAAAGACTTACGGTCTGAGAGATATAGTTTCAAATCACTACTCTTGCACTTATTAACTGTAACTTTGGAAGTTACCCCACCACCTTGAACTTTAATTGTCATATGTATTAAATAGGATTAATAATTTTTACTATACAAGGATGTTTTGACGATGCATGTAGAGTAATCCTGTGCCAGAAAAAACTCAGTACATAACAAATGATAATTAAAAACAGTAAGATCAATTCAAAATACCAAATCAGAAGCATGGAAATGAAGAAGTAGCCTCAAATATGAAAACTGTAAAGGTGAACTTGTTTGTTTGGGTTTTCGTTTCAAAATTTGGCCCAACATTTCCAAAAACCAAGGCGAAAGGAGACAAATCGATGAACAGCTGCAACAACAAAACCTTGCGTAATCCTCATTATTATTGCAAAGCAGAAAGTTCATCAATTTCTAAGGAAAGCCAACTTTTTTCCCATGAATCCATATTGTAAGATAATCTTGCATTTGAAGTTTTATTCAGAGGCCACCAAGAGACGAAGGGGCCATTTTCTTTATACCAGATGCCATAATAAGCAACACAAAGTGAGCACTTAGTAAATGTATTATAGCTAGGTGGTAAGTTAAATCCATTATATATGCATTGTCACATATGCTAGTCACAGAAACCCCATGAGGACGCATTCATAGCACCTATATATTACTGAAGAGAAAGAGGATGATTGGAGAGGAAAGGAAGGTGTGTAAGGTCACACAGAGCACAACTCCATCCTCAGTTCATTTGAGTCAACTCCCCATGTTTTTACTTCTTTGCTCTACTGCCCATCCGATGGTTATTAAATCTAGTTATCTCTGTCTCTCAAATCCATGGGAGCAAAGCTTCTTTCCTTTCTTCTTTGTTGTCAATTTCGAACTCTATAGGAGTACACAAAAGATGTTTTTGCCAGCTTTGTTCCAACACTGACTGTTTGCAGCAGAATCAGAACCACTTTGGCCACTTTTTTCTCTGTCTCTTTCTCTATTGCTTCGTCCACATCCTACACCTAAATGCTGGCGATTTTCCAAATGTCCATCCTAGGTTCTCTCTGCTTCTGTTCTTATGCCCTATCTCTGAGCTTTAACCATTGTCTCTATTTTCCTTGAATTTTGGGGGAGTAGCCCTCCTTTTCTATTAGGCTCCCATTTTTCATTTCCAACTGCCTATTCTATGTTCCACGTGGAGGACTTACAGGCCCAGCAAACCACTATGTCCAGAGCATGTACAAACTTAAACTCAGCTTTCACCCAGTTGTCCTCTTTCTGCATTCTGTATTGCAGTGATTGGCCATTACTGACCATTCTTTCATTATGTCTCACTGGGATAGTTAAAAGCTTCCTAAACCATGCTAATTCTGTTTATATTTCCTTCTTCAAAATCTTCAAAGATTCCCAGTTGCTAACATGACAAAATCAAAACTCTTTAGCGTGGTACTGAAGTCTCTCAAAAATTTCAGCCCAGAAACTGCCCTACCAGGGCCCAGATTAAGAGGCACAAGATTCAACATATCCAGAAGCCAACTCTGGACCAAACCAGAGTACTACCGGGTTTGACCTACAAGTCACCCATGGAAGGAGGGCCCTAAGACTCAGGAATACTGACCACAGGGCTGGTGGAGCTACTCTCAGCGTGCATTTGTGCAGGAAAGGACAGAAACTGCATGGTCTCTCTGAAAACTGTCATCCAGACCCCTCAGCCCCTCGCATTTAAATCTACACTCCCAAATTCACTCTGGGCACCAGGTGACCAGCGCTGCCTGCGCAATAGGCAGGGAACTCTTTGGCACAGCAGAGGACAACCTGGAGATTACCTGGTGGGCTTAAGCCAAGACTGGTTCTGCTTTCTGTTTTGCTTTGCTTGGTACTTCCTTTTTTTTTTTTTTTTTTTTTTTTTTTTTTTTTTTTCTGCTTGTAGTGATTTGCTTTGTTCTGTCATTATTGCTTTGATATCTTTGCCTATGTTGAGGGGGGATTGTCGGTTGTACTTTATTTGTGAATGTACTTGATTTGTTTTCTTTGTTGTTGTTGTTGTTGTACTTGGTAACTTGATTTGTGCTGAAACTGCCCTACCAGGGCCCAGCTTAAGAGGCACAAGATTCAACATTTTCCAGAAGCCAACTCTGGACCAAACCAGAGTACTACCGAGTTTGACCTACAAGTCACACACCCATAGGGAATTCTCTGAAGGCACAAGAGCCCATAGAGGCCAAACCTCATTTAAGTGGCCAACCCTCACCCAGCAGAACACCCTGTGGTGAGCAGAGCCAAGTTTCACAACTAGACGGCCTAGGAGTTAAGCCCACCTACTCACAAGCAAAAAGCAATCAAAGTTCTTCTTGAACAGGACGATATACTAAACACACGAGCCTCCTGTGGAGCACATGCAGAGAAGAACGAAGTAGTCCAAGTCAAATATAAAAGACACATACTACATAAGATAACCCAGCAAGAACTAAGAGCTCTAGGGGATCTTCCTAATACATCAAAGCAAACACAGAGAGTCAGTCAGAATGGGGAGACAAAGAAACATGTCCCAAATAAAAGAACAGAAGAAACCTCCACAACTGGAACCAAATGAAGCAGAGGTAACCAACATGTCAGAGACAGAGTTCAGAACACTGGTGATAAGAATGTTTAAGGAGCTTAGAGAAGACATAAAGAAGGATATAGAAATCATAAAGAACAACCAGTTAGAGCTAAAAAAGGATGTAGAAATCTTAACGAACAACCAGCTAGAACTAAAAAACACAATTACCGAAATTAAGAACTCACTTGAAGGAATGACCAGCAGGTTAGATGAAGCAGAGGATCGAATCAGCGACTTAGAAGACAAGTTAGCAGAGATCACTCAAACTGAACAACAGAAAGAAAAAAGAATAAAAAACAATGAAGATGGGTTAAGAGACCTCTGGGATAACATCAAGCGCAACAACATGCGCATCATAGGGATACCAGAAGGCGAAGAGAAGAAGCAAGGGATTGAGAACATATTTGAGGTAATAATGTCAGAAAACTTCCCTAACCTGATGAAGGAAACCAACATACAAGCCCAGGAAGTGCAGAGAGTTCCAACCAGGATAAACCCAAACAGGCCCACACCAAGACACATTATAGTTAAAATGGCAAAGCTTAAAGACAAAGAGAGAATCTTGAAAGCAGCAAGAGAAAGGCAGAAGGTTACATACAAGGGAACTCCCATAAGACTATCAAATGACTTTTCTACAGAAACATTGAAGGCAAGGAGGGAGTGGCAGGAGATACTCAAAGTGATGGAACACAAAGGCCTACAACCTAGATTGCTTTATCCAGCAAGGCTATCATTTAAAGTTGATGGAGAGATAAAGAGCTTCCCAGAAAAGAACAAACTGAAAGAATTTATGACAACCAAGCCAGCATTGCAAGAAATACTAAAAGGACTTCTGTAAATAGAAGAAAGATGAAAACAATTTACTACAAATCTAAAAATGGCAATAACTATGTACCTATCAATAATCACTTTAAATGTAAATGGATTAAACGCTCCAATCAAGAGACATAGGGTGGCTGAGTGGATAAGGAAACAAGACCCTTGTATATGCTGTATACAAGAGACTCATTTCAGATCAAAAGACACACACAGGCTGAAAGTGAAGGGTTGGAGTAACATATTTCATGCAAATGGAAGCAAAAAAAAAGCTGGAGTTGCAATACTTATATCTGACAAAATAGACTTTAAAATGAAAAAAATATTAAAAGACAAAGATGGGCACTATATAATAATAAAGGGATCAATCCGACAAGAGGACATAACCCTAGTAAACATCTATGCACCTAACATAGGAGCACCTAAATATATAAAACAGGTACTGATGGACATAAAGACAGAGATCAACAGCAACACTATCATAGTAGGGGACTTCAACACACCTCTGACAACAAGGGACAGGTCCTCCAGACAGAAAATCAATATGGAAACAACAGCCTTAAATGATACTTTGGAGCAGTTGGACTTAATTGATATTTTCAGAGCATTTCACCCCAATGCTGCAGAATACACGTTCTTCTCAAGTGCTCATGGAACATTTTCTAAAATAGATCATATGTTAGGACACAAGACAAGCCTCGATAAATTTAAGAAAATTGAAATCATACCAATTGTCTTCTCTGACCACAGTGCTATGAAATTAGAAATGAACTACAGGGGAAAAAAACCAGGAAGATACACCAATTCATGGAGGCTGAATAACATGTTGCTACATAATGAATGGGTCAAGCAGCAGATCAAAGAAGAAATCAAAAGATATCTTGAGACAAATGAGAATGAGAACACGACGACCCAAAATCTATGGGATGCTGCGAAAGCAGTCCTAAGAGGGAAGTTCATAGCACTGCAGGCCTACCTAAAGAAACAAGAAACATCACTAATTGACAGTTTATCTTCACACTTAAGGGATCTGGAAAAAGAACAGCAAAATAAACCCAAAGGGAGCACAAGGAAGGAGATAATAAGGATCAGAGCAGAAATAAATGAAATAGAAACCAGAAAAACAATACAAAAGATCAATGAATCCAAGAGTTGGTTCTTAGAGAAGATAAACAAAATTGACAAACCTTGAGCCAGACTCATTAAAAAAAGGAGAGAGAGGACCCAAATTAATAAAATCAGAAATGAAAGAGGAGAAGTGACAACAGACACCACAGAAATACAAAAAATTGTAAGAAATTACTATGAGCAACTATATGCCAACAAATTTGACAACCTTGAAGAAATGGACAATTTTCTAGAGGCGCACAACCTTCCAAAGCTAACTCAAGAAGAAACAGAAAGCCTGAACAGTCTGATTACCACCAGGGAAATTGAATCAGTAATCAATAATCTCCCAACAAACAAAAGCCCTGGACCAGATGGCTTTACAGGTGAATTTTTCAAAACGTTCAAAAAAGAATTATCACCTATTCTCCTCAAGCTCTTCCAAAAAATCCAGAAGGAAGGAAGACTCCCAAACACTTTTTACGAAGCCACTATCACCCTGATCCCAAAAGCAGACAAAGACACCACAAAGAAAGAAAACTACAGGCCGATATCTCTAATGAACATAGATGCAAAAATTCTCAACAAATTATTAGCAAACAGAATTCAGCAATACATTAAAAAGATCATACACCATGATCAAGTGGGATTCATCCCTGGTATGCAGGGGTGGTTCAACATCCGCAAATCAATTAATGTGATACACCACATTAACAAAATGAAAAATAAAAATCACATGATCATATCAATAGATGCAGAAAAAGCATTTGATAAAATACAACAACCTTTTATGATAAAAACCCTTAAGAAAGTGGGAATAGAGGGATCATATCTTAACATAATAAAGGCCATATATGACAAACCCACAGCTAACATCATACTCAATGGGGAAAAGCTAAAACCATTCCCCCTAAGATCAGGAACAAGACAAGGTTGCCCACTTTCTCCACTTCTATTCAACATAGTGCTGGAAGTTCTAGCCACAGCAATCAGACAAGAGAAAGAAATAAAAGGCATCCAAATTGGTAAGGAGGAAGTAAAATTATCATTATATGCAGATGATATGATACTATATATAGAGAACCCTAAAGACTCCACCAAGAAACTATTAGAACTGATAGATGAATTTAGTAAAGTAGCAGGATATAAAATTAATATTCGGAAATCAGTTGCATTTGTATATACCAATGATAAAATAGCAGAAGGAGAAATTAAAAAAACAATTCCATTTACAATTGCTCCAAAGACTATAAAATATCTGGGAATAAATCTAACCAAAGATGTAAAGGATCTGTACTCAGAAAATTATACAACACTGAAGAAAGAAATGAAAGAAGACATAAATAGATGGAAACACATTCCATGTTCATGGATAGGAAGAATTAATATAATTAAAATGTCCATACTGCCTAAGGCAATATACATATTCAACGCAATTCCTATCAAACTACCAACGACGTTTTTCACAGAAATAGAACATATAATCCTAAAATTTATATGGGACCATAAAAGACCCCGGATAGCCTCAGCAATCTTGAGAAATAAGAACAAAGTGGGAGGTATAACGATACCTGATTTCAAACTATACTACAAGGCTACAGTAATCAAAACAACATGGTACTGGCATAAAAATAGATACATAGATCAATGGAACAGAATAGAGAGTCCAGACGTAAATCCATGCCTATATGCCCATCTAATCTACGACAATGGAAGCAAGAATGTACGATGGGGTAAAGATAGTCTGTTCAATAAGTGGTGTTGGGAAACCTGGACGGACACATGCAAGAAAATGAAGCTGGACCACCTCCTTACACCATATACAAAAACAAATTCAAAATGGCTTAAAGACTTAAATGTAAGATCTGAAACCATAAAATATCTAGAAGAAAATATAGGAAGAAACTTCATGGACATTACCCGGAGTAAGATTTTCACTGATATATCCCCTCGCGCGAGCGAAGTAAGAGAAAAAATAAACATGTGGGATTACATCAAACTAAAAAGTTTTTTCACAGCAAAGGAAACCATCAATAAAACAAAAAGGGATCCTACTGTATGGGAAAAGATATTTGCCAATGATATATCTGATAAGGGATTAATATCACAAATCTATAAAAAACTTACTCAACTCAACTCCAAAAAAACAAACAACCCAATTAAAAAATGGGCAGAGGACTTGGGGAGACATTTCTCTAAGAAGGACATACAGAAGGCAAGAAGACATATGAAGAAATGCTCAACCTCACTAACCATCAGAGAAATGCAAATAAAAACCACAATGAGATACCACCTCACTCCAGTCAAAATGGCTATTATCAATAAATCAACAAACAACAAATGCTGGCGCGGATGTGGAGAAAAGGGAACGCTAGTGCACTGTTGGTGGGACTGCAGATTAGTGCAGCCACTATGGAAAACAGTATGGAGGTATCTCAGGAATCTGAAAATGGAACTACCCTATGATCCAGTAATTCCACTCCTAGGCATCTACCCGGAGAAATCCAAAACTCCAATTCAAAAATCTGTATGCACTCCTATGTTTATTGCAGCACTTTACACAATAGCCAAGATATGGAAACAACCAAAATGCCCATCGGTAGATGACTGGATTAAGAAGCTGTGGTACATTTATACAATGGAGTATTACGCAGCCATAAAGAAGAAAGAAATCTTATCATTTGCAGCAACATGGATGGATCTAGAGAACATTATGTTAAGTGAAATAAGTCAGAAAGAGAAAGACAAGTACCATATGATCTCACTTATATATGGAATCTAAAGAAAAGACTATGTGAATGAACTAATCAGAGTCAGTTTTGGGGACGCAGAGAAAAAACCGAGAGTGGTTAGATGGGTGTGTGGGAGGGGGTTGGGGATAAGGGGAAAGGTGAAGGGATTTGGAAGCAGCTGGTAACCACAAGATGGCCTCAGGGTTTTTCTTTTGAAAATTAATTTGGGGAAGGTATTCTATAATGTTGTAAAGATTTTGTTGGGTATCCGATGGACATGCGTCCTATTTGGGAGACCACCTCAGGGATACTGTGGATACCTGATCATGGCATTGTACATCAGAAGCTAAACATTAATGAATGCCAACTATAATTTTATATATATAATGTGATGGTTCAGTGTGAGGTCGGAGGGATAGTGGATGGGGGGAGGGGGGTTCACAGTATGAGGGATATAAATGATGAACGTCTAAGTATTACCTTGTTTTGTACACCTGAAACTAATAAATAAATTAATTAATAAAAAAAAAAAAAATTTCAGCCCAAACCACCCTTCCAATGTTATGTTCTATTTGTGTCCTTCACTCACTCATTTCCAGCCCAACTGATTTAGTGACCATACTCTATCAACCTCCTACGTATTCCCCTCTCTGCTTTTGCTAATATTGAAATAACTAACTGAGGTTCTTCTCGTGTCCTACTGTGTATAGTCCAAATTTCACCGCTGTCCCAGGCCCAACTCAATTCAGGTTGAACAGCCACAGATGTAGGTTAAGAGGTGTTCTTGCAGCAGCCCTAGCCCAAGGCGACCCCTAGTGGTTAGACCTGCCCAGATCACTCCCTGATAAAGGTCATAGCTTCAAACCAATGAAACACAAACTGAAACCTGAGGATTATTTTCCGTTGATGTAGTAAGAAATTACATGAATAAAATATAAAATCAAGTAAGGCAACATATTGATTGATACCTTACATTAAGATCACGGTTTTCTCAGGGATACAAATAAACTGTGAGTTACTTGGTCTATAAAGACTCCTACAGCCATGAGAATTATTTTCCTAGATAGAACAGCCTTAAATTTTTTTTACAACTTGTTTTGGCCTGTAGTAATTTGTACTGACTTCCCTAACTAAATAAATTCCCCCTTTTATATTTTCTCTTAACCCTGTGCATCTCCAGCATCGGCGTTACAGAATTGTAATTAAATTGAATAAATGATTGGCACATTAGAAGCTCCATGATGGCTGGGGTTAGTGTAGTATCTGGTACATCACAGGGACTCACATATTTCTGGGATGAATGACCCCCTTTACCAACCCCACAAATATGGGAGCTCACATATCTGTTGAATGAACAAACTCCCCCCACAAAAGTTTCACTCACATTTCTCAGTATGAGAAAGAAAATTCATGTTTGTTTTCTGTGTTTTAATCTGGTACCATCTTGCTATGCAACTCTCCTCCTTCACCTAGGTTTCCATCTCCCTAGCTGGGCCATCTAAGACAATTTCCAGCAATTACGTATAACTCCTATTATAGAAATAAATATGATTTACATAAAATCTCACATCTTCTAGTCCCTCACTTTTCTTCAAAGAGTGCGGCTCAGATTTTCATGAGTGATACCGGCAACTTTTGAACAAACGTTGTGAGTTAGGTGTAAGGTGATTCTCTTTCTACTAATGAAAATACTAGCTGCAATAGAGTGCAATGTCGTTGGAATGCTAAATCATTCATTTGAAAAATGACGATCTTTCCAGGCCTGCAGAATATAATTAAATCCATCTAAATTTGCAGTACTGAAGTAATTTCTCCTCATTTTCCATTAGCTTACTTTGTTTTGTTTTCATTCACATAAAAAATTAGAAGAAATCTTCAGTGAATCCCCATTACCTAGGGAATAAAGTATGGGCTTCTTATCCTAGTATTAAGATCTACCACAGTTTGTGCAATGGTTTGAATAATTACCTTGAAAGGATCATACTGACACACACAAGATGATAATCGGATATAGCTACTGTTTACTGAGAGCTCAGATTCGAAGTTTAAACTATTTTGAATTCTCACAGTGATCCTGAGATAAGCATTATTTATACCCTTTTCACAGATTAGAAAATAGGCTTGGAGATGAAGAGTAATATAAAAGAGATCGCAGGAAGTGTCTGAGCTAGAATTCAGCCCCACCTCTGACTCCAAAGCCTATATTTCTTTCATTGAGGTATGCTGCTCCAGAATTAATGTCGTTTAATGAAAAGTCAGAGTCCGTACTCCATTAGTACTGGGGCATATTTCAGTCTGTTGTAGCCAATATGTGTTAGCAGAGACCCATGGCTTAGTTCATGTGCACAAATGGACTCTGCCGTAACTGTACCTCCAGAAACTGGATGAGAAAGGATTTTCCAGTAGATTTCAAAGTTTGATGTCACCGTAGTTTCTTCTTGCTAGTTGTCTGGTATTAATTTTGCCTATGATGAAAAATGATACGCTGGGGGCACATGTCAAACTCCCATTTCTCCTCTAACCATTTACTGTTAAGGTTAACATCCCATATGCATGGGCTTATCCACAAAAGATTCCTTAGGTAAATGCATATATCACTTGGGGGTTTCACCGTGCAACCCTACGCCCTTGCAGCTGGAATAAACCCATTTAAGAAGCAAGATAACTTTACTAAACTGGAGGACATATCCACTGGCTTTTAGTCATTTATGCCTCAGGCCTCACCCTACTCTTTTACATCAAGATATTGTTATTCTAGGTTCATTTATGCTGGAAACCCAACTCCCTATTTTCACAATGTAGTTTATCAGAGTGAATTCCATGATAACATATCTGATTCTTCTGTGGGGTAAACTGAGTGAAAGGCCTTGAACTCTGCTTGAGCAGAAGTTTTAGACCTGAACTTACATATTTTTTTTTAGCGATTTTATTGGGGAAGGGGAACAGAGCTTTATTGGGGAACAGTGTGTACTTCCAGGACTTTTTTTTTTTCCAAGTCAAGTTGTTGTCCTTTCAGTCTTAGTTGTGGAGGGCGCAGCTCAGCTCCAGGTCCAGTTGCCATTGCTAGTTGCAGGGGGCGCAACCCACCATCCCTTGTGGGAGTCGAACCGGCAACCTTGCGGTTGAGAGGATGTGCTCCAACCAACTGAGCCATCTGGGAGGCAGCTCAGCTCAAGGTGCCCTGTTCAATCTTAGTTGCAGGGGGCACTGCCCACTATCCCTTGCAGGAGTCGAGGAATCGAACTGGCAACCTTGTGGTTGAGAGCCCACTGGCCCATGAAGGAATCGAACTGGCAACCTTGTGGTTGAGAGCCCACTGGCCCATGCAGGAATCGAACCGGCAGCCTTCGGAGTTAGGAACATAGAGCTCTAACTGCCTGAGCCACCGGGCCGGCCCAGAACTTACATACTTTTAAGGAGTCCAAGTATGAGTTGCGTGCACTTTAGAAAATATTGGTTTTTTATATGAATCATAGCATATACGTATTCAAAAACACTTGAGGGGGAAAGGTTCACTGCTTTCATCAGAGTCTCAACAAGATCTTTGGACCCTCCCCCTAAATTAAGAACCACTGCCCTAAAGTTTAAGGCGTAGCCAACACTTTCTGACTTTTGTTCTTCTGCTGTCAACTCAGTGAATTTGACAAGCAGGTGGTGGTCAAACAAGTATATGGCCGTCAGCCTGGGTGGGGAGGCAGGGATATTAATGGAGTCCCAGTAGGAAATACACAGTTCAGAACAGCTTGGAAGGTTGAGAAAACACAGAAATGTGTAAATAAGTCCTAGGAAGTAATGAAGTGTTGGGGCATATACCTTGGGCACGTAGTATGTTCTGTAGAGAACCAGATAAGGAATTAAGAAATCTTGGTCAGGGAAGCCGGTTAGCTCAGTGGGTTAGAGCGCAGTGCTCTTAACAACAAGGTTGCCGGTTCAAACCCGACATGGGACACTGTGAGCTGCGCCTTCCACAACTAGATTGAAACAACTACTTGACTTGGAGATGATGGGTCCTGGAAAAACACACTTAAATAAATAAAATGTTTCAAAAAAATAAAAGAAATCTTGGTCTTGATAGGGTGCTCTCACAAGTAGTACATTGACTGTCATCAGGGAAAGAACTATCTACAAGAATTCTAACCCCTTTTTGAAGACTTGACTTTCTTCCCTGAAGCACTGTAATCTCATCCAAATGTTTGAAGACTCCTACTTTATAGTGTGCTGGAAATTCTTCTAAACAAATCAAAACAGGCTTCAGCATTTGTAGCACACTACACACCAAAGAGAAGAGAAAATCATAGACCTTTTCCTCCCATAGTTTTATTTTGTCTTGGCAGTGATATTATAAAAGCATATTCATGTGATAAATGGGATGCAATGGGTGAGTGAAGATGCATTATTCCCTGTGATTGTATGAATGTACCAGGAGAATACAGTTAACCTCAGTCTACTCGTTAATAATACTGTGTCCGCTCAAACTCCTATCACAAGGCTCTTAGCACTCATAGGTCTTACTGTGCTATTACTAGTTTCCACTTCACTTCATACCATAATATGTTTCATTCAAATCCTATTCTATCAACTTCATCTTCACATTTATAACGCCACTTACTGTCTCATCTCTCTGCTCATAAGTTGTTTTTGTGCAGCATATTGTAGTGCTCTTAGTGCTATATTCTCATAAATGGCATTTAGAATGTGGAACACTCAATTCAAATTCATTAGCTTGCTTTTACACACACACACACACACACACACTTGATAGAAAAAAAGAGGGTTTAATACCATCTCTGGTAAGTTCAATCGTGACTATTTTGTTGATCGCTCTGTCATCAGAAGAAATGCAATGAGATTTCACTAAAGAATCCTTCTTATATTTTGGACCACCCCAACGAGGTAAAAGCCAAAAAAACAGATGGGTGAAGGTTATGGAATATTTGTAATAATTTACATTTCCAATTGTAAAGGACATCCATGCTCAACTATAGATAATTTGGAAAATATACATAGATATTTACACACGTACGTGCCCATCCACACACACCATATATATATATATATATATACATATATATATATATATATATATATGTATATATATATATATATATGTCTATATAAAGAAAAGAAACCAACCCATGCAAGTATAATGATCTTTTAATATTTTGGTACATTTCATTCCAGTTATCTTTCCCACCTATTACATGCACATGCACATACAAGGAAGACACACATACATGTATTCATGAACCATGGCCCTATGATTATTGGCTGCATAATATCAATCAAATCATGTAACTACAAAAGCCTTGGAGTCCTCATTTTTATAATGGGGAATGTAATTTTCCCTACCTCAAAAGGAAGTCGTGAGATTTAAATGAGTAAATGTAAAGCATTTGGCATAGGCCCTGGCACATAGTAAGTGCTCAATAAATGTCAGCTATGGTTACCATTATTGCTACTGTTATTATTGTAATTGCTGTTTATGTTTGATACCCTAATACTTTCCTAGTGTAAGTATCTTTTTTTTTAGGACTCAAAAATACTCTACTCATGGACACATTGTGATTTGTTTTACCGGTACCCTCTTTTGAGTGATTTAGATTGTTTCTAATTTTTTATACCTGACACTGTGATATCTTTTTAAAACTTTTTTTTTTTTGCTCCGTCTCTATTTACTTAGAATATATTCATGGAGATGGAATTACTGTACCTTACATGGTTACAAATCTTGGTCACTGTATTGGATTTACTTTATTTTCCTCTCATCTGACTTGTTCCTATCATTTTGAAAAGTTTTCTTTTATAAAGAGACCCTTCTTGGCAGTGATCGACATGTTCTCTTAGGATGTCTTTTAATATACACAATCTGAAAATCATAATAGGATGGCAAATAACTAGCTCTCCCACATGTTACTCTCCCTAGCACCCTATTAATCATTGCTGAATATCGTCCCCACTCCTTTATTAAGTACATGATTCTCTATATGTACCAAAGTCACTAGTAACTTATTAAACGCATTTATACCCATGGTTTAGTCTAAAAATTGCCTACACTTGGGATGAATAATTAATATTTTAACCCTAGTAGTTGACCATGGTTTCCCAACCTTAACCCAATATTGTAGAAGGATGGTGTTTTTTGAAAATAAAAGAAAAAGAAAAGATATATCAAACTTCTGGTCAACAATGCTCAGTGAGTTTATGCATTCACACATACATCCCAATCATATAGCAATAACAGATGAAAACAAAACAAAAGGTAAGCATGTCCAGTCTCAAAAATATGATATATATCTCTGAGGACAAGAAACAGAATAGAATCACAAAGCACTGAGTAGGCAGACAGAGAACATTCTCCAAGATAACAAGTCTTAGCAAATTTCAAAAGATTAAAATCATACCAAGTATCTTTTCTGATCACAATGGTATGAAACCAAATATCAATAACACAAGGAAAGCTGAAAAATTCAATATATGGGGAAATTAATAAATATTATCCTGAACAACCATTGGGTCAAAAAAGAAATCAAAAGACAATTAAAAAAAAAACTTGAAACAAGTTAAATTAGAAACACAATATCCCCAAACCCTCAGGATACAGAAAAAGTAGTTCTAAGAGGGAAGTTTATAGTGATGGACGCTTATGTTAAAGAAAAAGAAATATCTCAAATAAACAATCTAACTTTACACCTCAAGAAATTAGAAAAACAAGAACTAAGCCCAAAGTGAGCATAAGGAAAGAAATAACAAAAATCAGAGCAAAAATAAATGAAATAGAAACCAGAAAACATCACCAAAACTAAGGTAGTTGGGTTTTTGTTCGTTTGTTTATTTTTTGTTTGTTTTTTGCGGAGGGTGGGAGGGGAGGGAGATAAACAAATTTGGCAAATCAATAGCTAGACTACTAGACTAAGAAGACGAATCAAGACTAATGAACATAAATAACATGAGAAATGATAGAGAAGACAAAATATAACATCTTTTTGTGATAAAAACTCTCAGCAAGTTGGGTATACAAGGAATATACTGCAACATAATAAAGGCCATATATGACAAAGACAGAGCTGATACCATACTCAGTGGTCAGAAACTGAAAGCTTTCCCTCTAAGATCAGGAACAATACAGTGGTTCCAACTCTCACCACTCCTATTCAACATAGTACTGAGAATCCTACTGTGTTTCCCCCAAAATAAGACCTAACCCGAAAATAAGCCCTACCATGATTTTTCAGGATGACATTCCCTGAACATAAGCCCTCATGCGTCTTTTGGAGCAAAAATTAATATAAGACTTGGTGTTACTTTTGGGGAAACATGGTAGCTAGAGAAATCAGGCAAGAAAAGGAATAACAGGCATCCAAATTGGAAAGGAAGAAGTACAGTTATCTTTGTTTGCAGAGGATAGCAACTTATCTAGAGGAAATCCCATTGAATCCACCAAAAAAACAGAACTAATCAACACATGTATTAAAGTTGCAAGATACAAAATCAATATACAGAATTCGGTTGTGTTTTTATACATTAATGAAATATCTGAAATAGAAATTTTTAAAAATCCCATTCACAATAGCATCAAAAATAATAAAATACTTAGGAATAAGTTTAACCAAGGAAGTGAAAGATCTGTACTAGAAACCTGTAAGACTTTGATGAAAGAAATTAAGAAGAAAGAAACAAATGGAAAGATATCTTGTGTTCATAGATTGGAAGAATTAATTTTGTTAAAATGTCTGTACTATTCAAAATCATCTACAGATTCAGTGCAATCCTTATCAAAATTTCAACGGTATTTTTCACAGCAGTAGAAAAAAGAATCCTAAAATTAGTGTGGAACCCCCAAAACCTGAATAGCCAAAGCAATTTTGAGAAAGAAGAACAAAGTTGGAGGTCTCACGCTTCCTGATTTCAAACTATACTACAAAACTAAAGTAATCAAAGCAGTATGGTCCTGGAAAAAAAGGGGGGAGGAGGAAGGGACACATAGACCAATGGAACAGAATCAAGAGCCTAAAATTAAACACTAGCATATACAGTCAACTAATATTTATAAGGAAGTCAAGAATACTTAATGGGGAAAGAATAGTCTCTTCAATATATGGTATTGATTAAACCAGATAAGCACATGCAAAAGAAATTGGAGGGGGTTTTGTAAGATAGCTCCTATCTTACAAAACTCACAAAAATTAAATCAAGATGGATTAAAGATTTAAACATGAGACTTGAAATTGTAAAACTCCTAGAAGAAAACTTAGGGGAAAAGCTTCTTGACATTAGTCTTGGGCAATGATTTTTTTTTTTTTTTGGACATGAAACCAAAAGCATAAGCAACAAAGGCAAAAATTAATATTAGATTATATCAAAATAAAAAGCTTCTGCACAGCAAAATAAATAATCAACAAAGTGAAAAGGAAATCTATGCAATGGACAATATATTTGCAAATCTTATATCTGATAGGGGGTTAATATCCAAAAGACATAAAGACCTCATACAACCCAATAGCAAAAACATCAAAAACAAACAATCCAATAAATAATGAGCAAAGGACCTGAATTGACATTTTCCCAAAGAAGACATACAAATGGCAATAAGTACATGAAAAGGTGCTTGATATCACTAATCATCAGGAAAATGCAAATCAAAATCACAATGAGATACCACCTCACTCCTGTCAGAATGGTCATCATCAATAAATCAACAAACAGCAAGTCTTGGCGAGGATGTGGAGAAAAGGGAACCCTCGTGCACTGTGGGTGGGATTGCAAATTGGTGCAGCCACTATGGAAAACATTATGGAGGACCTTCAAAAAATTAAAAATAGAACTACCTTATGACCCAGCAATTCCACTTCTGGATATTTATCCGAAGAAATCCAAAACACTGATTTGAAAAGATACATGCACCCCTATGTTCACTGCAGTGTTATTTACAATAGCCAAGATATGGAAGCAACCTAAGTGCCATCAGTACACAATTGGATAAAGAAGAGGTGGTACATTTATACAATGAAATATTACTCGGCCATAAAAAAGAATGAAATCTTACCATTTGTGACAACACAGATGAACATGGAGGGTATTAAGCTAAGTGAAATAAGTCAGATTGAGAAGGACAAATACCATATGATCTCACCTATCTGTGGAATCTAAAGAACAAAATAAATGAACAAAAAAACAGACTTAGAGAACAAACTGATGGTTGCTACATGGGCGTGAGGTTGGGTGGCTGGGTGAGAAAGGTAAAGAGATTAAGAAGTATAAATTGGTAGTTACAAAATAGTCACAGGGATGTAAAGTACAGTATGGGGAATATAATCAATAATATTGTAAAAGCTATGTAGGGGTGTCAGATGGGCACTAGACTTATTGGGGGGATCACTTCATAAATTATATAAATGTCTAACCATTACACTGTACACCTGAAACTAATATAATATTGAATGTCAACTATAATTTAAAAAAATAGTCACACGGATATAAAGTACAGCACAGGGAATATAATCAATTGTATTGTAATAGCTATATACAATGTCAGATGGGAAATAGACTTATTGGGTTCACCACTTTGTGAGGTGTATAAATGTTTAATCTCTATGTTGTTTTGTACACCTGAAACTAATTTTTAAAAAAAGAAGAAGAAAATTAATCATGGTCCCCTCTTCACTGCCATAGTTTTTTGTTTCAAGTTCTCTTTAAGTATATAGAAGAGTTCCAATCTAATAATTAAGGTCTGTATGTATGGGTTACTATCCCCCATATTTTTTTAAAACACAGAAAATATATCTTAGGTAACAAATATTTCTAGAAAGAACCATACAGCATAATGTGATATCATCAAGTCCATGAACAGTATTATTAATGTAACCACGGAACAAGGAGGAATTACCTGGCAGTTTCTTATCAATGAAATAAGGTACTAGTTTATACATAGAGAAAGCATCCAAGTTTCCTTATATCTGTAAGTAATAATGGAAAAAATATATGCAAATAATGATATAGTCAACAAAAAGTCTAATTGAAAGTATAGTGTCTACTGAGAAGTAAAAAATTAAGTAAGTGTTTGCAGCAGCTATGACATCTAACTACTGGTTTGACTGTTGTGTTTGCTTTTTACTTACTGAACTGAGTAATTTGGTCATTATATAGATACAACCGTACCGGTTGACGGACACTCTACTTGAGATGTGATCAACTTTTAAAGTGGTGAATTGAACATACCTAGTAAGTTTGATTTAAAGACCCCTAAATGTATTTAGTAGCTGGGATTCTAGTCAGGGATTTCAGCTATTTGTATACTATTGAATAATAAATATTCCTTCATTCACCCTGTGGGAAAGCTGTCCTCTTTGATAACATGACTTCAGAAGGGATACACATAGAATAGCTCTCACCAGTGTGACACATAGAATAGTTCTCACATGAGGAAGACATCACTGCCCAGAATTTGACCGGTGCTTTCTAATGAACCAATATATGACACTAAAATAGTAATAATAATAATAATAATAATAATAATAAGGAAATACATCAATTTTGTTATTTGTAAGGATAGAAACTATCTATAAATACTGAAGATTTACTGGATGTTAAGTCAAACCTTATGTCTTACTCATAGTTATATTTGATCTCCAAATTATTACTGATAGTTTACATTTATAATACAGTTTTTCACTGTTAGAATCCATTTCACCATCTATTATTTTCCTTTTCAGTTGGCTACACATAACAGTTTAGGATTGATGCCAATTAACCATGGTCCATATGGATGTCTGGATGTAACATGTTTGTGAGCATGTAGGGACCACGCGTGATATACCTCCTGTGTCACTGCAAGACATTTAATGCTAAATGTGATCTGCCATTATGGCAATGGTTTCTTCTTGGTCAGGAGATAGCTGGCTTCTTTATTCTTTCCTAATTCAAGGGCATACAGAGGAGGCTATTGTTAAGGGACAGTCTTAGCATGAAAACATATGTTAGAGGAAGCAAGAATCTATATATAAGTTTTATTTTCATTAGGATTGAAAACACAAGTGATTCTTGGCCTGAAGGTGAGTCACAGATGGACAGGGCTCAGATGGCACATGAGGATACAGAAGTGAGTGAGATTCCCTAGTGAGAATTGAAAGTGCATCTTGGCAAAAGATGAATTTGTCCCGTATATAGTGGGGTCATTACACTCAACGCTTGCCCATTCCTCCATCTGGTTTCTATGTCAAATAGCATTAATTCGGTTTTTAGTGGTCTGATTCTCAACTAGTTCTAACATAGCAAATATCCAAGACATATACTAAAATGTACATGTATATGGTTCCATTCGTATGTAATTGAGAGTGGAGAAGAGGTAATGCTTGCATCAATGAAAAGAATAAATGTGTTATAAAGTCAAATTACTATAGTAACGATTTTCCAAGTGCAAGTATAAAAAGAAATCTTATTCTTTAGAAGCCTTTTCTATTATCCTTGTTATTTTATCTTGTACATTGAACTCTTGTCATTGAAAGAGTTACCAGCTTTAGTGAAAAATGCCTGGATAAAAAACAGAAATTAAGAAGTGATTCAGTGTTTGCAAAAATACCGCCTTATGAACCACCATTTAAAGGAAGAATAGTTTACTTTCCTCAAAGAGAAAAAGCACTCAGAATTTAATAGTGACCATAAATTCTGTTCTCTACATTGTTTGGCAGTTGATGTATAGCCATTCTAACCCAGGAATAATACCAAGGTCATTTTACCATTGTTACTCCTAGATCACTGCGAAATGGAAGGTGATTAACCCAAAGTAGTGTACTTTATTGAATTGTTTTCAGTCTCTGGTTATCTTTGTGCTTCATTGTTGGATCAATTAAAATCCACGGTGAGTCTCCTTGGACATAGGTTTCTCCCAAAGAAATAAGTAGCTACTTTAAAGTTAGCTTTATCAGCCTGATTGACCTGAAGGGGAAAAGCAACCCAACAAGATTTTGTATGTTTTATGAGTCATTTTGAAATTCTGGAGACAGTCTAGTAATTGCAAACTATTATCAAGGTATCAATTAATTGACTACAGAAAGTTGTTCTTTGATAGTATCTCAGTGACCTAAGTAAATTATCCCCACTCCCCCCAAAAACTGTGGCAGTTGCACTTAGTTGGACTAAGTATACATTGTGAAAAATTGACTGATAGAATGCATTATTTTACATTGTACTGTGAATAT
Organism: Rhinolophus hipposideros; assembly: GCF_964194185.1. NCBI lineage: Eukaryota > Metazoa > Chordata > Mammalia > Chiroptera > Rhinolophidae > Rhinolophus > Rhinolophus hipposideros. The sequence goes on from NC_138046.1 coordinate 13,211,866, forward strand.
ATACATGGGTTGACAGTCTTTAGCATTTGTTGAGTTCCTATTGCATTGTGCTAGTTACTGTGGGGAGATACAGGACGTAGAAAATGTACTTCCTTTTCTTGATACTTTCAGTCTCAATTGAATTTCATAAGAACATATATGCATGGGGAAAATAGACTTTGGAATTAGTATGAAGCAAAATATTAATAAATATGATAGAAATGGTCCACAATGAGAAGGCAAATGATGAGACTTAAAGGTAAGGAATGACCAAGAGTGACTCAGCTTTTATTGAAAGTGGTTAGTAACTGATATGACTAAACCCTAAGTGGAGTATAGTATAGTCCCATCAATACTTTTGAGCTAATGGAAAGGAACAGCAGAAAGCTATGCTGGCAATCCTTCAAATAAAAATTAGTTCACTGATGACATGGTCCACCTCATATCCAATGTGAACAGATTGTGGAAGGTCAGAGGGAAAAAAAAAGATGATGGCAAACAATAGAATAGAACTATGTAGAGGCCTTAATTAAAGCGACTCTACTTGGCTTCCTGTTAATAAAAGGGGGAGAGAGGGGATAAGACGCTGCCTAAAAGGAAAGAAACAAAATTGTGTCTACAATATGAATTCCTTTAAAAAATAACAACTTTACCAAGAATGTAATGTAACATTCGCCTAATAGCATAGAATCTGGTCATGTAACAGTATATATCCTTAACAGCAGCGTTATTGAGAAACATGCTGATTTTGTGCTAACCAAATATAAATGATCACAAGTATAATGTTCTCCTAGAGTTGGTACTGTGTTAAATAAATGCACTTGGTCAGTCATTTTTCCTTGTTAGCATCATACTCCTGAATGTAAACAACTGAGAATGGATGTAATTACAAACTGTTCAAATAGACTAGCTCTACAGAACTATTTTTAAGCATCCATATTTTAATCAATAGTGCAGAAGGCAACTATGGTAGAAATCTTTTCTATTCTGACTATATTTGCATATTTGTATCAGTTGCTTGATTCAAACCAATTAGACTACAGTTATCTATGAAAACCATATGGTGCACAAAGAAAGCATATAAGACCAGTTAAACATCAAAAGTGTATCGTTTGTATAGGTAGAAAGGAATGTTGACAAGGAATATATTTATTATTCAATAAGTATACTACCTAATAGAAGGCACTATCTTTATATTTTCTATCTATATGTACTGAAGCAAATGATAACTCTTCAACTATTTGTTAATATTGTACTAACTTGAGGCAAAGGGCATAAAACATCAGTGATGTGAGGAGCAGAATTCAGACAACTGTTTCTTGTGAAAATTGTATTTTTCGTAGGTAAATCAATGACAGATTGACCTAACATTCTATTGGAATTTCTAACTTAAGCTTTTCTATTATAGTAGGACTACTCTTATCAACACTTAAGAACATAATCATCACTAATTTATTTAATTATGGTTATGACATTTCATTTCTTGAAAGACTGACCTAAAATAAACATATAAAACATTTCATAACTTTCTTTACTTTGGGGGACTACTTTTTCTAAAACAAACAAACAAACAAAACCCACGGCTATCATGTTTAGGTCAACTGGGTCATACACCTACATCAGGCAACAAAAGACGTCTAGGTTCTAATCCTCAAAATTTGTGAATATGTTAATTTATATGGTAAAAAGAACTTTGTAGATGAGATTAAGGTTAAGGATTTTGAGGTGGGGGGATTAGCTTGGATTATTCTACGTGGACCCAATGTAATTACAAGGCTCCTCTTAACAGGGAGACAGGAGGTTCAGAGTCCAGAGTAGGAGATGAGATGATGGAAGCAGAGGGGTGTGTCTCTCGTGTGTGTGTGTGTGTGTGTGTGTGTGTGTGTGAGTGTGTGTGTGTGAGTGTGTGTGGGGGGGGAGGTGGAGGGAAAAAAGAAGAGGGAGAGGGATAGAAAGAAAGAAGACAGGGAGAGATTTGAAGATGCTATGCTGTTGGCTTTAAATATGGAGGAAAGGGCTATTGAGTCAAGGAATAGGGGTGGCCTCTAGCAGCTGGAAAAGGCAAGGACATGGACTCTCCCGTAGAACCCTCCAAAAGGAACCCAGTCCTGTTGACCCATTTTAAATTTCTGACCTCCTTAACTGTAAGATAATAAATCTGTGTCATTTTAAGGCAGTATGTTTGTATCAATAGGGATTTTAAGCCAGTAAGTTTGTGTCAGTAGGAATTAATACAGAGTCCCTCCCCATGAAACTTCTCTGCTACCACCTAAAACTTTTCCTGTCTCTTTCAATTGTGCCCTTTTAATAAACATATCATCAGGGAGTGACTTGGTCACTTACACAACACTTTTACCTTGGGATATCCAACACATCTATACGTCCTCTGGTCCTTCTAAGAGAGTCACTCATCTATTTCAAACAACTCTTTTTTGTAATGTGTGCAACAATATACTGGATACAAAAATATCATACAGCCATTATCATTTTCAAATATTTCAGAATTTTGTTTTACGTTATATTATATGACAAGTCATTGTACATGCACCTGGTTCAAGTTATGTTTGTTAAAACATAGGTGTATGATCAGACTTATAAACTGGAATGTGACATAACTTTGAATAGAGTTATGTCTGGAGTTATATAAATCCTTTAAAATGTGGTTCCTTGATAACCAATGATAAATGTTGAAACAGTATTCCCCATTTCCCACAGTGTGAAGTACACAGCACAACTCAATAAATACTGGTTATAAATAATCAATGAAGTAAGTAATCTTAGAAACACAAACTAAAGAATTTTACAATCAAGGCATAGCCTCTTCACCATCATCTGGTGATCAAAATATCTGTAAAATGCAAATAATACATAAAAAATCCAACACACACCATTTTAATCTTTAATTATGACAGTGCACTAATTTACAAAAATTTCTTCCATGTTGATAAATGCATATAAATTTCAATCTTTCAATGTGCTATTTGTATAAATAATGCTCACTACCATTCTTGCTGGATTTCAGTTCAGGGATGGAATTCTGTCTTTTTAAAATTCATTAGAGGGGCGGCCGGTTAGCTCAGTTGGTTAGAGTGCAGTGCTCTGAACAACAAGGTCACTGGTTCGATCCCCACATGAGCCACTGTGAGCTGCGCCCTCCACAACTAGATTGGAACAACTACTTGACTTGGAGCTGATGGGTCCTGGAAACACACACTTAAAATAAATAAAAGTTTAAGATTCATTAGAGTGTAAGGTATTCCCAAATTACTATGGGATACCTAGTGCCTCGCAAAAAATTAAGTCAGTGAGCTCCCTTATCACTGAAAGTGTTACCACGCCAAAGGTCTACTGCTCCCTCCGAAAGCCAAAACTTGATAGGTGAGCTTGGTGAAAAGAAAGCCAGGTTTATTCAAATGCGGATATTCTGGGAGGATGGCAGACAGCCTGTCCAAAGGCCATCTCCTGCCTCCTAGCATGGCCAAAAGCTTTCAGAGGGTGAGGAGAGGCAGAACAAAGGAAAGGAGAAGTTGGTCAGGCTCCTCCAGAAAAAAGCGCTTCCCAGAGGCTGATTCCTCTTGGGGTCAGGAGCAGATTCCATACAAATGCAAAAACCTCTCCCAAGTCACTGGGCCAGGCATGCACTCATATATATATAAATTATATATATATATAATGGTTCTGAAATAAACAGAACCATTGAAACTAGTGGGTGTGCATTGTAAACAGAATCATTAGGGTTTGGTGGGAGGGAAGCAAAGCAAAAAAAAAGCAACTCAAGTCCCAAGTCAACCCATACTGTCAAATCTAATTACATCAGAGGTTTAAATCTCAAAATAGAAGGTATAAAGTCACCCTTACAAAGGGGGTGAGGCAAAGTCTAGATACCAGTATGCCAAGCACTTTGAAAAAGGGTCTTCTGAATCAGAAAGGAGATTGAATTAGAAATGGACTCTAAGGCCCCTTCCACCTTGAAGAAATTATGACTCTACCACATAACTTCAGAATGGCTATCCACATGGATCACAGCAGAGTCAGCTTACACGGTTCAATTCTTTTCACTAATTACCATGGCTGAACTATTTCTATACCATCTTACTACATTAATGCAGACTCGACTTTACAGGATCAATATTTTCATCATTAATATAGTCAACTCAGAAGGGATTCCCGTCAGTTTGCTCTTTAACTTTTGTAAGACAGTTTCAGAGTTAGGAAATGACATCAGGTGCCAGAAACGGAATTGTTTTCCTAGGCAGAATGAAGAAAAAGCGAGATCACTGTCTTATAGGGGGAACTCAGTTTCAGCATTACAAAACACTAGAGGATATAAATTGGACTGCCATTCCCCTCTGGCCTGTACCCTTGCCCACAAGTACATTCCTCAGGGAACATGTCATCTCATAGAAAATACATCATTCTATACTCAATGAATCAGAGAGAGCTAATGGATATTATCTTGCGTAAAAACAATACAGCATTTCTCTTTTGAGATGCAAGTTCTCGGTATAAAACATCATTCAGAAAGAGGGGGTTGTCTGAATTCAAGAAAAAGATGAGACGGCACAATGTATCCTTATGTGTGGTGCTATCTAGGAGACACTTTAGGAAGTAGTTATGACCAAGTTTGCCCGGTGTCTAAACCCAAAACAGTCTCTATATGTCTTGGAATTTTACAATCTTTATATAATTTTTTTCTTCCATATATAACTGTCAAAAATGTTTGAATAAATCAATGTACCAAAAACCTAAGTATTTCTCAGCTGATTATACTGATACAGCAATAACCTGGCTGTTAAAACCCTGTAATTCCCTCCGAAGTTTTCTAGGCTTCTGCCTCATGAAAGGTTAGACTTCTCATTGGAACACAAGTCAAACTGAACCAAAAATAAATAAATAAACAAACATAACATATGTAATTTGTTTAATATATTATTCATATTATACTGTGGCATATCCTATCATTCTAATTATTATTGTAATTATCAGGGTACCCAAGAAACCTGTTGTTTTATATTGGTAGTGCAGGTTTCTTTAGGCTTTCACTACTAACAAATTTACACATGTAAGTCACATGTTAATATTAAATTTATTTAGTTTTGTAATGGGGACTTTTCCCTTGCAGTTTCAGTTTTGTTTTGTTGTCAAATTCAGCTTTTAAAACAGGCACTCTGAAAAAAAAAATTTTCTAATTAAATTAAATTAAAAAGGCACTCTGGTATTACAAAAGGAAGAAGGGTCTGTTGGGTTCTTAATCCAGTAGCCATATCTCTAGTAGGCTGAGAAGGTTCTGAGAACCCACAGTCTTCTTGTCAGTATTGTATAATTGGCAGAGATGGAAGCTATCAGGGTTAGAGAGGTCTGATTGAAAAAAGTCATGGTTAAGGAAAAAAAAAATAATGACTTCACACTCTTCTACACAGTACTAAGTGAGCGGATACTATTACTAACAACTATTATTTATTGAGATTCTCTCTCTCCCTCCCTCCCTCTCCCATACGTGTGTGTCTTAAAAATACATTTTGAATTTACTTCCATGTAAATAATTGTATAGTTAGTGCAGCTTAATTTAGCCTTTCATTACTGACACAAATTTACATGTGGAATATATATATATATTCCATGTAAATAAATTATATATATATATAAATTATATATATATATTCTTTCATAAAGGATCACAAAGCTGGTGAGTAAGCAGAACTAGTATTTTGAACCTAAGACTTCCCAATTCAAAACCTCCCATTCTATTCAAAACAGCATACCACCTAAGGCTAATGGGGGGTTAGTGATTTATCTTCTAATTTAAACACAATACAATCCACTTTTTGGTGTTGGAGTTTTGGCAAATGCATAGAGCCACGTAATCACCACCACAATCAACATAGGAAACAGTTCCATAACTTCCCCCAAATCCCCTCAGGGTGCCCCTTTGGAGAGAAACCTTTCTCCCATCCTAATCCTAGTGAAAAGAAAAAGAAAGAAAAGAGAGGGAAAAAGGGAAAGACATTCCGTCCAGTTCTCCGGTGAACCTTTATCTTGGTCCTCTGGCCATGAAGAGATTTCTCTAGGAGTTTTCTCTTTGGATTTCTGCAACTTGGATCAAAGCCAGGAGATGATAAAGGAGGAAAACAGCAGACAAACAAACAAACAAACAAACAGGAAACACCTCATGGTACTTGTCCTTCACATTTTGATTTACCTCTCCAGACAGCCTATCATTCCTTACTTTTCAAAGTCCTCAAGTAGTTGCTTTTTTATATTCAGTCCATACTTTTTTTTTTAGTAATAATCAATGGGAGAAAGAGGCTGTCGTGGGGGACTCACTCCAAGTTGATTAGCACTAGAAGTTCAGTTTGAATTGAAGGAAGGGGACTGAATGCTTTGGTAGACTACTAGTTCAACTCCAAAGGGCAAAATACATTTTACTACCATTTAGCCTAGAATAGCACGAGAAGATGGTCTGTCAGTGATACTTAAGATAACATGAATCTAAACCTGAGTAAGTTAACCTTCATCCTGCAGCTAAATTTTAATAAGAATGATAAAGTTAAGAATAGTTTTGAGATGTCTGACCAGCAATGAATGAAAGATATTTTGGATGTGTCACCTGTCTTGAGTTAGGAATTTCAATAAATGAAAGATCAGGTTTCTATCATGTGTGAGAGGTAGAATATCCTCGGAGTGCCTGAGACCCTTGTTGTTCTTTCTATCTTGAACTCAAAAGTTTTGATCTACTTAGTTATTTCTGCAGATCAATTTTATATCTGTATATCCATCCCTTTTGTTTTTAAATAGAAAGGATATCATATTAAAAAGAAAACTGTACTTCAAAGCGTATGATTGCCCTCTAGTGGGGGCCACCCAAACTGCAAACCACAATTACCAAAGTCTCCAGGAGGCTCTGCGATAGAACCTGGCAAAATCAACTACATACTGTTATAACATCGAGAACTCTCTTCATGCTCATTCCAAAGACGCAGAATTTGGCTGGATATTTCATTTTCTAAGGTCCATTTTTTCTGATTTCAATATCATCGTGACCTTCTTCAGAGTTCCTAGTTCTAATTAGCAAGCAGGGGTATATTTGTGATAAGGAAATAACGGTCTAAACAATGGAGAAACTATTTGTCACGCAGAGGACCCTGCTCGCTGTGCCATTTGTCGTGCGGGGCGTCTGGCGGGGTCTCAGCTCCCGCTCCCTACATAAGAACGCAGGACATGGTGAGGCCAAAAAGGAACACCCATGGAGCCATAGATAGGGGAGTCATACCACTATATTCTCACCGGAGGCATCCGCCTCTCTATAATCCGCTCTTGCTAGCCCCCATTTTCTGCTAGCGTAGCCACGGCAGTTATATTAGTGGCCAATGGCTCACTGGTTACAGCTGACGGCCAACTAGCCACAGCTGATGGCCATCCAATCACAGTTGATGGCCATTTACTACCCGAGCCAGCACCTTTCTATGTGAGGCCGAGAGCCTGGAAACTGTTTTTTGGGGCTTTGTTCCCACACTCCACTCCTACAGGGTCTCACCTCACAATCTATGCGACAAGCGTCTTCCGCGAGGGTCCCTGTGCGAGGAGCCTGGAAGTGAATGCAATATCCTGGACACAGCTAGGCTCTCTGAGCACAGCCAGGGTTTCTCAGGGCACCACAAGTACTTCTGGGCACAGCCAGACTTCCTGGGCTTCTTAGGGTACCACCAGTCTCCCCGGACACAGCCAGGGCCTCTCAGGGCACTGCCACTCTCTCTGGGCACAGCCAGACTTCCTGGGCTCAGCCAGGGCTCTCAGGGCACTGCCACTCTCTCTGGACACAGCCAGACTTCCTGGGCTCAGCCAGGGCTCTCAGGGCACTGCCACTCTCTCTGGACACAGCCAGACTTCCTGGACTCAGCCAGGGCTCTCAGGGCACTGCCACTCTCTCTCTGGGCCTCTCCGGGTACCGTGCTGGAACAACAGCGGCTCACAGTCAAGGTGCTTACATATTCTCGATGGCGACCGGTCAAGACAGAAAAGCAAACATCCGCCAGTTCCACTACATGGTGTTATGTAGTGGAACAGTCGAGTGGTCCATTAAATTAGGGTTGGAAGGCAATTCCCCATAGTCCATAGTCATTCGCCAGGGCTGTCCTGGGGGTGAGGGATGAGGGATGACCTTGACCTCACCCTCATCTCCCACGGAGGACTCAGCAAGCGTTTCCTCCTGGGACTACAAGTCCCACATCCGGGCTGCGTCAGCAAGCACTTCCCAGCTCACAGGACCTCAAGGACCTTCGCTTTCTCCGGCCTCTGCTGGTTGGGGAACCGTCCACATCTTCCCACCCCTCCACGGGGGTCCAGCCCTCGGGCAGTTGCTCCTCCTGGTCTTCCTCTGACTGAGTGTTCATACGCACAAACTGCTCCACTGCCCTTCAGAGTATCCTGCTCGCTGCGCCATTTGTCATGCGGGATGTCAGATGCGGTCTCCCCGGACACAGCCAGGGCATAAGAATGCAGGACATGGTGAGGCCAAAAAGGAAAAACTACGGAGCCATAGATAGGGGAGTCACACCACTATAGTTTCACTGGAGGCTGGATCCAGACTATCTTCTACCCTTACTGTTCTGCTTGCTAGCTCAGCCACCATCTCCTTGCTAGCACCCATTTTCTGCTAGCGTAGCCACGGCAGTTATATTAGTGGCCAATGGCTTACGGGTTACAGCTGACGGCCACCTAGCCACAGCTGATGGCCATCCAGTCACAGTTGATGACAACTAGTCACAGTTGATGGCCATTTATTACCTGAGCCAGCACCTTTCTATGTGAGGCCGAGAGCCTGGAAACTGCTTTCTGGGGCTCTGTCCCCACACATCGTCTAAGTTTAAGGTACTTAATGTATGATTTGATACATTTATAGATTGTGAAATGATTACTATAGTAGGGTTAGTTAACACCTCTATAACCTCACAGAATTACCATTTCTTTTGGGGGGGTAAGAACATTTATTATCTACTCTCTTAGAAACTTTCAAGTGTATAGTACAGAATTGTTACTGATAACCATTATGCTGTACATTAGGTCCCCAGAACTTATTCATCTTATAACTGGAAGTTTTTTCCCTTTGACCGACATCTCCCCATTTCCCTTACCACTAGTCCCAGCAACCACCATTCTACTTTGTTTCTATGAGTTAGATAGACCTTTTTAGATTCCACATACAAGTGAGATCATATAGTATTTGTGTTTCTCTGTCTGAAATCTCACTTATTATAATGCCCTCAGAGTCAGTTCATGTTCTTGCAAAAGCCAGAATTTCTCTTTACCATAACTGAATAATATTTCATTGTTTAATTAATTTAGATACATAATTAATTTATGTAATATATATCATATATATGTCATACATATCACCTTCTTTATCATCTGTACGTGTACATTTAGGTTGTTTCCATTTCTTGCATGTTGTGAATAATGCTACAGTAAACATGGGAGTGCAACCATCTCTTCCAGATCCTGATTTCAATTTCCTTTGGATAAACACCCAAAAGTAGAACTTCTGGATCATATGGTAGTTCTGTTTTTATTTTTTTTAGGAATCTCCATACTGTTTTCCACAGTGGCTGTAACAATTTACATTTCCACCAACAGTGCTCTAGGTTCCGTTTTCTCCACACTCTCACCAACATTTCTTACATGGTGTCATGTTAATGACAGCCATTCAAACAGGTGTGAGATGATATCTCATTGTGTTTGATTTGTATTTCCCCGATGATGAGTGAAGTTAAGCATCTTTTCATGTACCTGCTGGCCATTTGTATGTCTTCTTTGGTAAAATATCTATCTACTCAGTTCCTCTGCCCATTTTTTAATCAGATTGTTTTTTTTGCTATGAAGTTGAATGACTTCCTTATATATTTTGAATATTGACTTCTTATCAGATATATGGTACACACATATTTTCTATCATTCAGTAGGCCTTTTCATTTTGCTGATTGTTTCTTTTGCTTTGTGGAACCTTTTTGTTTGATGTAGTCTCACATATTTATTTTTGCTTTTGTTGCTTGTGCTTTTCTTGTCATATCTAAAAAAAAATCATTGCCAAGAACAATGTCAAGCAGCTCTTTCCCTGTTTTATATTTTTCCCCCTAGGAGATTTATAGTTTTAAGTATTATGTTTATGTCCTAATTCATTATAAGTTAAATATGTGAGTGGTGTAAGATAGGGATCAATTTCATTCTTATGCATGATTATCTTGTATTCCCAAAATTTATTAAAGAGACCATTCTTTCTCCATTGAATATTCTTGGGTCCATTGTCAAATATTAGTTGACCATATATATGTGGCTTTATTTCTGAGCCCTCAGTTCTGTTTCACTGGTTTATGTATCTATATTTATGCCAGTACCATACTGTGTTCATTACTATAATTTGTAATACAGTTTGAAACCAGTGAGCTTTGTTCTTTGTTCTCCAGCTTTGTTCTTCTTTCTCAGGATTCCTTCGACTATTTGGGGTCCTTTATGGTTGCATATGAATTTTAGGATTGTTTATTCTATTTCTGTGAAAAAAAATGCCATTGGAATTTTGACGGGGATTATAATGAATCTATAGATAGCATTGGCTAGTATGGACATTTTCACAACAACATTAATTTCCTGATCCTTGAACATGAAATATAGTTCCATTTATTTGCTTTTCCTTCAACTTCTTTCATCGAAGGTTTAGTTTTCAAAATACAGATCATTCACTTCCTTGGTTAAATTTATTCCAAAATATTTTGTTTCAATGCTATTGTGAATGGGATTGATTGCTTTCTATATTTCATTGTTAGTGCAGAGACATACAACAGATCTATATGTTGATTTTAAATCATACAACTTTACTGAATTCATTGATTAGTGCCAATATTTTTTTTGGTTGAGTCTTTAGGATTTTTTTATATGTAAGACCTTATCATCTGCAAACAGAGACAGTTTTACTTCTTTCTTTCCAATTTGGATGACATTTATTTCTTTTTCTTGCCTGATTGCTCTAGCTAGAACTTTCACTTCTATGTTGAATAGGAGTGATGAGAGTGGCCACCCTTGCCTTGTTCTTGATCTTAGAGGAAATATTTTCAATTTTTTCACCATTGAGTATGTTAGCTATTGCCTTCTCATATATGGCATTTATTATGTTGCAGTTTTTATCATGAAAGGATGTTATATTTTGTGAAATGCTTTTTCTTCATCTATTATGACAATCATATGATTTTTATTTTTCATTTTAATAATGTGGTGTTTCACATTTATTGATTTGCATATATTAAAACATCCTTCCTCGCAAGGAATAAATCCCAGTTAATCCTGGTATATGATCCTTTTAATGTGCTATTGAATCGAGTTTGCTAGTATTTTGTTGAAATTTTCGCACTTATATTTATCAGTGATATTGGCCTGCAGTTTTCTTTTATTGTAGTCTGCTTAAGAGGCTTTAGTATCAGGACAATTCTGGCCTTGGAAAATGAATTTCAAAGCGTTCCCTCCTCTTCCAGTTTTTGGAAGAGTTGGAGAAGGATTGGTGTTAATTCTTTGTAAATATTCAGTAGAATTCACGAAAGAAACCATCTGGTCCTGAATTTTCTTTCCTGGGAAATTTTTGATTACCGATTCAATCTCCTCACTCATTATTGGTCTGTTCAGATTTTCTATTTCTTCATGATTCAGTCTTGGGAGTTGGAATGTTTCTAGGAATTTATCTATTTCTTCTAGGTTATCCAATTTGTTGGTGTATGATTGTTCGTAGTGATTTCTTATGATCCTTTACATTTCTGTGGTGTCAGTTGTAATGCCTCTTCTTTCATTTCTGATTTTGAGTCTTTTTTCTTTTTTTCTTAGCTAGTGTAGCTAAAGGTTTGTCAATTTTGTTTATATTTTGAAAAAACTGCTTTTAGTTTTGTTGCTCTTTTCTAATGCTTTTCGAGTCTCAATTTCATTCATTTCTGCTTCAATCTTTGTGATATTTATTCTGTGCTATACCATGGTTTCTCCTGGAAAATGTTCTGTGTGTGCTTCAGGAGAAGAATGTGTATTCTACAGTGTTAGATGGAATGTTCTGTATATGTCTATTAGTTCCATTTGATTTAAAGGATGCTTCAAGTCCAACGTTTCCTTGTTGATTTTCTGTCTAAATAACTATCCATTGCTGCAAGTGAAATATTGAAGTCTCCTACTATTATTGCATTGTTGTTTATTTCCCCTTCAGATCTGTTAGTATTTGCTTAATATATTTAGGTGCTCTGATTTTGGGTGCATATGTATTTATGATTGTTCTATCTTCTTGAAAAATGAACCCTTTTATAATTATATAATGTGCTTCTGTCTCTTGTTACAGGTTTTGCTTTAAAATCTATTTGTCTGATATTAGTGTAGATATTCCTTCTGTTTTTTGGTTGTCATTTGTATGGAATATCTTTTTCCTTCCCTTCACTTCAAGTTATGTATGTCCTTAAACCTGAAGTTGTTCTCTTTTAGGCAGCATATAGTTTGGTCTCATTTTTTTTTAAATACATTCAGCCACTCTAGGCCTTTACATTGGAAAATTTAATCCATTTACATTTAGAGCAATTATTGATAGGTATGGAATTGCTAATGCCATCTTATTGTTTTCTGGGTGATCTGTTCTTTTCTCCTTCTCTTGATGCCCTCCCTCCTTTGTGTATTGATGATTTTCCATACAGTATACTTTGAATCTCTTCTATCTTTTGTGTATCTATACCAGGTTTTAGCTTTGTTGTTTTCACGAGGCTTGCATCAAACATCTGATAGATACAACTGTCTAAGCTGATAACAATTTAACTTTGATTTCATATAAACTTTCTACCCTTGTACACCTTCCTACTTCTGTGTTTTTGATGTAACAATTTAATTTTTTTATATTGTGTATTTATTAACAAATTATTATAGATACAGTTGTTTGTTTTTTAATTTTTATTGGGGAATATTGGGGAACAGTGTATTTTTTCAGGACCCATCAACTTCAAGTCAAGTCGTTGTTTTCAATCTAGTTGTGGAGGGTGCAGCTCACTGGCCCATGTGGGAATTGAACCGGCAACCTTGGTGTTATCAGCACCACGCTCTAACCAACTGAGCCAACCAGCCACCCACCAGCAGCTCAGCTCCAAGTCAAGCAGTTGTTTTCACTCTAGTTGCGGAGGGCACAGCTCACAGTGGCCCATGTGGGGATTGAACCAGCAACCTTGTTAAGAGCACCGCGTTCTCACCAACTGAGCTCACCAGCTGCCCCTAGATATAGTTATTTTTAATACTCTTGTGCTTCAACTTTTATACTAGAGTTAAGTGGTTAATACAGTGCCACATTACAATATTAGAATATTCTGAATCTGACTGTATACTTAAATTTACCAGTGTTGTATATTTTCATATATTTATATGTTACTAATTAGCATCTAATTTCTGCCCTAAGAACTACTTTCAACATTTCTTGTAAGGCAGGTATAGTGCTGATGAACTCCCTCAGCTTTTGTTTCTTAACTTTTCACCTCTCCTTCATTTCTGAAGGATAGCTCTGTCAGGTAAGCGTAGTCTGTGGTGGCATTTTTCTTTTATCACATTGCATATATCATCCCACTCTCTCCTGGATTTCTACTGAGTAATCTGCTGATAGCCTTATCAGGGCTCCCTTTTAAGTTACAAGATTTTTTTCTTTTTGTTGCTTTTTAGATTCTCTCTGTGTCTTTGATTTTTGACAGTTTTCTTATAATATGCCTTGAAGAAGATCTCTTTTTAACTGAGTTTGGTAACCTGTGAGATTTATGAACTTGGATGTCCAAATCTCTCCTCAGATTGGGGATGTTCTCAGATATCATTTCTTTAAGTAAGCTTTCTACCCCCTTCTTTCTCACTTCTTCTAGGATTCATTAATTTGCACATTGCATCTTTTTAAAAAAAAAACATTTATTTATTTTAAGTGTGTTTTTGCAGGACCCATTAGCTGCAAGTCAAGTAATTATTTCAATCTAGTTGTGGAGGGCGCAGCTCACAGTGGCCCATGTGGGGATCGAACCAGCAACCTTGTTGTTAAGAGCACCGCACTGTAACCAACTGAGCTAACCGGCCACCCATGCACATTGCATCTTTTAATGGTATCCCATAGATCACATAGGTTTCCTTCACTCGTTTTCATTCTTTTTTCTTCTCTTGGATAACCTCAAAGGTCCTATCTTCTTATTTACATATTCTTTTTTTTCCTCATTTATCCTGATGTTGATGCTCTCTATTTCATTTTTCATTTAATTCATTGAACACTTCAGCTACAGAATTTCTGTTTGGTTCTTCTTTATGATTTCTATTTCTTTGTTAAATATCTCATTTGTCTTGCACTGTTTTCCCTATTTCATTGAATTGCCTTTCTGTGTCTCCTTGTATTAGGTTGGTGCAAAAGTAATTGCAATTTTTGCAATTATTTTTAACCTTTTAAACTGCAATTATTTTTGCACCAACCTAATAGTTCATTGACTTTCCTTAAAACAGGTATTTTGAACTATTTTTCAGATAAATCACAGATCTCCACACCTTTGGGGTTGGTTACTAGATTATTGTGATCCCTTGGTGGTGTCAAGTTTCCTTGATCTTTCATGTTCTTTAAAATCTTTCACACTTGAAGTAGCAGTCACATTCTCCAATCTTTACTAACTGCCTTTAGAAGAGAAACACTTTCTGTCAGTCCTGTTAGTGATTCTGAGGCTTTGTCAGAGCTTCTATGAATATGTCTTATCCACAATTCTTGCCCCCTCTTGTGGCAGAATTCTTAAGCTTGTATGCCTTCTTTTCATCCTGCAATGTACCAGGCTAAGTGCTGACAATCTCTATTTGGTTTCTCAAGGGCAGAGCTAAAGGTCAAGTTTGTGGTCTCTCCTTGGCATGCCAATGTGGTCTGGCTTTCTGTGTATGCTCTCTAGCTAGCTGCCAAAGTTCACGTTTGCCTCCACCAGGAGCATGCACAAGGAGTTAGCCACAAGGTGTGTGTGTGTGAGGGGAAGGGGGGGCATGTATGAGGCATGCCAAGCATTGGTGTGCTCTTTGGCCAGTGGT
Source organism: Rhinolophus hipposideros (assembly GCF_964194185.1). Taxonomy (NCBI): domain Eukaryota; kingdom Metazoa; phylum Chordata; class Mammalia; order Chiroptera; family Rhinolophidae; genus Rhinolophus; species Rhinolophus hipposideros. The sequence goes on from NC_138046.1 coordinate 13,226,920, forward strand.
GGGATTTGCGGGTGAGGTGTCCCCAGTAGCTTGTGGGCGGGCTTCTTGATGAAGTCTGTGATGCAGTGAATATTATCCTTGTCCCTTTAACACCCTCCAAGAATAATATGTACCACTCACCCAGCTTCCTCCTACCCCACCCCCAATTATGCAGCATGTAACTCAGTATTGCTCTCTAATGCATCCAGACTTGTTTCCCTTCCTTTCCTCCAATGATCTACTGGAACTTCTCCATTGGAAACTTGGACTTCCACAAAGACTCTCTCATCCGTGGGTGATTGTCTAAGACAGTGTTCACCAGGGGATCCCGGACTACAGAGAAGAGGGGCTGGACCTGGTTCACAGGCCATGGCAGGGCCTGCCACTGGGATCATGGTCTATACGCATATTACCCAAAGCAAAGGCAGGCAAGACTCATCCAGATTTCCTTGTCATGTGGTCCTGGATCCCACAGCTCCCACAAAGGCACTTTTATCTATGGATGGATGCCAAAGTGTTGTTGTTAGGGAGGGATAGGTTGAGAGACATTTTATTCGGCCATGTTGCTGGCGTACAATGCCTGAGTCTTGGCTGTCTCAAGCACTAGGGGATAAAACCCTACACGATTTTTATCTCATTATTGAGACATTTGACATATTTGAATTTTTATTCTAAATTAGATAATAATATTGTATCAGTGTTAACTGTCCTTATTTTAATAGTTCTACTATGGTTATAGCAGTTATGGAAGAGACGTCTTAGAGAAAAGACATCTAAATACTTACAGGTAAATGAGCCATGTGTGCGACTTAATCTCACATGATGGGAGGCAGAAAAAAAGAGTGAGACAGACAAAGAGTGAGAAATTGATATATATATATATATATATATATATACATATATATATATACACACATACATATATCAATTGATATATATATTGAATATATAGATATAGATTGATATATATAGAAATTGATATACATATATATAGAGAAAGCGCGCATGAGAGGGAGAGCACAAATGAAGGGATAAAAGGTAAACAATTAGAGAATCTGGGTAAAGCATATTCAGGATTTCTTGTACTATTCTTCTAATTTTTATGCAATTTTATATAAAAAATAAAATGGGGGGTGGCCGGTTAGCTCAGTTGGTTAGAGCGTGGTGCTCATAGCACCAAGGTTGCCGGTTCAATCCCTGCATGGGCTACTGTGAGCTGCGCCTTCCTTAAAAAATAATAATAATAATTAATTAATTAATTAATTACATGGGCAGCATACTTTCCTGGCAGTCCTGTGGATTTCTCTTGCTTCAGTATGGTTTAGATGGAACAGACCCAAGGACTCCTGTTCTTCCAGCTTCTAACCACCCTCCAACCTCCTCTCTGGTTATGACTTCTGGGAATGTCCTCTGGCCCATCCTGTGCTTCTGGAACCAGTCAACACTACTTTTTTTTTTTTTTTGGCAAGCTCCTTGTTATCAACCATGAGCTCCCTATCCCAACAGCATGGCCAACCTGCATCTGCAGGCCTCCCACATCTGTCACTCTCAGCTTCTGTTTAGAAGGCGACTGTGTGGCCATTGAGAGCCTGGGCTACTTCTTCCGTGAAATGGCTTAGGAGAAGTGCCAGGGTGCTGAGGGTCCGTTGAAGGTGTGAAACTAGGGCAGCAACTGTGCTCTCTTTCAGGATGGGCAGAAGCTCTCCCAAGATGAGTGAAGCAGTAGCCTGAATGCCATGGAAATTTCCATGGCCCTGGAGGAGAACATGAACCAGGCCCTTTTAGATCTACATATCCTGGGTTCTGCCTGCACAGATCCCCATCTCTGTGACTTCCTGGAGAGCGATTACCTTGATGAGGAGGTGAAACTCATCAAGAAGATGAGCAACCACCTGACTAACCTTGATATGCTAGACAGCACCCAAACTAGGAGCCCTCCAAGGACACAGCTAAGAGGCTTTGGAGCCCAACAACTTTTGATGGGCCCCTCTCATCTCCCTGATATCAGGGCTTCCGCGTAAGTCTCTCTCTCCTGCCACCGGGCAGCTTTTTAACCACCCAAGAGCCCTATCCCAAGCCATGACCAAATGAAAACAATAACATTTTTGCAGCATGAAATAAAATAAAACAAAGAAAGATATTACTCCAAAATACACATGGTGCTATGAGAGCATATAATATAGGGGTCTAACCTAGTTTGGGGGGCTCAGAACAATTTTCCTAAGGAATTATTCATGATCTGGCACCTCAGGGCCCGACGTAAGTCCTAGATATTCACAGCCCTCATTTAGTAGTTCTAAAATATTCCTGAATTATTGTCACTTTGGGAATTTTGGCAACTCTTGAGATATCAGTGCAGAATACATATTTACAGCTAAAAAAATGGAAGGGATTTAATGAAAGTTAAAATGACGCTATTTCTATGGAAGTAAAATTGTACGTAGAAGAATCCCACTTGGCCACGTCATAATCAATATTTTAAAAAGAAGAATAGACTAGACGAGATTTCATCTCTTGCATAGGTTCTCTGTCTTGCTTTCTGGTCTGATAGGGGCTGTTTTCATCACAGTGTTGTTAAAGGTTAAACCCCACCCACTGATGCGGAGATGGGCAGACCCAAGCTTGAGTAAGCCTCAGAACCTAAAGCGTGGAGAACGTCTTCAGCGTCCTATCTGATGGGTGGTTTCTGGCTCTGCTGTTCACTGAGTTCTTATAGTTTTTATTGGTGTATATTTGAAATACTGTTCCAGAAGTTGTGGTAGATTAAGAGGAAATATAAAAGGATCTTTGATTCCCCCAAAAAACAGGCAGTCTAGTGAGAGTAACTGAAATGTATATAAAGAATGAAACACAAAGCAACCCCAGTTAAGGGAAATTGAGATTCCTGTTATGAGGTAGACCTGGTATGGCAGTCTATTTTGCCATGTTTCCCAGAAGGCTGGCTGTGACCCTGATGACAGACACATTCATAAGGGAGTGTGAGAACCACTAGAAGGGTACCACTGAAGAAGTCTATTTTCTGTGTCTAAAATATGTACTATTCCAGGGAAGGAGACATTTACAGTATGAGATAAACTGAAAAGGGAAGCAGATTTGAATAGTGGAAGGAGCATTGTCAGCACCTGAGAAGAAACTAAAAATTACTTCCTGGATACTTTAACAATATTTTAATGTTGCAGTAGTTTAAATAATTTACACTCCTTTCAAATCTTTGTTACAAATATCAGCAAAAGAGTCAGAGCAAATATTTCAGAAATCAATACTTTTCCCAAAATATAAGCAAAAACAACTACTCCTTCAAGAATAATATGTCAGTAAAAATAGACACATAGGTCAATGGAACAGAATAGAGAATCCAGACGTAAATCCATGCCTATATGCCCATCTAATCTACGACAATGGAAGCAAGAATGTACGATGGGGTAAAGACAGTCTGTTTAATAAGTGGTGTTGGGAAACCTGGAGAGACACATGCAAGAAAATGAAGCTGCACCACCTCCTTACACCATATACAAAAACAAATTCAAAATGGATTAAAGACTTAAATGTAAGATCTGAAACCATAAAATATCTAGAAGAAAATATAGGAAGAAACTTCATGGACGTTACCCGGAGTAAGATTTTCACTGATATAGCCCCTCGCGCGAGGGAAGTAAGAGAAAAAATAAACATGTGGGATTACATCAAACTAAAAAGTTTTTTCACAGCAAAGGAAACCATCAATAAAACAAAAAGGGATCCTACTGTATGGGAAAAGATATTTGCCAATGATATATCTGATAAGGGATTAATATCACAAATCTATAAAAAACTTACTCAACTCAACTCCAAAAAAACAAACAACCCAATTAAAAAATGGGCAGAGGACTTGAGGAGACATTTTTTCTAAAAAGGACATACAGAAGGCAAGAAGACATATGAAGAAATGCTCAACCTCACTAACCATCAGAGAAATGCAAATAAAAACCACAATGAGATACCACCTCGCTCCAGTCAAAATGGCTATCATCAATAAATCAACAAACAACAAATGCTGGCGCGGATGTGGAGAAAAGGGAATGCTAGTGCACTGTTGGTGGGATTGCAGATTAGTGCAGCCACTATGGAAAACAGTATGGAGGTATCTCAGGAATCTGAAAATGGAACTACCCTATGATCCAGTAATTCCACTCCTAGGCATCTACCCGGAGAAATCCAAAACTCCAATTCAAAAATCTGTATGCACTCCTATGTTTATTGCAGCACTTTACACAATAGCCAAGATATGGAAACAACCGAAATGCCCATCGGTAGATGACTGGATTAAGAAGCTGTGGTACATTTATACAATGGAGTATTACGCAGCCATAAAGAAGAAAGAAATCTTATCATTTGCAGCAACATGGATGGATCTAGAGAACATTTTGTTAAGCGAAATAAGTCAGAAAGAGAAAGACAAGTACCATATGATCTCACTTATATGTGGAATCTAAAGAAAAGAATATATCAATGAACTAATCAGAAACAGTTTTGGGGACACAAAGAAAAAACCGAGAGTTGTTAGATGGGTGTGTGGGGGGGGTTGGGGATAAGGGGAAAGGTGAAGGGATTTGGAAGTAGCTGGTAACCACAAGATGGCCTCAGGGTTTTTTGAAAATTAATTTGGGGAAGGTATTCAATAATGTTGTAAAGATTTTGTTGGGTATCCGATGGACATGCCTCCTATTTGGGAGACCACCTCAGGGATACTGTGGATACCTGATCATGGCATTGTACACCAGAAGCTAAACATTAATGAATGCCAACTATAATTTTATATATATAATGTGATGGTTCAGTGTGAGGTCGGAGGGATAGTGGATGGGGGGAGGGGCGTTCACAGTGTGAGGGATATAAATGATGAACGTCTAAGTATTACCTTGTCTTGTACACCTGAAACTAATAAATAAATAATAAAAAAAAAGAATAAAGCTTTTAAAAAATAAATAAATAAATAAATAAATAAATAAATAAAAGAATAGTATGTCAGGAATATGATATGTTCTAAGATAAAATTCTAATAAAATATTTTAAATATTGAGGTCCTAAAATATTTGATTACGTAAAAAAAATCAGAAAATGCAAATCAAGAGATAAACCCATTCAGGGTTGTTTTGCATTCACCTTTAAATTATATCTAACTAACTATGCCAGAGGCTCTAATAAATTTTCCTAACCATTCATCGGAGCAAATCTGTGAGGATGTATTATTATTCCCATTACACAGATAAAGAAACAGAGGCACAAAGTGGATAGACACCTTAATATCCCATAGCATATAAAATTTCTGTAAAAGCAGATATAGTCTCCTACTCATGAAAATAACATTTAGATAATGAAATAAATGTTCCTTTCAGATTTCTCAGCAGGGGAGATTTACTTCACTTTTAGCCCCAAGTTTTATTTTAGAATAGAATAAAAGTAGAGTAGAACAGAACAGAACAGAACAGAATAGAATAGGAGAGTGCCTCTTTCCTCCCACATTATTTTGTAATTATGCCATTTTATTTACTGAATAAATATTCTCTAACCTCTTTTTCTTCTCTATATATATGTTCTCAGAACTATCAAAAAAATTATTTTCCTTTAAGCAACTGAAATGATAAATTGTATTCTGGTTTATTGGAACAACTTTCAGGTACGGGTTCCAAGCCACTCTCAGTAATCATTAAGAAATCATAAAGAATGAGAGAAATGATGGAAAAATTATGATAAGCAAATCAAGTCATAGTTTTCATAATTAGAAGAAAGCACATTCCCCAGACCATAGTCCAATGTATTTGACAATAATACCAAAGACATATTTACTGGATTGTTAGAGAGATGTCCTGAGAGCATTTGGAAAGAGATGCAGGAGCCCTAGTGGACACTTGCAACAAACCATGGCTGAAAAATGAATTTCCTTTGTTAGACGATCACTGCACTGTTGGACTAGGAGGCGGCTGCCAAAAGTCTAACTCTTGTCACCGATGCCCCTAACGCCGTACTTCATCCGGTCCCCATACTGCCGCCAAATTTAAATGTCTAGTTTTAAATAAGAATTTGCATAATTTCAATATCAATAGTAAATCAGAAAAGAAGCACAATATTAAAATTATATCCCAAATGAGAACTGTCACCAGCAACCTCAAAGGGGTCCATTAGCTACAGCAAATTTTGTATTGTTTCTTTGCTCTCAGCAGGATAATAGTGCTTAGCATTAATTTAACAAGTTGTTTTTAAAAAAAAAAATTTAAGATGACTTAAGGATTTGACTCATGAAACTGCGATTGGTTTTTATCAGGAAAACCCTGCATCATGTGATCTATAATTGCTTTTCAAGCTGCCATAGCATTTCTAAATCAAGCCCTGATTGTTAATTAACATGTGGAAATGGGAACGATATCATTATTCTCTCTGTATCCAAATTGTTTCCATTGTAGTCTGTGTTGCAATTCTACTTAAGAAAGGATTTGAAACGTTCATGAATGTCTTTAAGGCTTGTAAGCAACTCATTACTTTCGTACTGTAGAGAATGAAAATGTAAAAATCCTAAATCTGTAACTCCATTTTAGGACCTAGCCAAGTTTCCCCCCAGACATTATAGAATTACTGACAAATCTCTATGAAAGCATTTTCTATTACTGCAACCTTAAAGTATTCTCCTGGCAGTGAACCCCATTATAAAGCTAGTATTGAATGTTGGGGGACAGGATCAGCATATCCTTATGATAGATAGCAGATAACAAGTACCAAGTTTTTCTATATATAATTTCAACTTAATAATATGTAACTTTTACCTCTAGTTATAAAATACTGAACAAAAAAATGTAACAGAGAGAAAAATATTAAAACAAAGAAAATACCTATAGTTTAATGACCTCAAGATAAAAACTGACATAATTGTATGTTTTCCAAGTTTTCTCTATTTGAATGTATTGCATGCCTACATTTTACCCACAAATGAAGGTCCTACCTTATGTGCTCCTACTTTATAGGTTTTTTTAATTTAGTAGTATACCATCACCATTATCCCATTATATTAGATATTCTTCTAAAATATTATTCTTACAACTACATAGTTGCTGTATGTTTAAGGTCAAAGCTTAGATTTATGGCCTAGCAGAAGCAGCCTAATACTTTATTTTGATTATTTAATTTATATGCTATGATTTAATCTTTTGGAGAATATTTGTGTTCTTAGTTACTTAAACCTAATATAGTTCCCCAAAATATACTGTTCTAAATAGTCCATAACTTACATACATTTTACCTGTCATGATTTTTAGCATTAATGTACAAAAGACCTTGAAGCACATACACTATTTCAGAGAATTTTTTGAAGTGGGTATAATTTTTGTACCCAAATAATTTGACCGAAAGCATATATAAAACTAGCATTCCTGGCTAGTCTGCGAAACTTTCTCTGGAGAAACAGCAAAATTCATGTATATGAGATTTACATTTAATGAAATTTTCCATTGTCATTTCCCAAGTAACAAAGATAGAATTTCTCATCTATCATTATCCATACCATTCATGTATATTCTTAAATGTAATAAACATGATTAGAAAATGCACTAGATTTGTTTCTGAAATATTCAGTACAATTTGAAATATATTCATCTTATCCGCTTCTGCATAATTTGTTCAAAAGCGTGGAATATTTTCAATTTTCAAAGTTGAAACACATTTGTTTTGTCAACACTTTAATGTAATGAATGTATGCAGTAATTTCTTTGAATTAAAAATAAAATTCAAGGTAATGAATTCCAAAAATATTTACTATTTTTTCTTTTTTTCTATAGTTGTTGTTATAAACACTAAGTTTTACAAAAACAGATCTGTTGAACACATTTTGCCCAATATTTGTGTGACTGTGTATGTGTACATATGAGCAAAGCATGCAAATATGGTTTTATATTCTCAACACTGGAGCTTACCAACCAGCCAAATGACATCCAGACAGAAGAGTCTGTTGATATTTTCAAGGAATATATTCAGAAGCCCTGGACAATCTCCACATTCAAGAATAACACTATAGCATATAGTTTTCTTCAAAAACTCCTAGTAATAATAATAATTACAACTAATATTTACTGAATAGTAACCATGTACTTAGCACAATGTGAAGTACTTTATCTAACTTTAACCTCACAACAAGCCCATATGGTAGGAACTATGATCATCACAAAATTAAAAAAAGAAACTTTCCATTGCCAATAAATGACAAAATCAGATCTTGAATGCAAATATCCAGGGATAAAATACAGGCCCTTAACCAGTACATTATTAATACCATCTGCTACGGACCTAATTGTGTCCCCCTAAAACATTCCTATGTTGAAGCCCTACCCCTCAATGTAATGGCATTTAGATATGGGACCTTTGGGAGAAAATTGGAGTTAGATGAGGTCATAAAGATCAGGGGCCTTATAAGAAGAAGAGATGAGATGATTGGCTAAAGAAATTGTGGTATATAGACACAATGGAATACTATTCTGCCATAAGAAAAGATGAAATAGTGCCATTTGCAACAACATGGATGGATCTTGAGATTATCATGCTGAGTGAAATAAGTCAGACAGAAAAACTCAAGAACCATATGACTTCATTCATATGTGGGATATAAAACTGAAAGCAACAAAGGAACGAAAACTCATAGACACAGACAATAGTTTAGTGGTTACCAGAGGGTAAGGGGGGAAGGGGGTGGTAGATGAGGATAAGGGGGATCAAATATATGGTGATGGAAGGAGAACTGACTCTGGGTGGTGAGCACACAATGTGATATGTAGATGATATTATAGAATTGTACACTTGAAACCTATATAATTTTATTAACCAATGTCACCCCCAATAAATGTAATTTAAAAAAAAAAGAAGATCTCTCTCTCTCTCTCTCTCTCTCTCTCTCTCTCTCTCTCTCTCCTTCACCCATATGCATGAACTGAAGAAAGGTCATGTAAGGACACAGCAAGATGGCCATTTTTAAGCCACAAAGACAGCTTTCACCAGAACCTAACCATGCTGGCATTGTGATCTAAGACTCCAGCCTCTAGAACTGTGAAAAAATAAATTTGGGGTTTTTAAGCCACTCAATCTATGGTATATTGTTATGGCAGCCCAAGCTAACTAGGATATGATCAAAAAGTAAATAATGGGTTACAGTTGTGCTGTTATTGGTGCTCTCAAAAATTGGGGTGGCTGGAACCTCATTCTTCCTTCCCCCATCCCCCACATCAGCTTTCTAGAGCTCTAGGCATCCCTGTGGACTGGAAAGTAGATAATTATTTAAAGATTGTTATAAGGAGCGTGACGTCGACATCGTGGCAGTATAATATGTCCTTCTTGTCTCTTCTTGGTAACAACTAAATTTGGTACTCATCCACAAACACAAGTACCTCTGTGGGATTTGTGGGATCCAGGAACATACGCCAAGGGACCTGGTTGGGTCTAACATCTTTCTGTCTCAGGTGTGAGGCAGAGAGACCACAATATGGGCTACAGAACCAGCCAAAGCCTCTCTAGGCCACAGTTGGGTGAAACCAGGAGAGTGCTGACTTGGGCAGACACCCACAGATAAGAGAACATTTGTAGAAATCCAGCCTTCTCAAGGAGAGACTCCACTATGCTGGAGCAAAAAAATACGAGTTTGGATGCAGTGGAGAGTATACGAGAAACTGCCTGCACCGCCCCTTCCCTAAGGTGGCATAGTGTGGGGCTCAAGTAGATGGCAGTGACCTCTCCTATGGGGGAAAGGGAGAGAAGTGAGTGAGTGCCTGGCTACCCCAACTGTGTACCTGGGGAACACAGATGCCCGTTTCTCTCCAGCAGCACCCAGAGTATTGAGGTGGGACCTCCATGACTGGGGGAAGGGAGGAGAGCAGGAAAGAGGCAGATGAGGCTGTCAAAGGGCATTTAAGGGATGTGGCTCCTGCTGGCTGCTTTCAGGACTCCAGCAGGAAGCCTGCCCATTAGCCACAGGGAGAACCTCAACTTGGGATTCCCCCACCTGGCCCACGGGTGCCCTTTCAATAGGAATTTAACATTTAACACATAGTAGACAATGTGGATGATAAATGATACATTAGATATCATCTCTCAGCTCCTAGAGGTTACAACCCAGGACACTGATCACATCGTACCTGAGACCTCTCGGGCCATCATTTTCCTCTGAACATGCTGATGTCTCTCCATACCTTGGTCTGCTCTTACCCAATCTTCCCATGAAAAATCTATCAACATGAATGCTATCATATTTTTGCTGCTTGTACACCAAACTAATACACTCTCCTGAGTATTTATGTTGTGCCTGGCACAGGTGTTTTATGTATGTTATCTTAATTAATACTTAAAAACTCCTACAGGAGTGGATATTATTGCCCCCATTTGAAACAATGTTCTGGGGACAGAGCCCCAGAGAGCAGTTTCCAGGCTCTCAGCCTCATGTGGAAAGGTGCTGGCTCGGGTAGTAGATGGCCATCAACTGTGGCTAGTTGGCCATCAGCTGTAACCGTTGAGCCATTGGCCACTGATATAACTGCCGGGGCTAGGGCTACAGAGGGGAGCCGAGGAGAGTGAAGGAGAGTGAAGGAGAGTCGAGGAGAGTCGGTCAGTTGGCAGCAAAGCGACAGCAGGTCACACGTCGTGTGAACCCAGCCTCCCGTGAGACCATAGTGGTATGACTCCCCTACCTATGGCTCCGTGGGTGTTCCTTTTTGGCCTCACCATATCCTGCGTTCTTATGTGGGGAGCGGGAGCTGACACCCCGTGTGACAAATGTGTTAACCAAAACATGGAGAGATTAAGTAAATGGCCAGTGTCATATATCTAGTAAGTGTTACTGTTGTGAATTTGAACCAAAATGTTAATATTTCTGTCTACTTACTCCAAGTGGTTAAATGATCCTTTTATTTGTGCTTTTGGGGGGGGGGTAAAGAGTCGGGGATAGGGCGGCAGGTTAGCTCAGTTGGTTAGAGCAAGGTGCTCTTCACAACAAGGTTACCGGTTCGATCCCCACATGGGCCACTGTGAGCTGCGCCCTCCACAACTAGACTGAGACAACTACTTGACTTAGAGCTGGTGGGTCCTGGAAAAACACACATAAATAAATTAAAAAGCTTTAAAAAATGAAAAAAGAGTAGAGGGCAGAATTGAGAAATAGAATTGCAGTATTAAATGTGATCATTTCTAAGTCTACATTTGATTGCTTTAGAATACCAAGTAATTAGAGTACATTATACTTCTAATAAATATTGTCTTAATTTTGTTTCTTAGAATCAAAGGTTTTATCATTTTTATGCCGAAACAAATGCATTTTTTGTTTTACTTTTGGGTTCTTTTTTTTTTTTCATTTACTTGTGAGTGTCTAGTTCTTTCAAGGAGACCTAGATATTTACAAGTTTCCAATTGTTCTAATTCTTCAACAGTTCGCTTTTTTGTGCACAGTGAACGTGCCTGTTCTTTCATACTTTCTGTTTATTTGCATTATAAAAATCAAGCTCTGTCTTAATATAATTGCTAAAGTAACTGGGAATTGTAAGTAGTTTATGAACCTATTTTCAGAGTTGGCATTTTTATTGATTATTGTAATTATCTTTAATAACAGGTCAATTACTCCTGGGGGCACACGTGATATTTGAATATATCCACATTTCAAAGAATTAAAGTATCACATCTCAGAGTTTGAAGAAATCTTCTAGGTCAACCAACCAAATTTAACTTTAAAATTTAAAAAATAATCCCTATTCAAAATATACACGTATGACCCAGACCACCTCAAGCAAAACATACATTGAAGGACATTTTCCAGTAGTCGTCATGGGAGGAAAAAAAATCACTTTTTAACATTTAGATAAAAAACAAAGTAACTATGTCAATGACACTAAGTAATCAGAGCACTCAAGATTTGCCAAGCACTGTTCTAAGTGCTTACATGTATGAACTCATGTAATCCTGGATAAAGATATGATTATTATTCCCACTTTACAAATGATGAAACAGGTGTAGAGGGGTAAAATAAATCTGCTCAAGGTCACACAACTAGTTAATGGCAGAGCTAGGTTTCAGATTCAGGCAGTCTGACTACAGAACCCATACATTTAATGGCTGCACTATATTTTCTTCTTTAAGCTGGTAAGAAATCATCAGAACATTTGTTCACTGATGGAGTTTGGCCTTTCTACATAGATTTTCCAACTTTCTCATTTAGATGGACAATTTTGGATTGTACAGGGCTTTGTAGCCAGATTATTCTAACGCACAAGAACAAAAGAGGACAGGGTGCCCACCATTTAATCACAGAAATATCTACATTCTACATTCTGTGGGAACTTTTGTTTTTCGAAGAATATATTTATTCTTGCCATTGGAAATGCACAGCTTCAGCTGTAAGTCAAATACACCTCAGTCAATCTGTTACACTCAGTGTTTGAAAAGAATGTGCATCATTTCTTCAGTCAGCTGGATTTCTTTCCATAATGACGTGCTGCATTGATCAGCTGTGAAAATATTTATAACCCACCTCATCTTAATGGAACTATTAATACTCCTGATGTTATAACAAACAGCATTAATCGTTTTAGTGTTGACATATTGACAAATGATTTGATAAGTGGAAAAGAAAAATATAATCAAAGACAACCAAATTACATCTTTCAGCTGCTCATAGGAAAAAATAATGTTAACATAATTTAAAGTTTCAAAGAAGATTAACAACCATGCTGGTGAGACTGTACACAACAAAAACAATCCAGTCATAAGTTAGCAGTAGATGCTGGCAATAAAACAAGATGTGCCAGTTATGGACATATTATATATTATAAAATTATACCATTCCAGAATGAAGCATCAATATTAAATGTGTGGAATTAAATACATAATTCTGAACCTTTACTTATCTCCTTGGTTTGGTTTGCAAGGGTCATAGTAAAGTTTGATGGGAGGATGCTATAGGCTAGGAGTCCTCAAACTGATTGTACCTTATAGACAGTGATGGAAATCTCTAGAATTTGGTTTATGTTCACACCATGAATACAATAGATGACAGAAATGATAGACATTGATATGATTTAATGATAAAAAGCACACTATAAAATAGAAAATATAAAATAATTTAAAACTTATATGTGTAGCTATAAGAATTTACACATTCTTTCTACGCAAATTAAACATACTAAGTTTGATACATACTAAGCTTTCATACATTCAGTGAAGGTGTTGTTTCAAAATAAAACTTGCTCCAATGGTATCGTTAGTGCTCAGAACAGGTTGGATTTCACCATTTGGAATTTTCTTGGAAGCCTGCTGGAAGCCGTTTGAGAAATTTGCCTAAGTAATTACTCCCTCTTTTTTTAGACCGAACTATTAGTCAATCTCACATTGATTAGAGTAATTCACATTATTTTTTAGGTTTTGAAAAAATCTTATCCATCTGATGGGAACAATACAAAAATGGTGACAGGTGCATGGAATATGCTAAATTAATGTTTCGTGGATAAATGATTGTGAGGCGCAAGCTCCAGAGATAATTCCAAGAATGGAGCTCCATGAATTATTTGAGCAGTAGCTTCATCACTGAAATAAGTTTATGTTCTCCCATGTGGATGACTTAGAAGGGAATGACACTTATTGGGATGGATGAGTTCAACTCTTCCCATTCTAAAATCAATCATCGTATTTTTAAGTCATACTTTGTATATTCGGAGTTTAACTTCTATTCCACGATTTTTCAGAATTTGAATTTATTCAAATGTATTTTATGTTTTGTAAGGCAAATCAGAAGTTATCCACTGCTCTATAAATAATGCATAGGGAAGAGGAACACAGGTAATAACGTGAATATAGACTATTATGAGTGAAAAAATATTTAACATCAGTTCTGTTCAAATACAACTGAAAAACATGAGCCATGCTTCATATTCTTTGCCCTCTCTTTATCAATAGTTACCCCACTGGCAGGCTACCATTATAGCAATGCTACCATGAGGTCCTCAGGCAGATTTTTCGATGCCGATAACCAAGGAAATAATATCAACCAAACTCGCTAACCAATGGATTGACTTCAGTGAAATGGCCAGGAATTCGGGGTGGGGGTGGGGAGGGGTTATCTACTGTTAGGTAACAAGTTTGTTTGAATCTTTCCAATTTTCAACTGCTTATTTAGGTGCAATATACTTTCAGTCCCTCAGCAAGGGCAAAACATAACAGAACAAAAAGACAGGGACTGGATTAGAGCCCCCAAATTCTGTTCACCCCAAAAGCATAGTATAATGAAAAGATGACTGTTCTAGGCGTTTCAACAGCTAGGACATCCTGAGACTAAACTTTATGTATTTTTGAGCCAGTTATTGTTGCCATGGCTCCTTCTTCAAGGTACCTAGGAATCCCACGGAGAGAGTAAATGAAGGAAAAGGAGCCATCCTTTTTCTTGCTGCCAACTTCGGGATTATAATAGAAGCAGCTTCCTCTTTCTGTTTACAGTGAAACTTACCCTTGATCTTAAAGTTTTGAAATAGAAAGAGTACCTTCCTCTCACAGAATCCACGGGGCCAATTTTCCTACTGGTAATTTTTAAAATGGATATTGAGTAAATAATGAAACTCTTGAAAGCATGCTGAATTGCTTGTTATTTCTTCCTGTCTCCTTATCCTTTAATATTCAGATTTTACTTGCAATCTAAAAACTGCATTTGTTTCTACTAATGTCACATAGAAACCAGGACTTCTGCCGATAGGAACACCATGCAATAGTTACACTTTATACATTAGCTTTGCTCCAAGGATGTGGCTAATATGGCTATGAATTATCTGTATTTTGTCTTAAAGGAAATAACCTTACAATTTAGAATACATAGAGAGAAAAACATGAGGAAATGATTTGTCCAACGTTCACTAACACATGGAACTGGAACTAGAATGTATTTTGTCCTAACACAAAATTTCTCTGGGGGTTAAGAAGCATTGAATTAAAATCAGACGACTTGGGAACTTGTGTCCTGTGTTTTGTTTGTAGAAGCATATCATGAAGGACAGAAGGTAAAGTTGTCAAAAACAAATTCTCGAACATCTCCCTGTCTACTGCCTTGAATTTGATTTCAGATTTAAAGAAAATTGTTAAGAAGGCCTGTTTATTCATTTTTTAAAATTCATCGTTATAGTCCATTCTCCCTATCACCAAATTCATCTAAGCTTTCATCATTCTCCCTTGCACAGTTGAGGATTAAATTAGTTAGTATATGAAAAGTGCTTGGAACAGTGTCTGACACAGCATGATTCAACCTACTGAACACCCACCAAGGCATTACAGGAAACAAAGAGATGTTTAAGCCTTTTAAGTACCCAGAATCCAGTGGGCAAGACAGAAATGGAAATACCTGCATTGTATGGCAGACTATACCAAGTGCCATAATAAAGCCACAAATAAGGATGAGAAGTGTAGGAAATGTACCTTTATGATTACACGCTCATTCATTCATTCATTAATATAAATTTATTCACACTCTTATTAGTCTTGTAAGATAAGCTGGATAGATGTTCCTCTGAGCATTTATACAGTACTTGATAATTTATAAAGTGCTTTCATGCACCGTCTCTTTTATTGTAACCCTCACAACAGCTTCATAATGGAGATGCTGCCATTATTTTTATTGCATAGAAAGGAAACTAAGGTTTGGAAAGAATATTTGACATAGTTCGTGAAATGTCACAGGTGTTCTGATGTCAAAGCCAGGATGAGGAACCAGAGGTCCAGGGTGACACAGACTGGCCCAAGGTCACACACACGTAGCTATTTAGTAGGAAAAGCTCAATGTGAGATCTTATTTTGTAAAGGCAGATTCAGGACAGTAAGTCCACACCTCAGCAGGGATGGAGTGAACAATATATCTATTTCCCCCACCCTCTAGTCTCTGGGATGTCTGTTAGTATCTAGGAAAAAATCTACCACATAAGACTTGTTAGAAGCGGCACTGCTATCTGCCTTGAACTGCTTTCAGGACCTATCTTCATAGCATATGACTCTTGTCTGGCATCCGGAACAGCCTTTACAGATAAGAAAAATGATAACAGCAATTGACATTTTAAAAAGTGTTTTCAACAGGGATTGGCAGAGGGGCCAGTTAGCTCAGTTGGTTAGAGCGTGGTGCTAATAACACCAAGGTTGCCAGTTCAATCCCCACATGGGCCAGTGAGCTGCACCCTCCTTAAAAGAGAGAGAGAGAGAGAGAGAGAGAGAGAGAGAGAGAGAGAGAGAGAGAGAGGGAGAGAGACAGGATTGGCTATATATATATATTTTTTGTTTGTTTGTTTGTTTGTTTATAGTTTTATACTTGACAGGATGTAAAGTACAGCATAGGGAATAGTCAATGGAATTGTAACAGCTATATACCATATTAGAGGGGTAGTAGATTTGGGGGGATTACCACTCTGTGAGAGGTACAAATATCTAATCATATTGTTTTGTATATCTGAAACTAATAAAAAAAATTAAATTTTAAAAATTAAAAAAGAAAAGAAGGCTGGAGGTGGCTGGTTAGCTCAGTGAGTTAGAGCACAGTGCTCTTAACAACAAGGTTGCCGGTTTGATCCCCACATGGGCCGCTGTGAGCTGCACCCTCCACAACTAGATTGAAACAACTACTTAACTTGGAGCTGATGGGTCCTGGAAAACCACACTTGAAAAAAAAAGAAGGGATTGACAAGTAAGTCATTATTTTCGTTTGGGAGGCTTACTCTTCCAGATTTAGTATTTATATTGAGAGTGCATTCTTTCAGAGTGCACTGCTTTACATTAAATACTGAGGGAATATTTCAAATTAGTCTCTTATGTGGATCATTATTATTAGAATGCCAGGAATATAATCAAGTATAGCATTGTTAATCAGAGTAAATTTCTATACCACTTATCTTGCAGTAAGTTCTACAATATGGGTAGGCTGATGTAGAAATAATTAGTTAGATAAGTGATTTTCTTTTTCTGAATAGTCAAATGAATTACCATTAAATGAACAGAATGGTGAAAATAGTTATGTATTAACTTGAACTTGTCTCCCATTTAGGATGTTCCAAAGTTCATTTAAATCAGGTTTGTAAATAAACTTAGAAGATAAAAAAATATATATTACTGCTAAAATTATAGAACTAGATTTCTGAAACTCATGTGAATATATAATATTTTTAAAAGAAAGTTGAGATGTATGGATATTTTGGTTAAGGATTATAGAGCCTTTTGTGGAGAAGTGATATATTTATGAATGAAAAATCAAAATATTTATAGGATCGCTAATGTCTATTTGTCCATCAAAATTCAGGTCAAATATGCATAGTATGAAAGCTGTACACAAACATTTTAACAATGGATATAAGGGTAGTGTGGTAGACATTGTTTGTTCACAATTATTCCCTTCAAGCCCTTGTCATGCCTTTCCTGCAAGCAGAATATACTCCTGTCCCACTGATTTTGGGTTTGGCCATGAGATTGTAACCTGTGGAATAAGAGTGGCAGTTACAGTATAATACTTCCAAGTGAAAGCTTTAAGACTCATTATTTGTTTTTGATCACCTTGTTATGCCCATTCTCAAAATACTCTCATTTCTAAAGAGAAGAATGTAGCTCAGAGTGTTTAGAGACTTGTTTGTAATCGTATATAAGGTCTGACAATTAAGTTTGCGAACTTGTTGCAACCCTGTTGCTGACCTTTTTTCAATACCAGAGGGATTATTCATTATGAATTTGAACTGGACAGTTCACCAAGCTTACTATTTGGAAGTGCTGAAAAGGCTGCGTGAAAAAGTTAGACGACCTGAACGTTTCACCAACAATTCATGGCTCTTGCATCACGACAATGCACCAGCTCACACGGCCCTGTCTCTGAGGGAGTTTTTAGGCAGTAAACAAATAACTGTATTGGAACACCTCCCTACTCACCTGATCTGGCCCCCAGTGACTTCTTTCTTTACCTGAAGATAATGGAAATATTGAAAGGAAAACATTTTGATGACATTCAGGACATCAAGGATAATACAATGACAGCTCCGATGGTCATTCCAGAAAAAGAGTTCCAAAATTGCTTTCAAGGGTGGACTAGGCACTGGCATCGGTGCATAGCCTCCCAAGGGGAGCACTTCGAAGGTGACAATAGTGATATTCAGCAATGAGGTATGTAGCACTTTTTCTAGGATGAAACTTAATTGCCCAGTCTCATATAGCTCATGAGTTTTCAAATCCGTAAAATTTGGAAGTAGCATTCGTCTTTTATACCTTTCTAAACTTCTGTTCATTCTAGTTACTGTTTTCTCAGAATATTTTTACCCAAGTCACAATGAGTGTTTTTCTACAATCGTTTGTTCATTGTGAAGAGAAAAGAAGAGTGAAGAGAATCTTCTGAAGACACACTAATGGGTCAGAGTAAGTGATCTTTTTTCTTTACAAAAGTTTCTTCTTCAATATACAACAGGCTCCAAGACCACACTTCATTCTAGCTATAGGTGAAAACAGGTGTTATGGCAGGGAATCCAAATGTTAAAACGGGAATGGAATTAAGGATCACCGTTGCCCTACGCACAAGGAACAGCTCACTTTTTGCCAGATTTCTTAATTCCACCTGTGGCCAGGGCGTCCTTCCACTCAGTCTTCGCTTTTAGCTCCTTGAGTTTCTTCTTCTTTTGCTTCTGCCTGAATGCTTTATCTTCCTAGTCTATCTCCTCGGCCTACCTCAGGCTGCCTCAGGGACTTCTTGCCACCGTCACAGCCGGACGTGGCTTCTGCCACCCCTTTCCCAGACCCTGCTCAAGTGATTTTTTTTCTGTATATTTGGGCATAAATATTGCCATTTGACTCATAATGTCATTTAAGAAAACTGTAAGATAAATATTAGAAGCTGGGCTTAACTCTGGCCCTTTCAGACCATCTTCTTTAACATCTGTCGAGGATGAATGCCTGTTCTGTACTGTTGCGATTCCAGGATCTTTACCCACAGCTTCAACATCTGGTTCCTGCCTTTTATCTGTGTTTAAGACTGACCTGAAAGTGACTGAAATCTACCCTAGACGATCCAGTGTCAGACAGACACACACATCATAAATTCCATTCCATTTTTGTAGACTGAAAATGAGAGAAGTCAAATTGATGGTTTTTGTTTGTACACCAACTTGTCTTTACATATAGGCTTTTCCTCATGCTGAACAACGACATCTTTGCAATCACCTAAATTTCATTTGCGAGGTATTACCATTTTTCAATTGTTTCTCCAGGTATTCCTCATTACAGAAAAACGCAGGAATTTGCTCGAAACCCCTGCTGATGGAAACAAAATCTGCATTGCTATTCAAATTATCATGAGTTACCTACAGCACTTGGCTAAAGCAGTTGCATGGAAACTGTTTCATAAAACATTCTCTCTTCATAAAGAAAGTGTGACAAGAATAGGATGTGATTTCATCATTTCAGTAAATCTCTTCCTCATTCAACTAAAAAATGGTCAGGGTGAAAAGAGGTAACAAGGAATAGTGAGGGGATTTCCAACTTGACACTCTGGAGCTCTGATAAATCAAAACCTATGTGACATGGGTCACTGTGGGAAGAGAGGAAAGAGACAATCAAAAGTAGGTTTGAGCCCTTCCTTCAACAGAGCAGTTCTGATTTTTGCCTTTATAAATGGTGCTTCAATAATACTTTAAAAAGGTCCATGGGGAAATTTTTTTTAAACCACCGAGCTGTACAATGAGAACAGGTTTTAAAATCAGTCAGATTAGGTTTCAATCCTGGCTACAACTATGGGACCTTGGGTGAGTACCTTAACTCTCTAAGCTTCCATTTCCTTATCCGTAAAATATGAATAATATTTCTCAGACATATTTTGAGGCGAAAATGAAGTCATGCATCTATGTACGTAGAATATGGCAGGTATTTACTAAAGGGTAACATTTGTATTTATTATTATTGCATAGAATAACATGATACATAATACATGATCTTCACAAATTTATCAAGTGAGTAAATCACTTGCTCATTGCCCTTGAAAACTTTACAGCCCAATTGGTAAGATGATACATAGCATTAAAAAAAATCAACAATCAAACAGGGTAGCATAGGCCAAGAACTCATTGACTTGGATTCCCTGGCTGAGAAGAGAAATGGCTGGAATAAAAAAATAAGTATGTTCAAGCACATGACCTCATCTTCTTGGCATGAGTCTCTGTGTGACCACATTAGGAAGACTATCCCCAAAATGAGAGATGGAAACAATCACTAATTTACTGACTGCCACGCCACATCTCAATTTCACGGGGAAAATGAGTGCCAAGGGCAAATAACTATCAACGGTGTTCCCTAAGAGAGAAACAATTAGAAACTGTGGTCTCACCACAGATTCTCTACTATGTCTCCACACTATCAGACCATTTGTCAACATTCTTGAAACAAACAAAACCAAAACAACTATATTTTTCAATTAACTGAACTACATTAACTGAGGGTAAGCAATATGGGAGGGAGTGTAATGTGTAGCGAACATTGTCCATGGCAAAAATGGTACAGTGGCTACATGACAGAGAGAATGCAGGGAAGACACGTGCACTCAGAATATTTCAATGAGAATCAGTCCACAAATCATGAAAGTGCTGATTAACGAACGTGCGTAACCAAAGCCCAGAGCCTCATCTGCAGCATTCAGTCATGGACGACGCTGTATCTCTTTCGTAGTGTCATTTATTCACTCAACAAAAAAAGTATGGAGCATTGTTGTGGGGCTAACACAGTGAATAAAACAAGGTTGCTGTGGTTCAGGGAGTTATAGCTCAGTGAGGGATACAAACAAACACCCTTATCGTGATCAGCTTTGTTTTTGAACAATTACGCTAGCAGAAGAATGGACCAGACACCTCCACACCATTCAAGAGACTGTTGGAGTAGCTGTGATGGGGTTTTCCTGGACGAGGAGAGGCTCACCGGGGATGGAGATAAATGAACAGATACAAAAACATTTAAGAAATAAAATAAAATCAACAAGACTTGGTGATCTATTAGATGTAGAAGATGAACACAAGGAGACTTCTAAGTCTTGGGATAAGCACAGCAAAGAAACAGATAGCTGCAGAGAATTCCAAGAAAGCATGGCTAGAGATAAGTGGGAAGAAAATAGGAGAGTACACTGTCATAGAACCTAAACGAAAAAAATCTTTCAAGGAGGATGGTAGTGTATGAAGTGATATTAAGTGATACCAAGGCTTCTTAAATTTAAAAGTTAGTGAATTCAACATCAAGTGAATTACCCGTAACCTGGGCACATCATCGAAGCGGTTTTAGTGGAGCCTAAGAGTGATGAGTGTTTCTATTTCTAGCAATATGGAAAAACGGACAGCCCGAAAAACCACCAACTACAAAATACATTAAAATCCAAGGCCCAATAAAACAAAAATCCTTGAAATACATAGCTGAGACCACAAGGTATTACATCCAGTTGAGATCATGTTCAAATTCCAGAATTGTAAATATAATACATAAAGTTTCCATGTGCCCTTCATTCAGTTCCCCTAATGTTAACATCTTACATAACCATAGTTCAGTCATAAAAACTAAGAGATCAAAATGTATACAATATGATTAAACTATAGACTGTATTCAGATTCTATCAGTTTTTCTATTCAGGTGTTTTTGTGTTCCAGGTTGCAATCCATGATAGCACATGACATTTAGTTGTCATTTCTCCTTAGTTTCCTCTGATCCATCACATTTTCTCGGTCTTTCCTTACCTTCAGGACATTGAGAGTTTTGAAGAGCACTAGTCATCTATGGTATACAATGTCCCTCAATTTAATTTTATCTGATGTTGTCTCGCGAATACATTGAAGTTATGCCTTTTTTACAAAAATACTACAGATATGATATTGATAACATTGTTTCCTTCTCAATGCCTCACGGTCAGGCAGGAATCCTTAGGTCTCAGGGGCCTGGCTTTCTCAGTCCTCTTATTCTTCTTCTAGCTGTAGTTAGTTCTAGCCCCAGAACTCCTGTCACTCCCCCAGAATAGATTTTTAAAAATTTCTTCCTGGGGCAGCAGGTTAGCTCAGCTGGTTAGAACGCCGTGCTCTTAACAACAAGGTTGCCAGTTCAATCCCCACATGGGCCACTGTGAGCTGCGCCCTCCACAACTAGATTGAAACAACTACTTGACTTGGAGCTGATGGGTCCTGGAAAAGCACACTTAGAATAAAAAAATTTTTTCAAAAAGTTAAAAACAAAAAAAAATATCTTCCTTTTTCCCCCTTCCAATGGATTTTCATCAGTGCCCTAAATGCAATGGTATACTTTTCCCCACAGATGAAGGATTTTGTGTAAGAGGGACAATAAATCACAAGGGTCTTGGTGGACTTCGGGCCCTCTCACAGTGGCTCCTGTTCTCCTTTCTCCTGGTCTGCCCAGGAGAACTTTCCTAAAGACTCTTTCATCTTTTCTGTGAGCACTGGGTAAGGTACATGCAGAAAAAGCCATCAAGATATTGCAGACTTCCCCAATTTTTGTAGTCCTGTTGGGATTCACAGTCTTCACCAATTTGCCGATCACCCTAGGTGAATTCCACTCACTTACCATCATCTGGTGTGTCTTCTCCAAGTAAATCAGTGCTTGGGACACTTGGTTGCCCTGCAACCACAAATTTCTCACAAGTTCATGGAAAACTACCACTGGGAAGATTTCTTTTAGCATTTTAAATTGCAAAATGGAGTGACATTCCTTCCATCTCTCCTTATCCTAAGAGATGCAAAATCATCTATTATTACATTGTATGTAGGTAACATATGTTTTCTTTAACATATATATATATATATATATATATATATATATATATATATATATATATATATGGACAGAGCCAGGAGTGCAGTTTCCAGGCTCTTGGCCTCACGTGGAAAGGTGCTCACTTGGGTAGTAAACGGCCATCAACTGTGATTGGATGGCCATCAGCTGTGGCTAGTTGGCTGTCAGCTGTAACCAGTGAGCCATTGGTCACTAATATAACTGCTGCGGCTACACTAGCAGAAAATGGGGGCTAGCAAGAAGATGGTGGCTGGGCTGGCAAGCACAGATTGCAGTTAGCATGGCAGAGTGCGGGTTGCAGATTGCAGAGAAGTAGACAGCAGGTTGCAGACAGTGTGGCTCCTGCTTCCTGTGTCTCCAACCCAGCTGACAGCAAGACTATAGTGGTATGACTCCCCTATCTATGGCTCCATGGGTGTTCCTTTTTGGCCTCACCATATCCTGCGTTCTTATGCGGGGAGCAGGAGCTGAGACCCCGCCTGCCACCCTGCATGACAATATATATATTTATAAATCTTATTGGGGAATATTGGGGAACAGTGTGTTTCTCCAGGGCTCATCAGCTCCAAGTCATTGTCCTTCAATCTAGTTGTGGAGGGCGCAGCTCAGCTCCAAGTCCAGTCGCTGTTTTCAATCTTTAGTTGCAGGGGGCACGACCCACCATCCCATGCGGGAATTGAACCGGCAACCCTGCTGTTGAGAGCTCGTGCTCTAACCAGCTGAGCCATCTGGCCACCCCTATTTTCTTTAAAATATTTTAAAAATAAAAATTATTATGTTTTTTATTCATGACCTTGTTAGTTTATTTGTCATGGTTTTAATACATCTTATTATTACAGTGTTTCTCGAACAAGCCTATGGCTCTAACATTTTACCTGTCTATTTGAAAGTATATGACTCTAGAGGTGAAGGACCCTTTTGATAATAACTCAAACCCCGTGGCTCCAGAATCTGCTGAATAGTGCATATTTTCCTAAGCAGAGCCCAAAGTGCTTATGTAAATGCAATGCAAAATGTGTGATTTTGGAATTTACATAAACAGACGCATTTTACTGATACTATTAAAATAGCAATTGGAGTGCATTGAGGCACAGACAGAAGTTAAATGATTGCTTCTCGATTTGACTTTATTCCTCAATGTTTAGGTTGTTCTGTTTAATAAAGACATACTTTGTAAAGCACATTTTTGAGTTTTCAGATCTCTTTAAATGTTGTTAATACCCAACAGTGCTGGCTGATATTTTTCAAGTATTCTTATATGTGAAACAGTCTATTAATATACAACAGATAAATGCACTGAGTATTTATTTACTGTAGCTATTATTTACTGCTAGAATAACTTGTACTATGTCTTAAAGGAATCTGATGTAATTCCTTGGTCACCAAATTTGCAATTATTTCTGAAATAACTTGTACTCACAATTCACCTTTATTGATTATATGTATAGTTTTCTTGTCTAACTCTAGTTCTCTTTAACACTTATGAAGCAGAATTATTCATGACACAAAGGACAGATCATGAACTCTGGATAAGATGAATCTGTATTTACATCTTGACTCTTCCACTTAACTAATCTTGAACAATTTGCTATAGCTTTCTGGGCCTCAATTTACTCATCTGTAAAGTGACCTCATATTGTTGGCATACTAAGATTTGGAATAATATGTGCAAAGCAATGAGTACAATTACTGGTTTATAGCCGATATTCAATAGATTATAGATATTATTACTATTTTTAATACATCAAAGGGAATGCCACTTACAATAAGACTCAAGGTGGTGACCTTGGCAATAGACAATATAACCAGTTCTATGTTTTATCACTAGAGAAAATTTCAAAAGCTATTTATTGACAGTTGAGATAAAGCATATTTTTAACAATACCTAAAGAAAATTTCTAAAACTATTATTAACTTTCATCTGTAAATTTCTTTTTATTCCAGCTTTATTGGAGTATAATTGACAAATAAAATTGTAATATATTTAAAATGTATAGGATGATGAGTTCATATATATAACTGGTGAAAGGATCCCATAATCAAATTAATGAACACATCTATAACCTCACATGGTTACCTTTTTCCACTTTTCTTACCTGTAAATTTCTGATCTTGTGATTTTTCTGACTTCAGATGCCACATAATATGAATACCTGAGAAGAATGTTTTAGCCACTCAGAGCTGCCCCTCACCACTCTCTTCTCTAAACACTGTGCTTCTCACAGGCTACATGTAGGTCAGCCAGTCTTATTTATCCTCCTCTAAAAGAGGATTTGACTTGGAGGCTTGGGGCTGTGTATTTTTTTTTTTAAAGATAGCAATGGAGACTGAACCTCATACATCCTTGATTCGTGTGTCCAGTAACTCAATGATTACCATGCGCCATATACTATACCGGGACTTAAAGACTGAAACATGGATAGGTATATTCTCTTCCTTGGGAAATGCATAATTTACCAGGTATAAAAGGCATAATACACTGTAATAAGTGCAACAAAAGAAGTAAGTATAAACAGCTGTGTAAGCTGGAAGAGAGATAAAATGGGATGGCGACGTTTGAGGACGGCTTCATAAAAGAGGTGCTATTTTAGCTGTTCCTGAAAGGGTAAATTGAGTAGTACTAGCCAAGGAAATAACGTTTACAATGAATGTAGTTGTGAGAGAGCTTAGATTTCTCAAAGAACAGTGAGAAGGTGAGTGTAGCTAGAGTACAGGCCATGAATGGGGTGACAGGAGCTGACACTGTAGGAGGTTGGGGTGAGTTTGTAAGAGGTTTCATGTACCTTGCTGAGGAGTATGGGTGGCCACAGTGAGATAATGGAGTGAATGTTTTTGTCCCCCCTAAATTCATATGCTGAAATCCTAGCCTCTCATGTGATGGTATTGGAAATGGGGCCTTTGTGGGCATATTAGGTCATGAGTGTGGATCCTTCATGAAGGAGATTAGTGCCCTTCTAAAAGGGAGGGTCGTAGCTCCCTTTCCACCATATGAGGACACAATGAGAAGACAGTAGTTTGCAATGCGAAAGACGGTGCTCACCAGAACCCAGCCATGTTGGCTGGCACCCTGATCTTGGACTTTCAGCCTCCAGAACCGTGAGAAATATGTTTCTGTTGTTTATAAGCCACTCAGTCTATGTTACTTTGTTATACAGCAGCCAGAATGGACTAAGACAGTGAACCAAGTTCAGGGTACGGTCCTGGTACCACGGTTCTGAAATGTCTCAGATTAAAGCTGCTAAACTCCACTGACATCAAACTCTCAACCAATACCCTGAAGAGGAATAAAATAAAGACCACTGGCTGTTTTATGCTAAATACTATCGAAAAACAAAGATTTGCCAATCAGACAGCTTCCTAACTCAATAAAACTGACACTCATTTGTTGCTCTCAAACATCAATGTCTTTTATCAGACAACTTACTATATTCATGGGCCTCCATTAAATTGTGTCTGAGACTTAACAGGATTAAGCAGTTTTTCTAATTATTCCTCAGTTGTTCAAGGGCAGGATCAGACAATGATTCAGCTCTGTTGCCCTAGTAGGATGTAGCTCATTTCATAAAAGCTCTTGTGGAGCCACCAAAGTATAGTGAGTGATAACATTTATTGGTCATTGACACAAGGGTAAGAATTAGCAAAAAAAGTTTTAGTAGATAACTAGCTTAATGGCACTAACGTGCATAATGCCACTTTTGCCCATCTAGGCTAGTGGTACCTAACAATCAGACTCATTGTTATGACTGTCAGCAGATTCATACTTTTATAGCTTTAAGAAGATATAATTGACATGGCATAAAATTTATCAATTGTAAGTATGAATACAATGATTTTTAGTACATTTGTAGAGCTGTGTGACAATCACCAAAATCTAGTTCTATGACGTTTGTATCACCCCCCGTCTTAGTCCATTTGGGCTACTATAACAAAATACCACAGAATGGCTGGCTTACTAAAAACAGAAAGTTATTTCTCACAGTCCTAGAAGCTGGGAACTCCAAGGTCAAGGCTCCAGTCTGGTCGCATTGTGGTGGAGGCCTACTTCCTGGTTCACAGGCTTCTTGCTGTGTCTTCATTTGATGGAAGAGGGGAGGGATCTCTCTAGATCCTCTTTTCTAAGGGCACTAATCCCATTCATGAGCACTCCCTCCACCCTCATGCTCTAAGTACTTCCCAAAGGCCCCACCTCCTAATACCATTATCTTTATGGGTTAAGATTTCAATATATGCATTTTGGGGGACACATTCAGACAATAGCAACCCCCAAAATTCCCTCAAAATAATTTGCAATCAGTCTCCATTCGCATTTAGCCACAGAAAAACATTTATATGTTTTTTGTCTCTGAGTTGCCTTTTCTGGAAATTTCTTAAAAATGGAATCATAATATGTGGTCTTTGGATCTTGCGTCTTTCACTTGGCATGTTTTTAACACCCCACCATGCTCTACACAATGCATCAGTAGTTTGTTCCTTTGAGTTGAAGAATGTAATGCTATTATACGGACTTACTGCTTTTTAAAAATACATTTACCAGTTGATGACATTTGGGTTGCTTCCACTTTTTGGCTGTTATGATTAATGCTGCTATGAATGTTCCCTTACAAGTCTTTGTGCAGACATGAGTGTTTTACTAGGTGTTGTTGTAAGTTGATGTTTTAATTTTTTAAAAAATTAACTGTTTTACAAATTGGGTGTACAATTTAAATGCCTAAGAGCAATATATGAAAGTTCCAATTTCTTTAAAATGCCATAAACATTTATTGCTTTTTTTTAAATTTTAGCCATTCTGGTAGCTATAAAGTGGTATCTCATTATGGTTTTAATTTGAATTTCCCCAGTGACCTTAGCATCTTTGTTAAGCATACTTTCATATATCTGTTCATATACTTGTATCTTCTTTGGTGCAATTTTTATTTAAACCTTTTACACATCTATTATTAGGTTGTTTGCCCTCTTAATATTGAGTTATAACAGTTCTTTATGTTTTCTGGATATGAGTCTGGCATATACATGATTTGCAAGTACTTTCTCTTTGTGGATTGTCTTTTCATTTTTTTAATGGTGCCTTTCGAAGTGAAAACTTTAATTTTGATGAACTCCAATTTATATATACAGAAGGTGCCAAAAAAAATGTATGCACATTTTAAGAAAGGAAAACTGTATTAAAATTTTAATACTCAATATATACCAATAACAAAAGATGAATACAAGTCACACTTGACTTCTGCAATTACAAGAGGTGCTCATAGTGGTTACCATCAGCGTCCAGACACTTCTGATTATGGCGAACTACTGCTTGAGCAACGTTGACCAAAGTGTCCACTTGTTTTCATGGTTTTGGCACTCCCAGTTTTTTTGCATGTAAGACACCCAATTTTCCTAGCATCATTTGTTGAAAAACACTATCCTTTTTTCCTTTGAATTGTCTTGGGCCCTTTTATCAAAAATCAATTAACCATAAACTTGTGTTTATTTCTGCACTTTCAATTCTATTCCATTGATCTTTATACCAGTATTTCAATCAATACTTCACTGTGTTAATCACTGTAGTTTTATAGCATGTTTTTGAATTGGATAGAGTAAGTCCTTCAACTTTGTTTTTCTTTTGCAATATCTCTGGCATTTAAGAAAAAAGGGAAACTGTGAAAGTGGGTGGCCATTGTTGAGTACCAGTGATGCTTTTAAGAGAAAAAGTAACAGGTTTACGTCAATTAATCACCAATTCAAAGCAATGTGTAAGTTAGAGCTCGATTCCTTAGCAGTGTTTAAAGAGACTCCCATCTGCTACCACAGAGTTGACCAAGCTAAAGTTTAGATCTAGGTCTTACTTGTTAGAGTAGCAGAATTTTAAAAGATGTTGAATGGATTCTTATCCTTGTTTAATGTCATATGCCAAAGTCAGGCCCCTAAAAGGGAAGGAGTTGGAAACTGGCATATGGGAGAGTTATATTTGTGTAAATGCACTTGAGAGTCTTGAATCTATAGATTTTCTTAAATCCTCTTAGCCTACAAAAATGGTTCACTGCTACTTGAAAGAAGAGCTCCCTCAGTTGCCTTTTTACTGTGTAAAGGACCTTTATACTAAGCGGAGGACTACAGTGCTACATGCCCTCTTTAGATCTGTGCCCATCAGACCAATATCTATGTTCAAATCTTAGTATGACCCCTACAACTAATAAGTAAGGATAACACGGTCACAGGATACAGAGTCAAACAATAAAATCAATCCAGTCTCGATATACTGCCAATGCACAATTGTGAAGTGAAAATTTTAAACATACCATTTAAAATAACTCAAAAAATGAAAATACTGAGTTATTGACCTATGAAAACATGTACTAGATCTGTATGCTGAAAACTCAAAAAACATTTATGAAAGAAATAAAAACACCCTGCATAAATAAAGAGATGTTGTTTTAATGGATTAGAAGACGCAAAATAATAAATGTCTACTCTCTCCAAGTTGATCTATAAATTGAGCATGATTCCAATCAAAATCCCAACAGAATTTTTATAGATCTAGATAAGCTTATTCTAAAATTTATATGGAAAGGGAATGGGACCTAGAGTAGATAAAATAATTTTGGAAAAAGAAGAAGAAAGTGGGAGGAACATCACCCCGTTTTAAGAGATCTGATTCAAGCCACAGTAATCAAAACAATGTCGTATAAGCAAAGGGATAGACATATAGATGAATGTAAAAGAACAAAGCACACAGAAATAGAGCCACAGAAAAATGTCCACGGCATTTTGACAAAGGTTCAAAAGCAATTGAATGGAAGAAGGATGGCCTTTTCTATGAATGGTAAAAATAAACCTTCACACCTCACATTTCATCCAAAAATTAATTCAAAATGAATCATAGATGTAAATATAAAGTGTAAAACTAAAACATTTAGAAAAAAATGGGAGATATCATTGCAACTCAGGTTAAGCAAAGAGTTCTGAGACTTGAAATCAAAAGCACAATCCATAAAAGGGGGAAAAATGACAATTAGGCCTCATCAAAATTAAAATCTTTTACATTGTTAAGAGAACGAAAATAGAAATTCTAATAGCATAAGTAAGAGTGATATATTCAACTTGTAAAATATTCAAACAATAAACATAAAGCTATACAACACTCTCCAGGTGATACATCTCAAGTGGTACTCCGTGAGAAGTATAGGCTTCAAGAGATGTAGTAGAAAACGAGAAATATTTAAAACAGCCAAGCAAGTCAAGAAGCTACAGAATAAATAGCATATTCAATCTAAAGAAGCAGAAACCAGGAAATAATAAAGATAAATGCAGAATTAATGAAATAGAAAACAGCAGAGCCAACTCATACAAGCCATTCCTTGGAAAATACTTAAACACATTATTGCAAATATGATCAATTACTAAAGAGAAAAGCAGGAACAAACAAGTTAAGTAAATTGTACAAAATTTAGATGCAGCAAAGATTTTAATATAATGGAACACAACAAGTTCCCTTCAGGATAACCAAACTATGGACAGAAAATTGTATCTACACACAAGCTTTTTATTGTGCTTTGCTTTATCATGCTTCATAGATGTTGCATTTTTTTTACAAATGGAAGGCAAGACCTTCCACTAGCAAAAAGATTATGATTCGCTGTATTACGATACTCGCTTTATGACTGTGGGCTGGAACAAAACCTGCAATATCAATGAGGTATGCCTGTATAAAATTGTTTACGTTAACTAAGAAATGAGAGAATGATCATTCTGTGAACACTAAGGGATTAATAAATAAGTCATTATCATCAATGACTGCTCACATCAATACAAAAGGAGACAACCAGGTATTATATACCTCCCAATGGAGGTACCCAGCATCACCTATGGAGTGGTCTTGTGGAAGGAAGGAAGAAGAAAGAAAAGAAAGAAGGCGAGAAGGAAAGAAGGAAGGAAGGAAGGAAGGAAGGAAGGAAGGAAGGAAGGAAGGAAGGAAGGAAGGAAGGAAGGAAAGAAGAAAACAAAAACCAGTCTGATCAAGTTTCTACCTCTAACTCTCAATTTAAAGAAATATAGAGGCCTGAAGAACCTGTTTAAGCATACCAAAGTGTCACAGTCAGCAAAATCCAGACTGGGAAATAGGGCAAAACACAAGACTTTTGTTTTTAAATGCAAGGAGAAAGCGGTAATATGGAGGAAATCTGTAGATGAAAACAAGGCTTAAGGGATATAACCAGAGTTGTTAGACCGTATTTGGACATCAATTCAAAGAAATTAAATTTTTTTAAAGTATCAGGCTCTCAGATAACTGTGAAAAATAACTGGATATTTGATACTAATGACAAAGATTTTTACGACTAATAATTGTATTAAGTTTATATTTTTAAAAAGGTTCCTTATCTTTTAGAAATGTGTGCTGAAATACTTAGATGTGCTGCCTTGGACCTTCTTCACATTGTCCCATTTGCAAAAATGGGGGATGGGGGATAATGGAGGGGGTAATTGGAAACACATTGGCCGTGTATTGACAATTGTTGATGCTGAATATCACGTATATTGCCTTCATTATACCATTCTTTCTACTGGTGTATAAGTTTGGGAGTTTCTGCATTACTTTTTATTATAAATATCATACCATTAACCTTGAAATCCTCAGTAAAATGGACCACTTCTTAGAAAATAAATAACCAAATTGATCCATTAAAAAAACTTCAATGCAAAAATAAAAATGGAAAGCCACTCTCAAATGTCCAGAATAAGACCATTTTGAGGCCACTTCTACCAAGGTCAGGGAAAATTAACTGCTAGCTTTTGTGAAATTTTCCAAAGCATGCAAAAAAAAAAAAAAAAAAAAAGGGAAATTATTCAACTCATTGTCCCTAGCCAGCTCTCCTTGATTCAAAAACCAAATGAGAACATTGGCCCCCCACCCACACAAAGAAAAACACTTGTGCCAAACTATTCACATAGCAGTAAATAAACAAATCTTAAATAAAATAGCATAGTCAACACAGCAGTGAATTAAATGAGCAAATAAATGGTGCCAAGGAATGAAAACATGATTTAACATTAGAAAATACTTTGAACTGTAATCCCCCACATTAACAAATTAGAGGAGAAAAAAACATTTGATTGGGCCGTCCCGGTGGCTCACGCAGTTGGAGCTCCATGCTCCTAACTCCGAAGGCTGCAGGTTCGATTCCCACATGGGCCAGTGTGCTCTCAACCACAAGGTTGCCGGTTCAACTCCTCAAGTCCCGCAAGGGATGGTGGGCTCCACCCCCTGCAACTAAGATTGAACACGACACCTTGAATTGAGCTGCCTCCCGGATGGCTCAGTTGGTTGGAGCGCGTCCTCTCAACCACAAGGTTGCCAGTTCGACTCCCACAAGGGATGGTGGGCTGCGCCCTCCTGCAACTAACAACAGTAACTGGACCTGGAGCCGAGCTGTGTCCTCCACAACTAAGACTGAAAGGACAACAACTTGACTCGGAAAACAAAAAGTCCTGGAAGTACACACTGTTCCCCAACAAAGTCCTGTAATAAAACAACAACAACAAAAAAAAACATTTGATTGTTCCAATGGGTATAGAAAAACCCTATGAAAGAAATTCAACTTGAGTTGATGGTATAAACTTCTGGCAAACTCAGAAGGGAACTTCCTTTTCCTCGATTCTACAGCAAACATAGTTAGATGTGAAATGGTAGAAGAATTCTCATTGAAATCAGGAACAAGACAGATATAGACGCTCACCTCTACTGTTCAAACCTGCACTGGAACACAAAGCCAGAGGTATGGGTGTAAAAATAAATAAGAGATATGAATATTGAAAAGAAAGAGATGCTATTTGGTAACAATATGACCATCTGCCTAGAAAAGTAAAAGGAATAGGCCTGTGGAATATACCAATAAATAAGGAAGTTCAGAAAGATAGTGTATGAAAGGTTACTACACCAAATCAAGAGCCTTACCATACAAAAACAGTAACTAATTAGAGCACATAATAGAAAATATCCCACGTGCAACAGCAACAAATCCAAAAGTTACCTAAGAGAAACTACAAATCACAAAAATGTAAGCGCTCTTCGTGGAGACAGATGTAACAGTTTACTGATACATTCAGATTTTTTTTAAGAAGTCCCAAATAGATAGAGAAGTATACCATAGTCACTAAGGTGAAACAAAATATTGTAAACATGTCAATTCTCCTGCAATTATTTAAAGACTTAGTGCCTTACCTGTAGTTGCCAAAAGGACAATGACGTTTGTGCTGCTATCTTCCGCTCCCAAAATCAATCCTGGAAATCTGTAAAAGGGAGAATGCAAACAATGATGTATCATTTTCCTGGGGCTGCTGTATCAAACTACCATGGACTGGGTGGCTTAAACAACAGAAATTTATTCTCTTACAGTTCTGGAAGCCAGAGGCTCAAAATGAGTTTCACTGGGCCGAAGTCAAGGTGCCAGAAGGGTTGTACTTTCTCTGGACACTGTAGGGTAGGATCCATTCCTTGCCTCTTCCAGCTTCTGGTCGCTGCTGGCATTCCTTGGCTTGGGGCGACATGACTACAATCTTCAAGGTCAGCATCTGCAAACATCTCTCTGCTCCATGTTCACATTGTCTCCTCTGTTTGTTGACTCTTCTCTTACCTCCCTCTTAAAAGGATACATGATTACATTTAGGGCTCACCTGGATAATCCAGGGTAATTTCCCCCCCCCCAATCAAAAGAGTATTAAATCAATCACATCTACAAAGACTCTTTTTCCAAAGAACGCAGCCTTTACAGGTTCTAGGGACTGGGGTAGGCTTTGGGGTGGGGGAAGCTTTTTCAGCCTACCAAAAATATCAACAACAAAATCTAAATAACAGAACATGAGAAACACCTGTGTTGAACTAGTACTTGTTTCTGGTGGGGGAGTGGGAGGCGCCAGTGAAGTTTTGGTGGGTCCATAGCCTGTGATAGATGGCAGATGACACCGTAGGTGGGAGGAAACCTTTAAAACTTCTGCCCCTGCTTCACTGCACAAATCTGAGACACTGATTCAGGCAACAGGCTAGGAGCCCTGGCGTAGTATCAGATATCGGGCAAGATTGGCTGGATTGATGCAGTGTGACTCCAGAGTCTGTGCTAATGGCCACCTGAAACCACTTTAGTGATAAAGACTGGCCTTTTAAAACAATATTTTAATAGAATAAAAAGAATGGACTGAAAATGGAATGACAAGCATCAGGGTGAACAACACCCAAGCCTCCCCCGAGCCCGCGCCATTTCCGGATCGGGGATGGCAGGGTAGAGATGTAAAATAACTTCTTAATTTCAATGAGGCTTAAGAAAAGTGGAAATGACTGTACTGAACGATGCAATGTCAGACAATCTCAAAAGAGCAGGAACTCCCCAAATCCCACTGCTCAGTCACTTCAGTGTAGAGAATAAGCTTTTAGAACAAAACGTTTCCAGAGTCTGTGTCTGGTGGGTGAAGACACGTCACGGAAAGGCAGGCTTCTTTTCTGCATCTCCACCACCTGTCATGGGAGCTGCTGCTCTCCCATTTAGCATTTCGCCTGGGAACCAAAACCTTTCTCTGAAAGAGTTGCAGTTGGGCAAACGCTCCCAGCTGGCAGAGAGCGCGGAATCTCCCAGAGAGTATTTACTCAAGGAGCCAGGAGAACCGTCATGAGGAGTGAGGGCTCCACCCATCCCAAAATAGTGTGGATCTCCCACAATACCACTCCACCCCTGATGTCAGCCTGGGGAGACCCTATGCAGGGGCCTGGGATGTAGTGTTTCCCGACTTCCAGCCTTGGAGTCTGAAGGAGATCAGGCTTCAACCGGGGTGACTGGATTAAGGTCAGCAAGGTAAGGGGTCCCAGACACCTGCCTGTGCTATCAGCCCTGTGAGGCTCCAAGCACGCTTGACAAAGTGCCCTCCCACCCCCACTTACCTTTCGGGGTCTCCAGAGATGGTGGCCTTGACCTGCAGGACACATCCTCGGAAGGAAGGGGTCCCAGGCCCTATTAGCGGTAAATATGAATACCTTGAGGAAGACTGAGATTACCCCCCACCTCAGAACCAGAGAGGTCCCCACAGAAATTCGGACCCTGGGCAGTGCTGGAAGGATAAGCCTCCCTACCCGTCACCATTTCGGGATCAGGGATGGCGGGGAGATGAGATCCCCGGTCTGAAGGAGCTAGCCTCAGGTCAGCAGGAAGAGGAGTTCCAGGCCCTGCTAAGCATCAAAGTGAGAACTGGGAGGAAGGGCAGGCTTCCAGATGAGGACACTGAGGGAAGACTAAGGAAACTTTACTGTGTACACAGACAGAGCCCCGCCTACCTCCCGGCTCACTCCTGTTGTCAGCCTTGGGCAAAGCTGTGAGGCAGAGGCACCTCCCCCCAGCCTCTGCTTCCTTGATGGTGATTTCAGGGAGATTGAGGCCATGGCCTGAGGGAGGGAGTCTCAGGTCAGCAAAATGTAGACGGCCTAAGCCCCGTCTAGAGTAATTGTGACTACACTGAAAAGAGCTGAGGGTACCTCCCCACTCCAGAGAGGGCACCCACAGAAACCTGTCCTGCTCCTGCTGCCAGCCCTGCGAGACCTCGGGCAGGAGTAGCTGGATGTGGTGTCTTTTCACTTTTGTCTCAGTGGCTTCAGGGAGGTCTGAGGACGAGTTGACAGGTGGGGGGGGGGGGCGGTTGAGGCCCTGCCAGATGTAAAGTTGAATACTCTGAAGGAGTACTGAGGGTACCCCTGCCCCCGAAAAGATGGGCCCAGCCCCAGCTGTCATACCTGGAAGATACTAAGCAGACATGGCCAGTTGTTGTAGGCTAACCCTTCTACCATAGGGGTGGCGGACGAGGTTCCTCTCAGACAGTGGAGGCTTCAGTCTGTGGATTCCCGTCAGGTCAGCTGAAGTGGGAAAGGGAGCAGGCCCTCTCAGGAGTAACGATGAGTAACATAATAGGCCCACTTACCCTAGACAAACGAGGCCCCACTGAAGCCCACACGGTCCCTGCTATGGGCCCGAGGAGGCCCTAGGCAAGTATGGCTAGATATGGTGCCTCCTCACTTCCTCTGCTTAGGAAGTGAGAGGAGGGAAGCCCATTCCCTGACAGGGGAAAGATTAGGATTCTGAGTGAGCACTGAGGGACGATCTACCCCAAAACAAGCGGGACTTCAGAGTCTGGCCCCATCCCTCCTGTGAGCATGGGGGGAGGGGGGCAGGACTGTGTCTGTAGTCTGCATGCTGAGGTAGCCCCTCCGTTCTTCTAGCAACTAGGAGGTGAGGGCCTTGGTCTGAGGCACGTGTCCTCAGGTCAGCCTACTAGAAGAGGCCCAGGAAATACCAGAAGTTAAGGTGAGGTGCACCCGAATGTCTACTAAGGGTTCCACCTACCCCACAACAAAAGGGCCCCTCAGTGCCGAACCCTGCCCAGCCTTTCAGCCCTGGAATCCTCAGGCAGTGTTGGCTGGCTACACCCTGAGGAGCCATCTCACTTCCTTTCAGTTCTTAGCAGCCTGGAGAACAGGAGCCCTGTGAGGACAGAAAACACGCCTAAAGAAGAGACCTATGAGTTGCCTTTGTCAGAGCCATCATGGGTGAGTTCCTCAGCTAAGATCATTGACACTCTCCCTCTCTCCCCAAGGTCTGTGGGTCCCAATTGCCCACCCTCCTGCCAGCTGCCCCCGACACCAGTCATGTCTCCTGGTCAGAAGAGTGAGCACTACAAGCTTGAGGAACACCTTCAGGCCCCAAGAGAGGCACAAGGCCTGGTAGGTTTGCAGGCTCCCATGGCTGAGGAGGAAGCCACCACCATCTCTTCCTCCTCTCTCTCTTCTTTGATCCAGGGCACTCCAGAGGAGATGCCTGCCACTGGGACACTGAGTCCTCTCCAGAGTTCTCAGAGTGCCTGCTCCTCCCCCACTGCCATCACAGCCAGTCCATCGAGACAATCTGATGAGAGTTCTAAAACCCAAGAAGAGGAGGGGCCCAGCACCTCACAGGCTCCACCAGATCCTGAATCCTTGCTCACTGACGATGTGCTCCACAAGAAGGTGGCTGAATTGGTGCAGTTTCTGAGTGTCAAGTATATAACAAAGGAGCCCATCACAATGGCAGAAATGCTGAAAAGTGTCATCAAGGAGCACAAGGAACACTTCCCTGTGATCTTCAAGAAAGTCTGTGAGTGCATGGAGGTTGTCTTTGGCATTGAAGTGAAGGAAGTGGACCCCACCAGCCATTCCTATGTGCTCGTCAAAACGCTAGACCTCACTTACGATGGGATGCTGAGTGATGACAAGGGCATGCCCAAGACCGGACTCTTGATACTTATCCTGGGCGTGATCTTCATGGAGGGTAACCGTGCCCCTGAGGAGAAAATCTGGGAAGTGCTGAAAGTGATGGGAGTGTTTGCTGGGAAGAAGGACTTCATCTATGGGGAGCCCAGGAAGCTCATCACTAAAGATTTAGTGCAGGAGAATTACCTGGAGTACCAGCAGGTACCCAGCAGCGATCCTCCACGCTACGAGTTCCTGTGGGGTCCAAGAGCCCACGCTGAAACCAGCAAGATGAAAGTCCTGAAGTTTTTCGCCAAGATCAGTGGGACTGATCCCACTTCCTTCCCATACTGGTACGAGGAGGCTCTGAGAGATGAGAGAGAGCGAGCCCAGGCCAGAGCTGCTGTGGATGACACTACTACCACGGCCAGGAAAAGTTCCACTGTCACATCCAGCAGCATCTCCCGCCCTGAGTGAAGTTTGAAGCAGAATCTTCACTTTTCCTTTGAAGGCAATGGCCAAAGAGCTAAGTATTGGGGGGCCAGACTGGATCTGGAGAGGACACAGTATATACCATCTTTGTTTTCCTGTTCAATATGGGTGATTTGGAGACTTATCATTTTTTGTTTTTTTGTCTTTCAAATGTTGTTCCTTGTAATCAAAAGTTTAATTAGCTTCAGAATCAAGTTTATGAATGACAGTGGTCACACACTGATAGCTGTTTCTCAGGTTTAAGAATAAGAGTTTTGCAACTTCGCACCCATCTTTTTTTGGTGATCTGTCACAAGATAACATGGCATTAGCATAGGAATTTCCTTTTGAAAGCACAGCAGGAAAATAGAGAGTTTTGAGGAACAGAGGAAAAAACATGCAGGATGGCGAATTTATGGATTCATTTATTCCTTTTAGTCTGTCATTCTGTAAAATTAAATTATATATATATATATTTGTGTGGCTTATTCAAGATTATAGGAGAAATTAAATCTTAAATCTTAAATGAAATCTCTTTCTCACCGGCTTTTATTCCCCAAACATGAATTGAGTGCTTGCTCTTTAGTCCTCCGAGGGCTAACAAACAAGACAAGGGGAGAGGCAGTGGGACTCCAGATGTGAGCCATCAAGTAAAAATGCCCTGAGCCACTGCCGTTGGGGGTTTTGGGAAACTAAGATTCCCTTTGTGGAAGATGATTGTAGTGAAGCTGGGTGGTGGCAGAGGCCAGACTCTCACAGAGTGTGTCTTACCATTGAGAAAAAAGTCTAGAATGGAAAACTGTATTTAGCCGTTACTTTGGGATCATGGATAAACCAGAGAGGAATCTCCACCTGGGGCAGATATGGACGGTGTCCTGAACTCTTGTAAAAACCCAGTGCAGTGAAACAGTGTATGAAGGAGGTGTTCTAGACACATCATCTGCAAGAATGTCCACAAAAAATGTGTGATGTTCCCTTGAAGTGATGCCCAGAAGCCGCTAGGCTGGCACTCTTTTCCTTGGCCTGGGAGAGCCAGAGCCCCTCCATTAAAATGGCATCTTAATTAGGTTATGTTGAGTGCACTTTGGCCAACTCTAACAAGGACTAGAGTTTTGGTGGCAGGGACATGAATGTAAACAGTGTTTTGGATGGAAGAGCAGCCCGCAGGGAAGGAAAGAGTTGGTCTTTGGCTTGAATTCTAGGAACTTCAAGTTGAATCCAATTGGGAAAGACTAAACCACACCCAAATTAAATGATGTATTCTCTAAGAGAACATTTACCGAATTTTAGTTATGAAGCAGCATTTTGGGCTGATTTGGTGTCCAGTGTCTAAGAATACTCACTGCATAATCTCTGAGAGATCTTGGATAACAAAACAAATTCCCAGAGAGGGTGGCCGATTCTGAGGTCAAAATAATATCAGAAACAACTGCCATGTTTCTAACATTATCATATTATCATAACAACTGTCATGAGCTGGAGTGCGAGCTAAGCTACTAGGTGGCAGAGAGGCTGATTGAAGCAACCAGCCAGATACAGTAGAGTTCAACCTTTGATCACTTCCTGTGATGGCGTAAGAGTGTCAAATAGGAAGAAGTGCCGATTCCTCCTGGTCTATTTTCCTCCATGGAACAGCACACCAGTACGTGTTGGGTGGCTCAGCACAGACCTGGGGATCACCTCATTGTTGAGGGAGCCAGAACACAGGGCTCTGGCAGTTTTGTGGATCCTGGAATCAGAGGAAGAAAAGGAGGAAGGGCTAGCAGTGGAAAAGTGGTGGGAAAAGTATCTTCAAGGTTTCCTCCTTCTGCCTCCATAAGGAGGCCTCAGCAGAGGCCCTGCAAAGGACATCTGTCCAAGGCCTCAGATACAGACACTTGAGAGTGAAAGCACAAGGGCTAGGAATGCAATGCCAGTAGGAGAAGAGAATAACCGACCAGACGGACCTGAGTCTTTGACTGCCACCCCCTTCCAAGACCGCAATCCATCGGTTGTGCAGTCTGAGGTGGGGAGGGCAGCTTCCTCCAGGAGGCCTGCCAGGTAAAGCCTTTGTAATTGCCTATGCTCACACCCGAAAAATCACACATTAGGATTTTTAACCAGAAGTTGGATTCCTCACCATTCATTAAAGATCCAATACATACCAGGCATTGTGAAGGGGGCTTTATATACCTACACGTACTCCAACAGTTCTACAAGACAGGACTTTCTAAACTCACTGCACAGGTGAAAAAGTGAGGTTCATAGCACCTGATAATTTCCCTATGATCACATGACTAGTAAGTGACAGGGTTGTGACTAGACCTCTGGTCTAAATTCATCTGGAGCCCATGTTGTTTTCACACCTCCTAGCTGGAAACAGACCTTTCATCTCTTAATTTATTTCCCTTCTCAGTTCTCCATAATGTCTTTCAGGCCACACACACACACACACAAATAGGTCTCTGTACCAGAATACTAAAAGCAGGCCTAAAGAAGGAAGGTGACAATGCGAATCAAACGTGATTTGGGTACTGCCTGTGGGCTTTATTAAACTAGGGTTTTACTGCCCAAATCCCAGGATTCCTTGAGAGTTGATTCTGTATTTCCTTTCAATCCCACCACTTTCCTGAATTATAGCACCTTTCCCCTGGTCTTCCCCTGTATGCCCCTTTGTCCAACTCTGGAACCTAACCTGCTTACCAGCTCTTCACTACATCTTCCTCTGAAGGCTGTGCCCTACTCCCAGTGGAACAGTCTAGAATCACCTGCCCTTCCCCTGACGTAAAGCATTCTACTCTTTTTGGAAGACCCCTTGCTGCTCCATCCCTCACCCTGAAATCTCTTCGATAGCAACAGCCGTTGGACTTGAAGGTTCACTTTGGATGCTGACGTTCATGTGCTTGGTCACTCCCCCCACCACCTCGGCCTCTTCAATCACTCTTCTAGTGTTTCCCAGCAGGACTTGTAAGTAGAGTCTGACTTGGCACACAATCTACTGGTTTGGGAGTTATAACCCTGAGATTAGAGAGTTTTTTTAACACTCTGATATTTGCAGTAAGATTTTAATGGGGTGTCTTTCTTGAAACTGGCCAGTGAACACATACACAGGTGAATGAGCTCACCTAGGCAATTAAAAACCAAAGGATCCCTCATAAGTTGTAGGTGAGGAAAGGCCATAGAAATCGCTGTGGAACAAACATCTACTAAAGCTGAATTCCTAAAACCATGGAGTCCTCCTAGGAGTTGAAGATTGGTTCTTTGGTGGATATCCTAACTCTGATTAAAGAAGAAAAAAATATTCCACTGCCTCTGGTCTGTGTACCTTCCGCACAAGAAAATGCTGGTTTTCAATTTGCTTAATAGCACCTGTACAGGTGTTCAGGCATGTTCGGTCATATGGACGGTAGCAGAGGCTCCCAAGTTAAAATTTGACCATGCATCAAAAGGAAGGAGAACATTCTCAGCCTATGAGATTATAGAGGTTATTGCAAAGGGAAATACAGAAAAGTGCTGCTGAGTGAAAAAGCATATGTTTTCCCTGTTGACATTCACATGACCCTTTGAAAACCAGATGTGACCCTGTGTTTGAAAGCACCTGTCATATAGTAGACACTTGAAAAGTTGGAGGATTTAAAACCAAATCTGGCTTTCTCAGGACCTCCTTCAAGAAATGAAGAGAGTTTATACACATTATAATGATTGATTTTGTTGAGTGTCTACTATTGACAGCTTGTGGGAGAAACTACAAGTACTTATCCACATCTGATCTTTCTCTTTTTCCTGGACAAAGGGGAAAGTTATATTGCCAGACAATGTGTCATTAGACAGAAGCCAGTGAGCCATTCCGATGCTTTCTCTTCCATTCTGGCTACCCCATGTTTCCATGGTGAAACACAAGGATGGAAGCAGCCTGGATCCCTGAGTCACCTGAGAGCAGAGAGACCCTGCCAACTGCCATCAGAATTTATGTAAACAAAAGTAACTTTCGTTGTGTTAAGTCAGCCAATTTTAGGTTTTGTCTGTTGTATCAGCTAGCAGTTATATTAACCAGTAACATAGTACATAGCTGATATTTCTGTTGAGAGGATTATTTAAATATTTTAATTACAAAGGTAGTATTGCATTATTCTTTTTGCTTCTTTTTCTTCAGCTTGATGGAGGTACAACTGACGTATAAAAATGTAAGATATTTAAAGTGTACGTCACGGTGATTTGATATACACATACAGTATGAAACGATTCTCCCATCCAGTTAATGAAAATATCCATCAGCTCACATATTTATTTATTTTTTTGGTGACAACATTTAAGTCGACTGTGTTAGCAAATATCGATTATACAATACAGTGTTATCAATTATAGCAACCAGGTTTAACATTAGGTCCTCAGACTATTCGTCTTATAGCTGCAAGTTTGGACGTTACAAACCTCTCCCATTTCCGCCACCTCCCGCCCCCAGTAACCACGTTTTTACTCTCTGTTTCTATGAATTTAACTTTTTCTTTTTTTAGATCCCACATATAAGTGACACCATGCAGTATTTGTCTTTGTCTTCCTGGTTTATTTCAACTAGCATAATGCCCTCAAGTTCCATCCACGTTGTTGCAAATAGCTTCAGCTTTAAGGGAACATGGGGAAATGGTCTATTTTCATTTGAAGGCAGCCCGATATTAAAATGTATATTATAAACCCTAGGGTAACAACCGACAAACTTTTTAAAAAGCATATATAAAATGAGTAAAAAGAAAGATGAAATTAAATAAAAATGCTCAGTTAACCCAAGTAAAGTTAGAAAGGAGTAGAAACAAAGAAAAGATGAAAGAAATAGAAAATAGTGACATAGATTTTAATCCAACCCAATCAATGATTTTAAATGAGTAGCCTAAACATACCAGTTAAAAGCCAGAGATTGTCAAATTGGATAAAATAAAGCAAGACATAAGTATATGCTATTTTCAAGAAACTTACTTTATGTATAAAGATATAGTGAACCCTTAAAGTAAAAAGATGAGGAAGTTATGTAGTGCATATGTTAAAACGAAAGCTGAAGTAGTTTTGTTGATGTTAGACAAAGTGGAAATCAGAACAAGGAACACTATCATGAATAAAGAGAAACCTTACATTAGACAACGATAAAGTCGCCAATTATTCAAGGAGATAGAACATAAATACTTTATCCTGGTTACAGCCTTAAGAAGTAGAAGAATTGAGGTTTAAACAAAAGCACTTTCATAATATGGTTCCCATGTGTATTCAAAATTCTTTCTGACCGTGCAACCCAGTTTCACTAAGTTATCTGTTAATTTCTATGCCAGTGCCACACTCTTAACTAACATTGCTTTGTAGTACATTTTAATTTCTGTAGGGGTTCATTCCTTTGCTATTCTTTATGGAAAGTTTCTTGGTGCTTTTTGTAAATATCCTTTGATATTAACTTTAAATGATAAACAATAGATATGATTTTTATTTTTAATGTGTTAAGATTTATTTTATGACACTAAGAGTGTGTGCCCCTAACAGCAGAGCTTCAAAAATGCATGAAGCAAAACGAGACCTGAAAAGAGAAGTGGACAAATCTGCAACTGTACTTGGAGATTTCAATACTCATTTCCCAGTAATTGATAGAACAAGTATGAATAATATTATAAAGGATACTGATGACCTGAACTACATCATCAATTCCCTAAATATAATTGACATTTATGGAACTCTACCCAGCAACAGAATACACTTGAGAGTGGTACTCAAGTATGCATGGGATGTTTACCAAATTAGACCAAATTCTGAGTCATAAAATAAACTTTAATACATTTAAAAATAGAAATCATATGAATTATGTTCACAAAGGAATTAAAGTAGAAATAAGTAACAGAAAGATATCTAGAATATCATCAAATATTTTAAAATTAAATAACATACAAGAAAACCTTAAGGGAAATATAAATTATTGAAATAAATTAAAATTATAGGGGAAAATGTCAAAATGTACAGGATGCACTTAAGCAAAACCCACAGATTATTATAACATTAAATGCTTATATTGAATGACATTTATTATATTAAATTACGTTTAATGAAGCAGTAAAAGAAAAAAGTTTTAAAATAATAACCTAATCTTCAACTTGAAGAAATTCTGAAAAAAATAACAAATTAAACACAAACCAAGCACTAGGCAAGAAATAATAGAGATTTGAGCGGAAATAAATTCAATTGAAAAAAGAAAACATTAGAAAAAAATCAGTCAAATGAAAAGTTTTCTGAGAAGAGCAATAAAAAGTAAACTTCTAGCCATTCCTGCAAAGAAAAAAGAGACAGCACAAATTACCACTATCAGGAATGGAAGAGTAGGTATCACTACTGCTTACAGATACATTAAATAAATAAGAAGCGAATGTCACAAACAACTCGTCCAAAAACTTAACAATTTAAATGAAATGTATGATGAATTTCTCCAAAGATAATAATCTCCAGAACCCACTCAAAATGAAAGAGATAATCTGAACAATCCTACATCTACTAAAGAAATTGAGTTTGTAGTTAAAAAACTTTCCAAAACAAAGAAGACTCCAGGCCTAAATGGTTTTACTGGCAAATTCTATCAAACATTTAAAGAACAAGAGATACCAATTCTATGCAATATCATCCAGAACGTAGAAGAGTAATAAATACTTCTTTTCTCATATTATAATTCCAGCATTATCTTAATACCAAAAATAGACCATGACACTACAGAGCAGTATCTATACAGACCAATATCCCTCACGAATAGAAATGCAAAAACCATCATGAAAATTTTCACAAATACATAATAAAGATAATACACCAAAAACAAGTGGGTTTCATTCCAAGAATGAAAGGCTGGTTTAACATTTTAAAATTAATCAATGTATTTTAACATATGGACAGACTACATAGAAGGAAATCATATGATCATTTCAATAGATTCACAAAAATTATTCAACAAATGTCAAAAGCAAATCCTAATAAAATGTCAAGAAATGTGGCATAACCTCCTGAAGGTCATTTATTAAAAACCCTGCAGCTACCAACATACTTAATGATGAAGAGTATGAGTACTTTTCCCCTAAGTTCAAGAACAAGACAAAAATGTCTTCTCTTACTACTGCTTTTGAACATCATACTTTAAGTCTTAAACTGTTTTATAAGTCAGGAAAAAATAATTTGAA
Organism: Rhinolophus hipposideros; assembly: GCF_964194185.1. Classification (NCBI taxonomy): domain Eukaryota; kingdom Metazoa; phylum Chordata; class Mammalia; order Chiroptera; family Rhinolophidae; genus Rhinolophus; species Rhinolophus hipposideros. Next base: position 13,271,590 of record NC_138046.1, read on the forward strand.
ATAAAGAATTCAAACTCTCTCTAGTAGCAGATAACATTACTGCTTATGTAGAATACAAGGTCAACTACAAAATAAAGCATGTTTTTACAACAGCAATGAACAATTGGAGTTTGAAATAAAAAATACACTACCACTGACACTAACACAAAGATAATAAATACTTAGGTGTGATTGTAACAAAATATGTGCCGGATCATTGTGTAGCATGCTACAAAACTGTGATGAATCAGAGAAGACCTAAGTAACTGGAGAGATATTTCATAATCATAGATTGGGAGACTCAATATTGTCAAAATGTCCATTCTCTATAATTTGATCCATAGGTATAACATAATTCATCAAAAGAGCAGCAAGCTTTCTGTAGCGATTGACAATGTGATTCTAAAATTTATACGTAAAGGCAGAGGAACTAGAATATCCAAAACAATTCTGAAAAAGAACAATGTTTGAATATTCATACTATTGGATCTCAACACTTTACCACGTTTCCCCGAAAATAAGACCTAACCGGAACATAAGCCCAAGCATGATTTTTCAGGATGCTCGTAACATAAAATAAGCCCTGCCGTATTTCCCCGAAAATAAGACCGGGTCTTATATTAATTTTTGCTCCAAAAGACACATTAGGGCTTATTTTTTATTACGAGCATCCTGAAAAATCATGCGAGGGCTTATGTTCCGGTTAGGTCTTATTTTTGGGGAAACATGGTATAAAGCTACAGTTAACAGTGTGGTGTGGCACTAGGAGCTACACTTTTATCAATGTAACAAATATCAGACCCAGAAAAGTTCCCACACAAATAGACTCAAGTGCTTTTTAACAATGATGCAAAGGCAATTTAATGGATCATCTTTCCAAAAAATGGTGGTGACACAATAGAACTTTCACAAGCAAAAAAAAAAATGAACTTTGTCACGTACTGCACAACTTACACTAAAAGTAGCTAAAAATTTGTGTGACTTTAGGTTTGTCAAAGAGCTTTTAGATAAAACACCAAAAGCAATAAACTGATAAATTGGATTTTATGAAAATTAAAAACGTTTGCTCTACAAAAGACATTGCTAATGGAATGAAAAGACAAGCTGCAAACTGAGAAAAATTTTTGCAAGTAACATTTGATTATATGATTACACATATTCTCTATGGAGTAGAAAGTTAAAATTCAACAAGAAAAAAAAAACAATATTTTTTTTTGTTAATCTGAACAGACATTTCACCAAAGAAGATATATGGATTGCAAAGAAGCATTGGAAAAGTTACTCAACATCACTATTCATCAGGGAAATGAAAATTAAAACCACAACATGATAGCCATACACATTTACTAATAGACAAAAATTTTTGCAAAATGTACTGTTGAGAATGTATCTGTAACTCTTAACACAATGGGTGGGAATGCAAACTTTGGCTTTTTCTTACAAAGAGAAGCAAACACTTGCCATACAACCCAGCAATCCCACTCCTAGGCATTTACCCAAATGAATCGACAACTTATGTTCCCACAAAAAACCTGTGTATGAATGTTTATTCATAATTGCCGAAATCTGAAAAAACAAAATAAAACAGATGTCTCTCAAGAAGTTAATGTGTAACCAAACCACAATACATTCAAAACACACAATACTACTCAGAAATGAAAGGGAAGGAACTATTGATCTATGAACAAACAACATGGATGGTTTTCAAGTATGTTTTTCTAATTGAAAGAAGCCAGACAGAAAAGCTGCATGTTGTATTATTCCATTATATTGCATTCTGGAAAAGGCATATGCATAGGGATGGAAAACAGGACCAGTGCTTTCAGGGACTGGGGAAAGGAGATGGACTTCCATAGATCAGTACAAGCTAATTTTTGCAGTTTGGGACCTGTTCTGTATGATACTGTGCTGCTGAATACAGGACTTCAAGCATTTTGTGAAAACCCTTAAAACTCTACACTACAAAGATGTAGTTTTAGTGAAAAAATTTCAAAATCAAACAGGATGTCCTAGGACCTCAAGATGGCATGCAGACTGTCACAAGTGAATCTGACTGTATTAATATGTAGGTCATAATCATACTGAAGGAGGTGGGGAAGAGAGAGGCAGACTGGTAACTTTGGAAAACGATGTTTTGACTAGATGCTGTAAGATTAAAGACAACAAGAGTTGTACACAAGCCTCGTACTCTCATTGTTAAATTTGTTTTCCACAGGAGTAGGGCTTAGCCAATCTGAAACCACTGTACATGTATCCTGGGTTTTTAAAAATACAATACAGTGTAACAATGCGAGCCAACTTCCTCATTGTCAAAGAAAGAAGTTACAATTAAGCCAAGGGGAATGCTAAAATGAACGCGGTGATGGTGGATTAGTGTTGGAAATATCATGAAGAACTCATGTTTGTTTTAGTATGTATATAGTTACAAAAATATAGAGCAATGTATATTTACAATTATACAAATACATATATATTTTGTATACTTGGGTTACTTTGCATACCTTAACTTACCTTTAATTCATAGCTCTTTCTGCCTAGAGGGCTAAGAAGCAATGACGCCCCAACAGCATTACACACACCTAGCACCCAGATTTTGGTCTTTAAACACCATTCACTAATAAAAGGGGCCAAGCAAGGCTCCTTGAGTGATGATTAATTCCAGGGCTTGGTGATGCACCTAGAACATCTCGTGATGCCAGAAAGCACAGAAATGCAAAAAAGGAGGGAGGCACAATAAGCGTTAATGTCAGAAGGACATAGGCGCCGATCTGAAAGAGATCCAAGTGGCCCCAGTTGGAAGAATGTGAAAAATAAAAGAAACAATGGCAGTTTGCGATTAAGACCCAAAGAATGCAATTGATATCCATGAGCCCACACTGATGTAAATAAATGAGCAAAATCATAAATGAATGGTGATGAAAGGACAACTCCTGATTACAAAACCAATTAATAAACGTAGAGAGAATGCAAAAAATAGATAACCACCATTAGAACATCACAGTAATCATTGTGGTAGGCAAGATCCACTATGAAAAGCACCATTAGTCTGCAAAAGTTTAAGAGAAACAGGATATTTGCATAAACCTAAAGTATCTCCCCCCCTAAAATTAATTACGTTGGTGGTTTTAACATTTGTATAGAAATTTTTTGCTATACTTCAAGAGTTGTAGCTTAATTTTCAAACACTTGAGCATGAGCAGGCCTTAATTACAAGTCTGTCAGGCATAATATATGGAAAGGAAAATAAACTTTAGGGTGGAGAAATGTGGCAGATACCAACTTCACCAAGCGATCAAGGTTTTCAATAACAGCAATAAGTTTTAGTGATATTACAGATGTCCTTATGTGATGCAATGAAATTCACATCACCTCTGTGGTATTCGTGCGCCAAATCTATAACTTCAGTCTAATCAAGAAAAAAAAAATTATTAAACAAAAACAAATTGAGGGACATTCAACACCTGGCCAGAGTTTCAAGTTTATGAAAGAAAAGGAAAGACTGAGGAACTGTCACAGATTGGAGGAGACTCAGGGAACATAACAATGAAATAAAATGTGGTATCCTGGATTGGCTCCTGGAACAACAACCAAAGGACATTACTAGTAGAAAAACTGATGAAATCTGAATAAAATCCGCAGTTTAGTACAGAGGACTGTACCAATGTAAATTTCTTAGTTTTGCTAATTTTCTCATGCTTATGTAAGATAACGTTAAAGGAACGTATACAGAAACTCTCTGTACTCTTTGAGACTCTTTCATAAGTCTCAAATTATTTTCAAATAAAATGTTAAAAAGGACACAACAGACTGGAAGACAATATTTTGAGGATACATGACAAAAAATTATTCCTAATATGTAAGGTGAATCTATATGTTCAAAACAAAAATAAGCTAATAGAAAACCAGGCAAGGAAGATACACAGGATATTCACAGAAAAAGAAATATGAATGATTAGTAAACATATGAAAAGATACTTTAGGGAAACAGACTTTAAATGATTATTGTAAAACTCCAGTGGTTCGGTGAGGCATATGGAGACACTGGAATACATTTCGTAGATCAGTGTGCGTGTATGTGTATATGTGTGTTAATATTATGAATACATGTAGATATATGTTGTAGATATTTATGAATACAGATACGTATTATTCTAAATGTGTGCATCCAAATGTGTGTTTTATGTTACATACATGACCATAATGTTTTCTAAAATTCAAATTCATTTATAATACAAACAAGATCTTTTCAATGATTATAACATTCCAGAAATAATGAAGGATCTGAAATTCTATTGCAGGAGTGAGAACGGAGAGAAGACATTAGACATGAGAGGGGCACACCCTTGGCACAGCTAACTAGAATGACTTCAAGAACAGAATGTTCAACTTTCATTTTCAAGCTGCTTACAGGCCAAGCACATAAATAAATTCTCAGTATATTTTGTATCAAACTGACTATGGGTGTGAAAAAAAGAGGAAAATAATCATAACACAGAAATAACTACTTAAAGAATAGAGGAAAATCTATGATATACGATTTAAGAAAAAGAAACGTATGAAGTTATTAACAGACACTTTTTGCCAATGTAAGTAATATGTACCATGAAAAACTTTAAAATACAGGAAAGGTTTTGATCCCACTTAAAGCATTCTACAGATGTCAGATTAAATCAATTTCAGTCGCTCAACCACATTATTCTTAAGGTCATTCTTTCACTTCATTCCAACTCTATTTAAAATGTCTTAATGGTTCTTTAATGTAACTATTGTTACAAGTAATAAAATGGAAATGCATATTTATAGACTTCATGCCATAAATATATTTAGCATATTTTGGTATATCAGACTTATGTCTTTTTTTTAGTATATGTGCTGCCGAAGCGAGCACTCAGACTTATGTCTTAAAGTGAATCTTTATTCCTCTTGATTGGTAGTGTGGCAAATCTCATATTTATATTCAATATATGCACGAATTCAGCCATTTAGAAGGTAATAGAAGCCATGGGGCACTCTTTGGAACATACATAAATATTACTCTTATAAAAGTTCACTGATGATATTGGATTAAAGAAGTTATGCCAGAACACCAAGTATATCAGTCTTACCACTGAGAGTGGTATTTCAAAGTCAATAGTAAAATTATATTTCTATATTTATATATAAAGTAATAATTAAGAGTATGCAAATGTTGAGAAAAATAAATTCTAAAATAACAGCTATTAATAACAGTGAATTTGGAGTAGTTTTCGATTTGCTCCTTAGAGCTTCTTGTGCTTTAATTTGGTCTTTGTTAATATTGAATGATGCAAATTTAATTTGATCTTCATTGATATGTGAAGATGCAAAAATTTTACGTACTATTGATGTAGTACATATTCTTTGTGCTGGGATGGTGTCTTGTGAAACCAAAGAATGGAAGCACAGACCAAGGAGAGGTGAGGAGTTGTAAAAGAGGATGGTTTATTAAAAGTAAAGAGTAAAGAGTCGCAACTCTCCGAAGGAGAGGGGGTCACGACTGGGTTGCCCAGTGACTGAGGCAAAAGTTCTTACTTTTATATCTTCCCTTGCCTGCTCGGGGAAGGGGACTGGAGCCTTCTAATGGAATTCTAATGGAATTCATCTATCAGGTTTGTCCTGTTTGCCCACCCTAAAGGGATTAATAAACCCATCCTTATCTGTCAGATCCTGAAGGGATTAATAAACCTATCCCTATCTAGAAGATCTGCTCCTTTGTTCAGCCAAAAGAGATTTATGAGATAATTTATTAACCTCCAGGCACATTCTCATATGTTTGTCCTGGAGTGAAGGAGACATTCCAGACCTTGGAGTTTCAGGATACGGCTGCCTTTTTGTTTATTCCACCAGGGACCTCCCTGTCTACCTAACAACATGCTAACTAACCTGTCTCACTATCAGTTTTATAGTGTACCTGTCCACATACATGTATTTATTAGCAAGAAAAATATAGCAGGGTAAAGTGATTTCATGATGTCTTCTATTTGAAATAGGTATTAATGCTAGGTGCTGATAGAAAATATAATTTAAATATGTTATCATCAAGTGGTAGTTTGTCAAACAATGTAAAATGCATAAATTATAACCATTAGAAGAAAAATGAAACAAAGAAAATTCCATTAATTCAACAAGAGCATTCTTAAGAAGCAAAAACACGAGGGGTGGCTTGTTAGCTCAGTTGGTTAGTGGGTGGTGCTGATAACACCAAGGTTGCCAGTTCAATCCCCGTATGGGCCACTGTGAGCTGTGCCCTCCATTAAAAAAAAAAGAAGAAGAAGCAAAAACATGAAAGCATGGAAAAAATTTTTAAAGTATATAAAATAAGATAGCGGGGCTAAAACCAAGCATTCCAGAAATTGTAAAAAATGTCAATGTGTTAAATTCCCCTATTAGAAGTTAGAGATTTCAAAACAGAAGAAAACAAAGCAAAACATACAATAGTAAAACAACTATAAGCTGTTCACAAGGGACACTCTGAAAGCATAATGATGCAGAGAGTTTAATAATAAAGGATGGAAAACGATGTATTAATGAAATGCTAAAAGAATCAAAGCAGAGGAGTATTAGACATATTAGATAAAGTAGGATTCAAGAATAAAAAAAATCACTGAAAAGGATAAGCAATGATTTTTTTTGATAAATGGTATAATACACCAGGATGCAATTTTAGTAATCAACTTCTATGCACTTAATTACATAACTTTTAAAAATTAATTCTTTTTATTGTTGTAAAAACGCTTACCATAAAATCTACCCTCTTAACAGATTTTTAAGTGTAAAATACAATACTGTTATCTAGTGACATAATGTTGAACATCAGATCTCTAGAACTTATCTTGCATACATGAAATTTTATACACATTGATTGGCAACTACCCCCGCCCCAGCCTCTGACAACCACCATTCTGTTCTTTGCTTCTATGAGATTGTCAATTTTAGAAAATCTCATATAAGTGCACTCAAGCCATATTTGTTCTTCTGAGACCGGCTCATTTCACTTAGCATAGTGTCCTCAAGATTCATCCATATTATCGCATATTGCAGGTGTTTTTTTCCTGCTTTTTGGAATATTATAATATTCCATTGTGTGTATAAACCACATTTTCATTATCCATTCATTCACCCATAGATGGACATTGAGGTTGTTTTTCACATCTTGGCTATTATGAATAGCACTGTCATGAAAACTGAATGCTAATATCTCTTCGATATCCTAATTTCAATTCTTTTGGGTAAATACTCAGAAATGAGATTGCTGGATCATACAGTAGTTCTATTTTTAAATTTTAAGGAGTCTCCATATTTTTCTCCATAGCAGCTTATATTATTTTGCATTCCCACCAACACTGCATAAGGATTTCAATTTTTCCACATCCTTGCCAAAACTTGTTAAGATGGCTACTATCAAAACAACTATTTACAGTTTTAAAATATAAAAAGCATTAGTTGGCAGATGCATAAGGAAACCAAGAAAGGGACAGATCTACAATTCGAATAGGAGATTTGAACACATCTCTTTCAGAATTCAAAACGATCCATATTGAAACCAAAAAACAAAAAAAAAGAAAAACACAACACTTTTGATGAAGTAGAACTATGTATATATAACACAGAATACATATGCACATATGATGTATATATTTGATCTATGTACATGTACATATGTATATACATATATACGTATATGTGATTTTTCAAACATTTCTGGAACATATAAATTCACCACATATTGAGCCATATATTCCAAGAGAAATAAATCAAATGGGTAATATTCTCTCAATATAGAATAAAATTTAGTCAAAAATTATTTTTTATATTGAAGAAAACTTCTTTTTATATACTTCAGAACTTTCAGAATTAGTAGGAAACAAATGTCAATGAATTTACCATTTATTAAAACTTGTGGGGCAGCCAGATGGCTCAGCTGGTTAGAGCGCCAGCTCTCAACAACAAGGTTGCTGGTTCCATTCCCACATGGATGGTGGGCTGCGCCCCCTGCAACTAAAGACTGAAAATGGCGACTGGACTTGGAGCTGAGCTGCGCCCTCCACAGCTAGATTGAAGGACAACGACTTGGAGCTGATGGGCTCTGGAGAAACACACTGTTCCCCAATATTCCACAACTTGTGAACTCTTAATGTTTTTTGTTTTGTTGGGTTTTTTTAATGTGGGGAATGCACAGCTATTCATTTAATCGTTGTTCTTTAAATTGTGCATATACATTATATACTTTTTTCATATTTATTTCTCAATTGTTTTAGAGGAAATGAAAGCCAAAGAGGCTAAAAAGGGCTGAGGTGCATAGAACTACTTTGGCATTAAATAGCTAATTTTTAAAATAAATTTTGTAATATATAAAATATATTTTTCTGGTAATTTTAAAATGCATTTTGTATTTATTCCACTAGGAAATTCTATCTAACTTTTAAACATTTAAGTCGAAAGATTTTTCTCTCCTTAGTCCTAACACGTACATATTATTAATTTACTCTATACTTCAGCATTTCAACACATCACATTACAATGATACTTATGTTAAAATTACCAGGTTTTATATTTGAAATGTTATTATTACATTTACCTAATCATATTTAACCCTGGCAATGTCAACTTTTGAATAGAACCGAGGCATTCTGTTATTTGATCTGAGAAGATGTTGATTTAAAGGTTTATCATAAAAGTTTTTCTGTACCAAAACACGGATATGTTGTAATTGAAGTCACTAACTTTCAATAAGTATGTACAATATGATTTCATTTTCTACACTAACTTCAGGCACAAAAATAGTACTATGCACCAACTTGAAAAGTAAACTACAAATGGTTACAAAGAAGAAAACTTGAAGTTGCAATGGAACTAAAAAGACAATTATTATAATTCTGGTCAAATATACATAGCCACTTTGCAGCAGTATATTATTAACTGGAATTTTCTTTGGAGAGAGATTCTCATTTTAATTAAGACTACTGTACTTCAGTGTATGGGTAGTCTGTTCATTCACTCTATAGTTGATTGTCACAGAGATGACTGGCTTGTTTTGAGAATTCCATAGATACAACTTGATTTCACTTTCCCTCTTTTTGTCTTTCCCATCTGTTGCTTCTTAGCGTAACTCTTGTTATCTGTTCTTAACAATTCTCTTGACATTGAGTCCTTTGACATTTTCAAATATAAATGAATAAATGGTAAAATGTTTCCTATCAAAGAAGTAGATAATTTGGGGTTTTTTTTACATTTCTTTTTTTTCCCTGAGTGCATCTAATTTCCCAGGACCAGTCTTTGAGTGTCAATTGAGAGAATGAACTTAAACTCCGAGAGCCTCAGACTCTCTTCAGGTCTCCCCTACTATATACTATAACAGTTTTATAAAAGGACAGCTGCCCTGGATGATACTGCATTTCACCTCTCCAGTTTAGAAATAATATGTAGAATATCAGGAACATAGACATCTTTGATTTGTCTTTTCCCCCACTCAAAATGAGCGGCAGCTGTGATTCCTTGAAATTTCAAGAAGAGTTAAGTATGCATGTGGTAAGGTTTTTCCATTATAAATGCTTTTCCATTACACATACTGCCGCTCCAGGCACACTGATTGAATGATGGCTGTTGTTAGTCCATTTCTTCTTGATCCATTTTCAAGAACCCCACTATTCAGGGTTGACACTTTCTCAGATCTCCAGTTTTTCTTACAACCTTTAAAAATTAAGAGATTATAACTATGGTTTTCGTCTGCTACCCCAGTGTTGGAATCTCCTTTACAACCACAACAAGTTGTAACCTCCCCACCTCAACCCCATCTCTGGGACTCATTAATAGGTTCTCCATCTGTATAATTTTGTTATTTCAAGAATGTTATATAAATGGAGTCATACAGTATGTGACCTTTTGACAGTTTTTTTTCCACTTCGTATAATACCCTTAATATCCATCCAAGTTGTTGTGTATATTAATAGTTAGTTCCTTTTCATTACTGAGTAGTTTCTTTTCTCATTATGAGTTGTAAGTTTTGACTGCATGCCAACTAATGTAATTTTTAACATAAATATTATTGTACATCCATAAATTGCAATTTCTTACCAAATTCCCAGATAATGTTTTAGCATTGGGTTAAAGTTGTTTTTCCAAATTACTACTTTATAAGGAAAATTCAATACATGTGTAAGAAAATGTTCTTAAATTTTTTGTTTTGCCAAGTTGTCCTTGAACAATTTGGATGCGTCTCACTAACCATCATATGCAATAAGTGATATATCTAAAGTTATACAGGTAGTAAATGGTAGAGCCCCATATAAGTCCAGTCAGTCTGACACCAGTAACTATATTTGTAATAGTTATACTTTATGTCTTTCCAGGGGAAATAGGATCAAAGCTGTACCTTAAAAAGTATAGTACGACTTGATAGGAATCTTTGAGAAACAAGAGGAGTAAATTTTGAGCAAAGTCACAAATGCCAGAGTATTACAGTTAATTTGGGAGAAACACTAATACACCAGGTTAGACAGAAAGTATACTGCATGGGAAGATGTAAAAAGTGCTAACGCTGGGAAGGCAGCAAAAGAGTAAAGAACCTTGATTGAAAGATTGAGGTGTTTTTCTTGAAGTTTTTTGAACAATGAAATGTTATCACCTACCTGTTTTTTTGTGTTTGTTTTTTTTACCCTGCAGCCTGCCCTCACCACCTACCTGTTTTCAAAGAAAGTGTCCCTGGTGTTATAAGAAAAACAGATTATTGAGGAGAGAGGAGGTTACTAGAGACAGATCATTTAGTCCAGGCTTCAAGTATTAATGTTCCGAAATAGGGCAGTGACAGTGAAAATGGAGAGGAGGAAATAGATGCAAGCAATTGTACAGAAAAAGAACAGATAGGGCTAAGGAGTAAGTCAGAGGGAGCTAATGATGTGGAAGGAAATAAATGTAAAGGTTAATTTTAGAGAAAGCAATTCATATATTCAAATGAAGACAATGATCTTTGAGTGAAAATGGTCTTCCACTTTTTTTCCTGTTAATCTAGTATTTTATTGGCTCCTGTAAATTTCATTTAGATTCCGAAAGAGCCAAAAGGTTTTTCATGGTTCAGAATTAGTTTTCTAAGGAAAAGATTAACACAGTATTAAAGAGACTCATCTTAGAAATCTCAAATATCATCCTCCAACCATTACCCACTCCAAAAGTAGAAAGCAATAAAATAAATGTAAACTGCAGGCTGGAAATGTAGTTGTTTCCAACTATTTTTAAAGAAATCACAAAAATACGCAGAAATGTGGTGACAATCAGTATATATAATGTAGTACTAGCAATCGGTACTTGAAATGTTATGTTAAAAACACTTATATGTTAAAAATTCTCCAGAAATCTGTTTTTCATTTAAAGTCATTTCTGTTGTATGTAATAGCTTTGAAACCACTTAAAAATTACTTCAATACATTCAAAATTGTCAGTTCTGTTAACTGAAAACCACAAAGGCATTCTAAATGTAATTAACAATTAGTTCAAGAAATTTCAAAACCAAACGATAGTTGTATTATAGATGCAACTAAAATAAAATACTTGAGACACATAATTCATATCAAAATAGAAAATTCAATATAACTTCTAGGCATGTAAAAATGGCCAAGTTATCTTTCAAGCGATTAAAATTAATGAGAGGAAACATTCCTTTTTTGGTTCACTACAAAGGGTTATTGGACAAAGAAAACATGCAAATTTTAAGATGTGACAAGTAAGATGTTAGTTTGCAGAAAGTGATGGTCTGTTGTTATGTGATGTCCCAAAGAACAGATGTAGAATCACTATTAGAAGCTATAGCTTAAAACGAAACTGCAAACAAGCAAACAAACAAGTTCAGGAAACAGAAGTACAGAATAGACAAATACATTCAAAGATAGGTTATCCTGTTCAGAAAGTACTGAGTTTATTAATTTAATAGCTGCATGTATTTGAGCACAGGTTAAAGAATGTTTCATAGTGTAGATGCTTTCTACTTCATAGAGAAATTTAAGCATATGAGACATATGTTCCTTGAAATTATTATCCAGTTACCTATGAATTTCCCCACGTTCAGAGTGTGAGGTTCTTATTCCTGTTTTGAGAAAATCCCTCATTGTTCAGAATTGTTCCATCTCATCTAGGATGCTATGTAGGACTTTCCAAATGTATTTTCAAATTCTCCCTTTATTTACCTTTGTCCTATAAAAACTAAAAATGCTCAAGAAGCTCCTATTGTAAGAAAGAAAAAAGAAACACAAAAGAGGTCTTGACCTGCCATAGCCCCTTTAAATTACTACTATCCTCTCAGCCCCTTTAAATTACTACTATCCTCTCTCGTCTTTGTATTACAGTCAATGTCCTCAAAAAAAAAAAAAATCCACAAATGACATATTAACTTCCTCAGCAACAGTATGGTTTTTCAAAAATAATTTATGAAATATTTCTGATGTATAAAAAAAGTGTAAAAAATAGTAAGACAAACAGCCATATACCCACCAACTAGACTAAGAAATAAAATATATCAGGACAGTCAAACTATGCTATATGTACCAGCCTGACCACATGGCCCTCCACCTCCCACCCTGTAGGGCTAACCTGGGTCCTAATTTAGGTGTTTATTGTTGCCTAAGACATGTCTTCACCTTGTATAAAATAAGTTAAATAGATAGTACAAACTCTGGAAGTTTTATAAGATTGACATTAGCTATTTCCTGAATATTGGATGGAAATCACCTATAAAGCCACCAGAGTCCATTCATATATGGCAAGGTGGTTAAGAGTAGATTTTAATTACTGATTCCATTTCTTTAATGGTTGTAAATCTATCAGGTTTTCTGATACAGTAATCCCCCCTTATCTGCAGGGGATACATTCCATGATCTCCAGTGGATGCCTGAAACTGCAGATAGTACGGAACCCTATACGTTCTGTGTTTTCGTGTACAGACATACGTATGATAAAGTTCAATTTGTAAATTAGGCACAGGAAGAGATTAACAACAAAAACTAATAAAAATAGAACAATTATAACAATATACTGTAATAAAAGAATGTTCTTTCTCTCTCTCTTTCTAATAGCCCAGATGGCTATTAAGTAACCAATGAGTGGGTAGCATATACAGTTATGGATACAATGGAAAAGGGGACCATTCAATTCCCAGGCAGGAAAGAGCGGGATGGTGTGACAATTCCTCATGCTACTCAGAACAACGGGCAATTTAAAACTTATGAATTGTTTATTTCTGGAATTTTCCCAATACTTTCAGACCACTGTTGCCCACAGGTAAGTGAAACTGTGTAAGGGGAACTACTTGTACTTTATCTTCTTGAGTTATGGAATCCTGGATTTCTCCCAAGGACACCGCTTACCCGATGCATATTTTTCACACAACCCTACTACTATTAGGCCTGAAGATGCTGTAGGAGTCCTTCTTGATCCTCTTCACTGCTTCTAGATTGTTCTTCCCTCAAACACTCAGTTTTGCATGGCATATTTTTAGAATATGCCACCCACTCTCCCTCCCCGTGGCAGTAATCTACATATCCCTGGGTGCTCTCCCTCATTTCTTGAACATTTAATTGCAGTCTCACTGACATGCACTCTAACACTCTCCTTGTCACAAATAGCGGTTATTTCATCATCTACACTGATGATTCTTAAAACATGTCCAACATTTTAACCTCTCTTGCATGTTCTTTATTCCTTTCTACTGCTGCTACCTATTTCCATGGTCATACCTAAAGGGAACCAAAATTTTGCCACCCTGAAGCTGCTTTTTGGGACATTGATTTTAAGCTGTTTATTAAGAAACAAGACTCAGAAAGAACCTTTGACTCTCCCTCTTTCCTGCCCAAGAGATTCAGACAGGAAATCTTAGAATGCTGCCTTAGCTTAATTTGAATTAAGTATGATACAAAGAGGACATCAGGTAGGCACCTGTTAGCTAAATACCCTGTGTAGTTTCTGAGTGGCCTAGCAAGAATTTGCCCGCCCTGTGTGTTCTGCTCTTCCTCACCTACCTGTAAATCACCCTTTCTCACTTCTGAAATCTAATACTCCAACTCCTCTCTTTTCTCCTTTGTCAAGAACGTCTGTGCTGCCTTTCGTAGCACATATACTAAAACCGGAACAATACGGAGAAGATTAGCACGGGCCCTGTGCAAGGATGACATACAACTTCATAAAGCATTCCATATTTTTATGACCAATGTGCTTGCTGTACAACTTAAGCTGAAGTAGAATAATATTGAATGTGAACTGTAAAAAAAAAAAGAAAAAGAAATATATATATATGTGTGTATATATATATATATGTATATATATATATATATATATATATATATATATATATATATAGTCACGGGATGTGGAGTACAGCATAGGGAATAGAGTCATTGGTATTGTAACAGCTATATACGATGTCGGAGGGGTAGTAGATTGGGGGGGTTATCACTTTGTGAGGGGTGTAAATGTCTAATTATTGTGTTGCTTTGTACACCTGAAACTAATTTTAAAAAAAGAAAGAAAGAAATGTCTTATATACTCAAGGTTGCTTCACTGTCTTTGGAATTTTCATGCTTATGTGAATTCCCCACGCATATGTATTAAAACTGATTTTCTCCTGTCAGTCTGTTTTTGTTAATCTGATTATTAGCCCAGCTAGAAGAACATACCAGGTGGGAGGAAAAATATTATTGTTTTAGCCTTCCTAGACCCTCATTGTCCTCATGCCATGATTTGAATCACTAACCATTTAAAATTCATGATCCATCAATATTATCATTTGGCTACATACACTCTCAACTCTCCTCCACTTCACTTGCTTCATTCTCTTTATCTTACTCATTGGGAAGAACCCATACTCTGGTTAAACTGAACTCAGCCTCTGCTCGCATTTCCCCAAGAAGTTTACCTGGCTGAGAAAAAACACACAGCTATGCTGACTAGCCTTGCTTTAACCTGAGGATCCTATCTCAAGTAGGTATGTAACACATTCACATTCATTGCTCATAGAAAACTATTTTCTATCTTCTTTCTCTTAAAATCCCCAGTACTATCCCCCATCCTTATTATCTGCTGATATTGCTTATTTCCATACTTATTTCCTCGCTTCCTAGTAACTAAGAAAATTAAAGAAATTAGAAGAGAATTTCCATGAACTGCCACCATCACAACTTCCTACCTACATCTGACTCCATATACTCTCCATTCTCTCTCCTATTATATGAAATAATAGTGTGCCTAGCTAATGCCAGTCACTCCAGTTGGTGCTGGATTCTTCACTGCTTGCTTACTCTTGGCAATGCTCACCTCTCTAGCCTGCGTCACCATTTCCTGCCCATAGTGCCTCTTCTCCAAATTTATATAAAAACTCTTGACACACAGTTCTCTGTGTAGCTGTTAATCTGTGTCTCTTTTTACAGCAAAACACCTCAAAATTGTGGTATATATTCACTGTCTCCATTCTTCTCTTCCCATTCTCTTGGAATCCATGCTAATCTCGATGTCTTGACCAAAACTGCTTTTATAAAGCATACCAATGACCCCTAAATTACAAAGCCCAACGTGATTCTTGTTTTTTAAAATTTAATTGGGGAATACTGTGTTTTTCCAGGGCCCATCAGCTCCAAATCAAGTCGTTTTCAGTCTAGTTGTGGAGGTCGCAACTCAATGGCCCTTGTGGGAATCGAACCAACGACCTTGGTGTTATGAGCATTGCGTTCTAACCAACTGAGCCAACTGGCCCTCCCCCAGTGTGATTCTTAACTTAGTTTAAACATCAGCAGCGATTAACACAATTGATTATTCCCTTATCCTTGAAATGCTTTCTTTAATAGGCTTCCCCAAACTCTTAGTTTACTGTAAAAATCCTTCTCATTATTTTGTACTTCTTCCTTATCTACCCGATCTCTAAACTTTGAGGTACTCCAGAGCTCCGTCCTTGAGTCATTCCTCTTCTCTAGTTATCCTATTAGTGACCACAGCCAGTATTATAGCTTTTAATACCATTTATCTCCAGCATAGATCCCTCTAGTAAACTCTTAACTCATATATCCCTCCAATGGCCCCAACATCCCCATTTGGAAGTCTACTGTTATGCAAATTTGATCTTCTCTCACAAACGTGTTTCTTCAACAGCCATTTTCATCTTCATTAATGGCAATTCTATACCTATAGGGCTCAAGAACAAACATTTTGATATCACCCTTCAATTCCCCTTTTCCTCTCATTCCCTGTCTCCTCCATCTCAGAGCGAATTGGTGGCTCTGTCCTCTATTTATATCTGATCATCTCTGACTACCCACACTGTTATCACCCTGGGCGCAATACACCATCATTTTCCACATGGATTTCTTCCATAGCCCATGCTGCTGTAATAATCTCTTTTTTAAAAAAGTCTCCCTGCTACAACAGCCCTTGTCAAACGATACAGGCACAAGCAGCTTGTAAGAGAACAGATAAAATAAGTTAATTATGATTGACAGAATTAGGAAAGTAGGATGTGGCATCCCAGCTCCAATACTTCTTTTTTTTTAAAAAATTAGTTTCAGGTGTACAAAACAATGTAATAGACATTTACACCCCTCACAAAGTGATAACCCCCCTCCCCCAATCTACTACCCCTTTGACATCATATATAGCTCCACCAACTCTATTCCCTTTGCTGTACTCCACATCCCGTGACCATATATATATATATAATTATAGTTGACATTCAGTATTATTCAGCTTCACCTTCAGGTGTACAGTGCAGTGGTCAGGCACCTACACCGTCCATGAAGTGGTCTCTCCAATAAGACAAGTGTCCATCAAATACCCTACAAAAATCTTTACACCATTAGTGATTATTAATTGTGACTTTGAGCAGGTTACTTAATCTCAATGCTTCAGTTTCCTCGTCTATAAAATATGGATAATAATAAGACCTACTTTGTAGGTCATTCTGAGTATTACACAAGTTAATATATGTAAAGTGGTGAGAAGATTGCCTGGCAATTGCTATATACCTGTTAAGATATTATTATGAGATAACTAATGAAACACCAGTAGTTTCCATAAGTAGATTATGTGTAGAGATGGTTTTCTTTATGCAATTAGGGACCTTTTGAAAAACTTAAATGAATATACAACAAAACCATGTTACTTTTCATCTCCATAATTTATCATTAGTGAGAATTTTGATAAAGGTTATATTTACATTTATCTTTTGTGATCAATAAAAAATGTTTCTTACAACATTAAATTATATACTTTAAGGATTATAGAAAAGTTCAATTCATTCAATTCACTGAATAATTATAATTATATTTCTGCTACCCTAATTGTAAGGGTGAAATTTGGTAAATCAATAACATAATTAGACTTAGCTAGTTTGCAGTTAGATCCACCCCGATATTCAGCTATATTCTCTGTTTCTCTGCTCATTGATTAACTAATGAACTCTATTTTATTCCCTTTCACAGGACTACCCATACGTCGTTAATCCACTTAATTAACAAAATCCTAACCTGGAAAGAGCAATTTTTTAATCCTCAGGTACCCAGACACCGGTATACACAGAAAGCCCCAGGCTGCATCCCAGAGTCCAGAGATAACATTATCTTAAAACAGACCAGACCCCAGGAAGCCATGTCAGCCCTGGACCTGCCTGACCAGCTCCCCCTGCTTTTCTTTCCACCAACCATGTCTCTTGATTTTTAACTTTTTCAGGCGGCAGGCAGCTGGATCTTAGCATGGTATCACAATGAGAATTATATACAATAAATGTTGATGCATATGCTTTCTATAAAGAAGATACATTTCCCCCAATGTAAATTTTATTGAAGTTTGGGAAAAGCATAAAACTGTTTAAATAGAAAACAGCTGCTAATGCATCACTTTACTATGTACATTAAGAACAGCTTGACTAAAAGTAGGTTTGTAGCATATTGTTTCTTTCCTTCTTTTTATTCGTTACCATTAATACTTTTGTTTATTGATTCATCTATTTTCTGCTCCTCTCTCTAGACAATGTAATCTCCCTGAGGCCAGTGTACACAACCCTTCTTGTTCGCCATTTTATGCTCGGCAACCACAGCAGTGCCTGGGACTTACAATAACTCGGTAAATATCTTTTGGAGGATTGCATAAATGGCTGCATAGATACACGGAGGAACTAATAATTCAGAAATTCAGATGAAGCAGGAAAAAAGATCGAGGGCCCTAGTAACAATGAACTTAATGAAGCTCATTACAGGCAATGGGCCCAACAATTCTAAACTCAATATTAGTATAAAATCATTACTCCATTTTTCTTGGGATATGGGACTCTTCCAGACTCATTTCTCATTGGCAGCTTGGGTCATGGATCAAGGAAGTACAGGCATACCTTGTTTTATTGTGTTTTGCTTTATTGCACTTTGCAGATATTGTGTTTTTTACAAATTAAAGGTTTGTGTCAACCGGCATGAACCACGCCTAGCTCCACAATTTTTCCAACAGGCTCAGGTGATGCTTAGCACTTTTTAGCAATAAAGTATATTTTAATTAATGTATGTACACTGATTTTGAAGGCATAATGCTATTGCATACACAATAGACTACAATATGGTATAAGCATAACTTTTATATGCACTGGGAAATTTTAAACTGTTGTGTGACTTGCTTTATTGCAATATTGTTTACCATGCTAAAGGTCTGGCTGCTCACCGCGTGAAAGCCAAAACTCAAGACGAAGGTTGGTAAAAAGAGCAGGTTTATTTAGAATGCCAGCATTCTGGGAGGATGGCAGGGTTCTGTCCAAAGGCCATCTCCGCCCGCCCCCCCCTGTCCCCCAGCGTGGCCAAAAGGTTTTATAGGCTCCTAAGGAGAGGCAGAACAAAGGATAAAGGGGGATGGGGAGATGGACGTGGCCTGGAGTAAACAGAACCACTGAAACTGGTACGCATTGTAACTATACAGTAAACAGAATCATTAAGGTTTGGCGGTTAGGGGGGGGACTTAAATATTTTTTTAAAGGACACCAAATGCTGGTGCGAATGCAGAGTAACTGTATCTCCCATAGATTGCTGGTGCGAATATAAAATTACACAACTACTTGAGAAAGAAGCATGGCAATTTCTTACAAAACTAAGCGTGCTGTCACCACGTGACTCAGCAATAGCACTCTTGGACACATCCCAGAGAAATGGACACTTGAAGTTCACAGAAAAACCTACACAGGGATAATCATATCAGCCTTACTTGTAATAGTCCAAAAATCAAAACAACCGAAATGCCCTTCAATAAATGGTTAAACAAACTACGGAATATCCACACCATGGACTATTACTCAGCAATAAAGAAGAAAAAAATCTTGATACACACATCTTGAACAGATCTCAAGGGATTTGTGCTGAACGTAAAATGCCAACAACTAAAGGTTATATATTGAATCATTCCATTTATGTAACTTTTTTTTAATGGCAAAATTATAGAGATGGAGAACAAATTACTGGATCCCAGGGATCGGTGAGGGAGGGAGGCGGCTGTGGTTATGAAAGAGTAGCATGAGGGTTCCTTGTGATGGAACTTTTCGGTATCTTGACTGCAGTGGTAGTCATAGGAAACTACACAGGTGATAAATTTGCCTAAAACCAAACACACACAAATACACAAACTCGTGCAAGTAAAACTGGAGAAATCTGAATAACGTAAATTGAACCTATCAATTTCACTTTCCTGATTGTGCTACTGTACTATAAGAAATGCAAGACGTTACCGCCAGGGGAACTGGGTTAAGGGTATGAGGTAGCTTTCTTTTTCTTACAACTGCAGGTGCAGTTACAATGATCTTAGTGTTTTTTAAAATGAAATGAGAGCAATGTTGAGGTATATAAATGCTACTAAACTCAACACATGAAATCATGAAAGAAGCTGGATAAAAATGAGTACATACTGATTCCATTTATATAAAATACTAGAAAATGTAACCTAATCTATAGAGACAGCAATCAAATCAGGGATTATCTAAGGATGGAGGTGCAGAGAGGGGCAGGATGGAGCAATTGCCAAGGGGCAAGAGGAAACTTCGGGGTGATGGGATTATTCACTCTTATAATTGTAGTGTTGGCAAGTGTACTATGGGGACAAAGCTCCAGAAAGCAGTTTCCAGGCTCTCGGCCTCACATAGAAAGGTGCTGGCTCAGGTAGTTAATGGCCATCAACTATGATTGGATGGCCATCAGCTGTGGCTAGTTGGCGGTCAGCTGTAACCAGTGAGCCACTGGCCACTAATATAACTGCCGTGGCTACGCTAGCAGAAATAATGGGGGCTAGCAAGAAGACGGTGGCTGAGCTAGCAAGCGTGGATTGCAGCTAGCGAGGGGAGTCGGTCAGTTGGCAGAAAAGCGGACAGCAGGTCGCACGTCATGTGAATCCAGTCTCCAGTGAGAATATAGTGGTGTGACTCCCCTATCTATGGCTCCATGGGTGTTCCTTTTTGGCCTCACCATGTCCTGCGTTCTTATGTGGGGAGCGGGAGCAGATACCCCGCAGGAGACCCCCCATGACAAATGGCTCAGCGAGCAGGATACGATGCTGGCCAAAGCTCTCCAAGATGCGGTGGAGCAGTTTGTGTGTGAGTCTGAGGAAAACCAGGAGGAGCAGCTGCCAGAGAGCTGGACCCCCGTGGAGGGGTGGGAAGACGTGGACGGTTCCCCAACCAGCAGAGGCCCGAGAAAACGGAGGTCGTTGAGGCCCTGTGGGCTGGGAAGGGCTTGCTGACGCAGCCCGGATGCGGGACTTGTCCCAGGAGGAAACGCTTGCTGAGTCCTCCAAGGGAGATGAGGGTGAGGTCAAGATTGTCCCTCACCCCCAGGACAGCCCTGGCGAATGACTATGGACTGTGGGGAATTGCCTTCCATCCCTAATTTAATGGACCACTTGACTGTGTGCTTGGGAACATACCACCATGTACTGGAACTGGCGGATGTTTGCTTTTGTGTCTTGACCGGCCGCCATCGAGAATATGTGAGAAAGACTGGCTGTACCCAGAAAGCCTAGTGGTACCTGCGAAACCCTGGCTGTGCCCAGGAAGTCTGGCTGTGCCCAGAGAGAGTGGCAGTGCCCTGAGAGGCCCGGGCTGTGCCCGGGGAGACTGGTGGTACCCTAAGGAGCCCAGGAAGTCTGGCTGTGCCCAGAAGGACTGGTGGTGCCCTGAGAAACTCTGGCTGTGCCCAGAAAGCCTGGCTGTGTCCAGGATATTGCATTTACCTCCAGGCTCCTCGCACAGGGACCCTCGCGGAAGACGCTTGTCGCTGATTGTGAGGTGAGACCCTGTAGGAGTGGAGTGTGGGGACAAAGCCCCAAAAAACAGTTTCCAGGCTCTCGGCCTCACATAGAAAGGTGCTGGCTCGTGTAGTAAATGGCCATCAGCTGTGGCTAGTTGGCCGTCAGCTGTAACCCGTGAGCCATTGGCCACTAATATAACTGCCGTGGCTACGCTAGCAGAAAATGGGTGATAGCAAGAAGATGGTGGCTGAGCTAGCAAGAGTGGATTGCAGTTAGCACGGTGGATTGCTGTTAGCAAGGGGAGTCAGTCAGTTGGCAGAAAAGCGGACAGCACGTCGCACGTTGTGTGAATCCAGTCTCCAGTGAGACTATAGTGGTATGACTCCCCTACCTCTGGCTCCGTGGGTGTTCCTTTTTGGCCTCACCATGTCCTGCGTTCTTATGTGGGGAGCGGGAGCAGATACCCCACCTGTCACCTGGCACGACAGTACACATAAGATGGCCGACACTCATCAAAGTGTCACCTTCAGCATGTGCAATTTATGAGTGTAATGTATCAATTACACTTCAGTAACACCACTTAAAATGATGTTGTCTTCAGAGGAAAGAGAACAACTTTGGAAAGAATGAAGATGAAAGGTATTTGGAGGGGAGACTGTGCTGTTTTAGAATTCTCTACAGACAAATCTCTTCTTTATTGCCTGCACTGAAGGCAGACAGCTCCCTCTGCTCCACCCTGAGTTTCTTAAGTGGGCTAATCAGTGTTGGGTTTATGGCTTCTCATCACCATTATTTAAGTCCTTAGGGTACTTTCAGTCACTTTTAGGAGGGTGAGATTTGGGGTCCTTCTGAGGACCTTTAGTTGATGACATCATAGGATGAAGTGTAACAAATACCATAATGAGGTAAGTGGCCCAGAAGTGATTTGTCTTTTTTGTGATGGTACCGCCACCCATACACCTCCTTTCATATAGGTTCTGGCAATCTACACCCCACGCCACTGTCCCCACCCCTCCAGCCCAAACACCCCAAGCCACTGCCCCCGCCCCACCAGCCCAAACACCCCAAGCCACTGCCCCCGCCCCACCAGCCCAAACACCCCAAGCCACTGCCCCCGCCCCACCAGCCCAAACACCCCAAGCCACTGCCCCCGCCCCACCAGCCCAAACACCCCAAGCCACTGCCCCCGCCCCACCAGCCCAAACACCCCAAGCCACTGCCCCCGCCCCACCAGCCCAAACGCCAAGCCCTTTTCCATCTTGCTTGTGGCTTCCAGTGTTAAGGAGGAAGTTTGTGTTTGGTGTTTAGTCCCTCCCAGTTCTTATCCCCACTGTCTGATCAACTGTGATTCTGCTGGTGTGGCCCCCAACCCTGCCAGAGCCCATGTCCCTCCCTCCTCACCCACCTGCCTCTTCCCTTCCTTCCTCTTATCATGAGAGAACTCACAGAAACACCAATTTTCGTAACAGCTTGATTTTAATTACCATCAGGGTACACTGTTCGAAAATTCAATGTTTACACAGTTGACCATTTCTCAGCCACCAGACCTTGGGGACTGCAGAGAGTTCTGAGGTCTGTGTTCTTGCTTTGAAGTTACTGGATACCCTGGAGGTTCCTTGAAGTCACGGACTTCTTCATCTTCTTTTTGTTCTGCACTGGCTTATTTCGATTCAGGGTCTCGTTCAGCCTGTGATACTGACTGAAGAGTGTTGTTTCTCTAGATTTCTTAGGCTTTCTTATAGGTTTGGTAGTTTTTTTGGAGCCTTTTTTAGTAGAACTCATTTGAAGGGATCCTTTTACGTTTGGAGTTGTCATCTGTACCTGGAAGGACATCACAGTGAGGCCTAAGGGGCACAGGTTTAGGGGAAGATGACATATTGATGGAAAGGGGGACTTCATGAGAATGGATCAGGGCTGAGGAGGGCGTTTGTGCCAGGTGAGGAAAGGGTAAGATTCTTTGTGGTGGTGGTGGTGGGTATTAATGAAGAAAGGAGTAAGATTCTTGGTGGTGGTGGTGGTGGGTATTAATGAAATAAGGAGTGGTTTGGATAGAGTCATCTTACCTTGCGACCACTTCTGGTCCTGGCTGGATTGGGAGCCTTCATGTTCTTTCTTTTGGTACTTGAGGTTGATTGTTCCATGTCTCTCTTAGGCTGTGGTTGTTTCTTGGTCATTTTAGCCATTCTAAGCTTTTCAACAGACTGCCACAGATCTGCCGGCTGCCCTGTATATATACACACCAATCCCCATGACAACGAGAAGCCCTTCAGTTTTGATTGGTCGGTTAGTGTCTCCCAGCCAATGGTGGCTAAGGGGGGCTTAGACGTCACAAAGCACTACTTATGACACCTCTGTGAGTGGGAAGGGCTGCTGGGGAAGCCAAGATGTACCTTACACATTTGACAGTACCATTCCTGATACCTGGGTGGGGGTGTGGGTGGAGCGGTGATGAATAGGCAAGAGACGGTTTGGTTAGAGAAAAGGGTTTTTTGTTTGTTTTAAACACCCTCAAAAGAATCTCCTCCAGCTGAACTTCCACCCCTCCTCATATCGGCATGTTCAATTGTGGTACACGTGGTAGAGAATGAACCTTCCCTCCAAGCTATTCATCAAGGCTACCCCTACTCAATGGTTTATTCTGCTTTCTCCACCCTTAATTATTAGCTAGTGTTTTGTATATCGGACCTAAAATCCCTCCAAAGGCAATATGGCTGAATTTAAATATCAGTGGAAATGTGAATCATCTTACAAACTAACAAAAAGACCACTCCCATGAATAAACATCTCCCTACCTGTAGCATCTGGCATTAAAGACTGCTGATTTGGATTAAACTATTGTCTGCCAGCTCTGCGACTTACAAGCAGGGATTAGAATTAACTGCCCACTCATGAAGGTTGCTTTTGTCTATATTTTTATTCTATTCTTGGACTCTAGGCATATTATCGTCATTGAGTTCAGCAAGGTTCTTTCTCTTACACTTTATTTTTCTTTCATTCTTCCTGGAGTCCAACACTCATTTCTTTCCCACCATTAGGCACCTACTCTGATGTTTTTGAATTATGTCCTTGTATATGTTTATACTGTTGTGAAATATATAGCCGTGTTAAATATGTGTTTGTGTAACATTCTGCCATCATAAGATGCTCGGTGGAGGCTCACATCTCAAGGAACCGAATCCTACCAACAACCACACTGTGAAGTAGGAAGTGAATCTTTCCCAGTTGAGACTAATGATGATGTCTTGTAAGAGACCCCGAGCACCAGCCCATGTACACAGATTCTTGACCTATAGAAACTGAGATAATAGTGTTACCGAACTCAAGGGTTTTATTTTGCCTGCGCCCATCAAAGCCAAAGGAGACATGAACAGGAGTTTGCAGCAAATAAAGTAGAGGTTTATTTAAAGAAATGGCACTGAGCCCAGAGACACAGCTCATAAGACCTGACTCTCCAATGGTGTGTAGGGTAAAGATTCTATAGGGCAAAATCACAGGACACCGTGGGTTAGGTGTTGGGGTATCGTGGTGGGAGCTAATTGGTTGGAGGTGAGGGAAGGGTAATGAATCATTTCTTCAGGTCTTGAAGACAGTTCTGAGGTCTTTTCTGGAGTTCCTCTGTCTGGTCTCTTGGGAAAGTAGCCAGGGGGTTGTTCTGATGTAGGTGATGTTGGATCTGCCTGCAGTTTCTGAGTGCGGGCCGGGATTGTATCTCATGAAGCCAAAGAATGGAAACACGGACCAGGGAGAGGCAAAAAGTTTTAAAAAGAAGATAGTTTATTAGAGGTAGGAGAAGAGGTTGCAGCTCCCGAGAGGGAGGGGGTGCCCCATGACTGAGGCAAAAGCTCTTACTTTTATACCTTCCCTTGCCTGCTTGGGGAAGGGGAGCTGTTTGAAGAAGGAAACTTGTTTGAAGGGAACTGGAGCCTTCCAATGAAATTCCTCTACCAGGTTGGTTCTGCTTGCCCATCCTACAGGAATTAGCAAAGTAACCCACTCTTATCTATCAGGTCTGTTCCATTTGTCAGGCCAAAAGGAATTTTATGATTAACCTCAAGGCCTTGTTACATTATGTTCTGGAGCGGAGGAGTGATTTCAAAACCTGGACTTTTAGGATATGACTGTCTTTATTTATTCCACAAGGGACCTACCTATCTACCTAGCAATTATACTAACTAACCTATCTCAATCCCCCCTCTGAAGACGAAACCCTAACTGCTGTTAGGGGATAGGGGTGAAGACCACTCTGGCTACTTCAGGCTGAGGAGGGACTTAGAGAGAGACCAGCAGCTAGGGCGTGTCCAGAGGTCTATCTAAGGGTCCCCGGTAGATGAGCAGATCCAGATGAGAAGTTTGTTGCTTTGGAGGCCGCGTAGCCAGCTAGTGAGTGGTCCACAAGCAGAGATACACCGTAGGCAGCCAGCAATGGGATAATTCCTAAAATAATGAATAACAGAAATATGAGAAAGGCTTCTTTAAATCCTGTTAAGCTAGGAAGCCAGGAAGTAAGGAAGGATAAATCTAAACCAAAGAATCCTGTTTTTAGTGTAATATTGGAAATCTTTAACTGTGAATTATCAGAGAGACTGAAACAGCGTAATCCTTTAAACTTTTTATATTCTTGATTGTGTTTGAGAAGTAGATAATCTATGGCAGCTTTGTTTGAGAACTGTTATTCTGACCTGTCCTAACTTTTGTCTCATGGCATGAGAGCCTGTGACGTGGCGTTTAGGGTTTCTGTCATTGAGTAAGCTGTTTGACTATGTAGCCTTTTGTATGTCCTTTTCTATAAAAGAACTCTCATCAGTGAAGAGCGTCCAATCTTGGTTGTCTAGGGCTATTTTTTGTACATCTGTTTTAGCAGTATAGGCTTGTATTAAAACTTATTGGCAGTTAATTCTTCCTCTGTCTCTGGGAGGAAGGTGGTAAGATTAGGGTGGAGCAGGTCCCTATTTGAGTTACAGGACCTTTTAAGAGGGCCTGAAGCTGCCTGGCTGTTAGTGAGCCTGTGACTCTTATTAACATTTAAAAAGCCCTTGAATGTGGTGTGGGGCAAAACCCAAAAATGGTTAAGTCTTGTCCCATTTGTGAGGTTGGTGGCTTTGGGAACTAGGATGGCAACTGTAGCTATGGCCTGGAGGCAAGCTGGTCAGCCTCGTGCTAAGATGTCTAGTTTCTTACCTAAATAGTTTTCGAGTCCTTTTTCAGTTTAATTTATTTTACATTTTTTTAAGGTATAGACCAATGATAAGAAACAGGCTGAGTAAAATGAGCCCAAATCTGGGGGCTGTCTTTATCTTTAAAACCAAAGCAGTTTTCAGAGGAAAAAGGTCCAGCGTGAGCAGTTGAGACAGAATACATGGCTTCTATATCAATTAGGAAACTGATAGGCTTACCACGTCAGGGTCACCCACAGTTTTACCCCCTGTGATGAGAACAGCTTGGGAGCCACTGGGAACTTCAGGCCCAACAGTGATGACAGCCATTTTGGGGGAGGGAGTTGGTCCCTGCTCCCTTCAGAAAAAGGGGTACTCTCTCCTCCTTTAGTCTGTATAGGGGGCACTGCTGTTTTGGAGGATTAGGAATCCAGTGATCTGCGCTTGTATATCCAGAGTAGGCTCTTTTATCTGGCGCTTTCTCTCTGGGGCATTTGGGGTGTCCTGAGGTGGCTTCAGCCTTGGGTTGTCTACAACTGTGGCCAAAAGTCTGGCCTGTCTCTGGTCTTATGCTCTGGTCTCACTGTTCCTTTATTCCTCGTTCTTCTGTCTTAGATGTTAAAGACATTTAAACAAATTCCTGGCCTTTTTTAGGATCTGAGCCTTTTAATCAGGGATGTAACAGTGGGTCAGAACCATTAGAATTCCCTGCCAGTTAGGGCAAAACATTAGGCTAAGTTTCCTTATATTGGCCTATAGCTGATACTGAGGAAAGCACACGAACTTTAGCAGTTTTACAATATGAAAGTTTACTTAACTATTAGCAAAACTTAGTTTCTAGATTTAACTTTTGAGTAACCGAGGACCTGATTGAGAAAATACAAAACATAGAAAATTATTCTGGTGACATATATACTGACAACCAAAAGCAAGCAAGTAGCACTTCCACTGGCAAATCCAGAAATATATTTGGCAACCATTAAAAGCATAGGCTTTACTAATAGAATATAAGATATATTTATTAACAGATCTGAATTTCTCTCTTAACATTTGTGTGACAAGTTAGAAATAGATGAACTTATGATGTACCTAATTTACACCTCAGTGTTTTGTTATTTTGAAATACCTAGATATTTAATCTAAGCTATTTTTTTGACAAATTCTGTGACACAGATATCTTCACTTTAGTATTCAGGGTCTCCAATCTAAAGGCTATTTCCCTTATAATGAATCTCACTGTGGGTGGTCGCTGTAGGACTTAGAACAGTGGAGTAAGGGCGCTGGCTTAAGAATTAGCTGTTTGGTTTTTAAAAGTGCCACTTTTTTTCCTTCAGTTACCTCAGGCTTAGGCATTCCTGTGTATAGGTGGATTAGGAGATGGGTGTTTGTTGAAGGGTCCTCCTGAGGAGAGGAGGATCCCGCTGGAATTCTCTTGGAGGAATGTCTTTAGGAGGGGTCTCCCTAGGGAGAGTTTCCTTAGAAGTTGGAGTCCCCCTAGAAAGAGTCCCCTTAGGAGGAATCCCCTTAAAAAGGGACTCATTAGGATAAGGGAGGCAAGAGACCACAGCCAAAAGAGCCCGGTCAACTTTACATTTCTTAGAGATCTGCGTTGTCCCTCAGGGCAAAAAAGGCCTGAACATATGGAACTTCTGACCATTTGCCCTCCTTTCTGCAAAACAGGTCTAGTTGCATGATAGTATTATAATTAACACTTCCCTCAGAAAGCCAAGTCTCCCCATCTTCCAACCTCTGAACAAAAGAAAATCAGGCGCTGTTTCTTCAAAGCCTGAAGGTCACATTTGTCCCAATATTTCAAGATGCACTTCAGGGGGTGTAGGCGCGTGAGGGCTGATTGCCCATCGGAAAGGGAGGAAGAAGAGAAAAGCGTCCCTTCTGGTTCCGAGGCGGGTGGGGCGACACGGCGTGCCAGGATTATTCGCACTTACCTGGGTGGCCTGGCCCGTGCCTCTGGGTGGGCGCCTACCCTGGCCCCGCCTGAATGTTGGGTATTGGCCTACAGGCCCATAAAGGCTGTGGCCTATCATGGGATGCTTTAAAGTAGCGGGGTGTATACCGCGACTCTGGGCATCACAGAAATTAATTGCACGATTAATATAATAGTGGCCTTCTAAATAAAGATGTTTAAGGACAGAGTACATACTCAAGGCTGGTAGGGAAGGCATGTAGCTTGGGCAGAAAGGCAAGAGGGGACGTTTTGGTTCCCAATGGGTAAGAGAGTGCCAAAAGAGAAAACGGAAGCCCCAAAAGGCTTCAGATAAAGTTTCCTCCTTAAGGTAAAGTGAGTCTGGAGTATGTTGGTCCTCCTTAGAAGCTTTGCCTGGCGGTGGCTGAGGTGGCTCCAGAGGGGCTGTGCTTTTGTGGCCTGTCCCCCTCTGGGCTGTTGCTGCTGAGCTGGGGGCGGAGCCAGGCAGCAGAGATGCTGCTCCTGGTCCCCAGAGTACAGTGAGGTCATGGAAGAATGGGATGATTTGAGAGGGAATGTTAAATGCCAGTAAATCTTATCCTGGGTGACAAGAGAAGTCCTATACAGGCAGAGGTTCATGTTCTCACCTTAAGATGCCTTAAGGTGGGCAGGGAGTGTTGAGAAGGTCCCGCAGGGAAGAGACCCTAGACCAGCGTCTTAAAAGCTGAGGAGAGACAGCTACAGGATGAAAGAACAGCAAAGACAAAGGAGTCATCTTGCTGGCACCTTTATGGGCAGTTGGGCTGGGAGGGAACCTAAGGAACCTTTGGAAAATCGCCGCAGAGTGGCCATGGCCAGAATTCCCTCAGTTGTCTGCAAAGGCCCACAGTCCTGGCCACGCACCAGTATTCAGTCTCCTCGTGGAAAGGAGGAATAGGAGAAAGCAATAGGGAGGGGGAGGGAGCCTCCGCACGGCACCCTTACGGGCAGTCGGACTGAGGGAAGACTCATGGAGCCCTTGGGACACACCGTAGAGTGTCAGAGTCCCCCAAATGCTGCCAAGGGCCATTCACCTCAACCGCACACCATCTTTGGGCTTCACTCCACCCGAGAGCGAAAGCAAGAGAGAAGGCAGTTAGACTGCGGCTGACATTCCTTCTGCTCAGTGCTGGAGGGGATCACCCAGAGCCCTCCTGCAAGACCTGCCCTCCCAGTCTGAGAGTAGCAGCCACGCTTTTCGCATTTAAATGGCTGACGGAGGCCTGCTGTTTGCATGATAGAATAAAGAAGACAGAAAGATGAAAGCCCATAGAGTGGGCAAGTAGAAAGGCACAGATTAATTTTGGGGACACAAAGGAAAAACCTAGAGTTGTTAGATGGGTGTGTGGGGGGGGGAGTTGGGGATAAGGGGAAAGGTGAAGGGATTTGGAAGCAGCTGGTAACCACAAGATGGCCTCAGGGTTTTTTTGAAAATTAATTTGGGGAAGGTATTCTATAATGTTGTAAAGATTTTGTTGGGTATCCGATGGACATGCGTCCTATTTGGGAGACCACCTCAGGGATACTGTGGATACCTGATCATGGCATTGTACACCAGAAGCTAAACATTAATGAATGCCAACTATAATTTTATATATATAATGTGATGGTTCAGTGTGAGGTCGGAGGGATAGTGGATGGGGGGAGGGGGGTTCACAGTGTGAGGGATATAAATGATGAACGTCTAAGTATTACCTTGTCTTGTACACCTGAAACTAATAAATAAATAAAAAAAAAAATAAAAAAAAAAAATATATATTTACCTCTCCTTCAATCCCGGATGAGCCCCCGAATGATGTAGGTGATGTTGGATCTGCCGGCAGTTTCTGAGTGTGGGCCGGGATCCTGTCTCGTGAAGCTGAAGAATGGAAACACGGACCAGGGAGAGGCAAAAAGTTTTAAAAAGAAGATAGTTTATTAGAGGCAGGAGAAGAGGTTGCAGCTCCTGAGAGGGAGGGGGGTCCCGAATGGGGGTGCCCAGTGACTGAGACAAAAGCTCTTACTTTTATACCTTCTGTCATGCAGGGACTCACGCGTGGTCTCTGCTCCCGCTCCCCACATAAGAACGCAGGACAAGGTGAGGCCAAAAAGGAACACCCACGGAGTCATAAGTAGGGGAGTCATATCACTATATTCTCACTGGCGGCATCCACCTCTCTGCAATCTGCTCTTGCTAGCTCAGCCACCATCTTTCTTGCTGGAAAAGATGACATTATACTGTCATACCGGATGTCATGCGGAGTCTCTTCTGGGGTCTTTAGTTCCGCTCTCCACATAAGAACGCAGGATATGGTGAGGCCAAAACGGAACACCCATGGAGCCATAGATAGGGGAGTCATATCACTATATTTTCACTGGCGACTGGGTTGGAGACACAGGAAACAGGAGCCACACAATCCGCAATCTGCCGTGCTAACTGCAATCCGCGCTTGCTAGCTGAGCCACCATCTTCTTACTAGCCCCCCATTTTCTGGTAGCGTAGCCATGGCAGTTATATTCATGGCCAATGGCTCACTGGTTACAGCTGACGGCCAACTAGCCACAGCTGATGGCCATTTACTACCTGAGCCAGCACCTTTCCATGTGAGGCCGAGGGCCTGGAAACTCCACTCATGGCTCTGTCCCCACACCTTCCCTTGCCTGCTTGGGGAAGGGGAGCTGTTTGAAGAAGGAAACTTGTTTGAAGAAGGGAACTGGCGCCTTCTAATGAAATTCGTCTACCAGGTTGGTTCTGCTTGCCCATCCTAAAGGAATTAGCAAAGTGACCCACTCTTATCTATCAGATCTGCTCCGTCTGTCTGGCCAAAAGGAATTTTATGATTAACCTCAAGGCCTTGTTACATTATGTCCCGGAGCGGAGGAGTGATTTCAAAACCTGAAGTTTTAGGATATGACTGTCTTTGTTTATTCCACCAGGAACTTACCTATCTACCTAGTAATTATACTAACTAACCTGTATCAGTTCTACCTTAGGGCTCAGGAATTGAAACATAACTTAGGTCAAGGTGTTATCTTCAGCCTTCCAGAGGTCCGGACTGTATGACCCTTAGTCAGGTGCTACTGTCTTCTGCGGCCTCGGGGGTTACTGCTTATCCAGGGGAAAAGGGTATATATAGAAAGAAGGATACATTTTCTAGAACTGTTACCATGCGAAATAGGATCTGGCTGCTTGTACGCTAGTCCAAAAATCAGGAGACAAGGGTGGCGGAAAGAAAAGCAGGTTTATTCCAAAAAGCCAGCACTAAAGGGAGACAGTGGACTCCTTGTCACAACGATTACCTTCCCACTCTTAATACCACCAAAAGGCTTTATTGGCAAGCAAGAAGAGGAAGAATAAAGGAAAGGAGAAGTTGGTCAGGCAATTCCTGGAAATAGGCTCTTCCCAGAGACTGGTTTGTTTCAGGGATAGGAGTTGATCTTACGCAGATGTAAAAACTTCTTTCAAGTCAGTGTCCTGGAGGTTTCCTTGAGGAAAGAAGCCATTGAGCCTGGTATGCATAAGGTCTGCAGTAAACAGAACCATTGAGACTGGTCAGGAGCAAACAGAACCACTGAAACTGGTATGCATAGTAAACGTATGGTAAATAGAGTCATTAAGGTTTGGCAGGAGGGGAGGGAAGCAAAGAAAAGAAAAGCTTTCAAAAAGTCCCAAGCTAAACTACACTGTAAATGGAATTACTCTAGAGGTGTAATCTCAAAATGAAGATACAGTGTCACCATTACAACAGTAAGTTGAAAGTAAGTAAAATAAAACATTTCCAATGAAGGCATCACTGTGGAACACTATTTTAACAACTATATCATTCTCTCAAATAACATGCTAATTCAACCAACTACAATCTCATCGCTGTACTTTTCCTTCAGGTGTCATTCTGATTCTTCAAAGTAAGAACATTGTTAAAATGGACATGGGGACTTGGGGTAGAATTCCATCATTCTTGAGATTAGATTTCGTATCTCAGCCGTGACTCTGGGCCATAAAATTGATGGAGAAACTGACCTAAAATGTTTCCCTGCCACGTGGAACTGACCTAAGATAGTGGCCTGAGCAAAGAGAGAGGTCCCCAGCCTATACCCCAGCCCACTTCTGCATAACCCCCTCCAAGCCACAACCCGAGCGAATCACCAGAGGACACCTACCCCTTCCCCAACTCAAGGAAGTCCCCAACTCATAAAAACCTGCTCAAAACCTTGCTAGGGGCTCAGTCTTTGGGAAGGGTCCTGCGGAGCCTGTTGCAGCAAAACGGCGAGGACCGAGAAACCCAAGCGGCACGCAGAGATCAGGGAGAACACAGCTTTATTACACCGGCGGGCTCAGCGGGATTATTCCCAAAGACTGAGCCCCAAGCAAAGTTTTGAGCAAGTTTTTATGAGTTGGGGACTTTCTTGAGTCGTGGAAGGGGTAGGTGTCATCTGATGATTGGCTCAAGGTGTGGCTTGGAGGGGGTTATGTGGAAGTGGGCTGGGGCTTAGGCTGGGGACTTCTCTGTCCACTGGGGCCACCATTTTGGCTCA
The DNA here is from genome assembly GCF_964194185.1 of Rhinolophus hipposideros. Taxonomy (NCBI): domain Eukaryota; kingdom Metazoa; phylum Chordata; class Mammalia; order Chiroptera; family Rhinolophidae; genus Rhinolophus; species Rhinolophus hipposideros. The sequence continues at coordinate 13,304,452 of NC_138046.1, forward strand.
GTTCCATGTGACAGGGAATCATTTTAAGGTCAGTTTCCCCATCAAGCCCACAGGCTTAATAAAGCTGACTCTCCTAACTCTGAGTGCCGCTTGGGTTCTTTCTGGTCTTGGATTCTGCTACAATAGAAATGCACAATGAAAAATGACTAGGAAATAAAATCAGAATAAAACAATAAAATGAAAGATGTGATGTTTCATTCAGTTTCTAGAATACATTACAGTTTTTAAAACTGAATCCTGATCAAGAAGTGATATTCCTTAAAGGGGGATTTTTTGAAAGGTACATTAGCTCTATGTTGAAAGATTATCTCCTACAGTATACATCACAAGAATTATGCTGTTTAATAACATTACCTGACTCCAGCGTTCATACTCTTTCCATTGTTCTATACAGTCTTCCATACTTGCTACAATTTGGACCCCGAAGTTACACTGTTCTGTGACCATCCCTCCTCCACATTCATTACAAACTTGTATTCCTACCCTCAAGTTTCCTGAATGACAGTAGAGGTCACAACTTTCAGACCAAGTTACAGAAGACCGAGCAGAATTTGCCAACACAAAATATGCTTCTTTAGCATAAGAATTATTTTGAACTGGCTAATTTTAAGAAACAGCAAAACAGGAAGAAGCTCAGAAAACCTAGTAGAGGTTACCTTTGTGGTAGAGACATTTACTTTTGTAAGGAAAATCTCCATTTGTAAGGGCACCCCCTCTCAGTACCAGGAATAGTACTGCTTCTAAATCTCCAGAAACTCTTATCAATGCAGAACGGAAAGACCTAAATCTGCATAACAACAGTACCATTGTTTGCTGAGCTTTGCTCGGTAACCTCCTGTAAATGACTCCCCAACCCCAACATCATCTTTTGTCTTTAGCTGTAAATGGTTTTTAAGCTGGTGGCTTGGGCCGTTTTGGGGAGTTAACTCAGTTTTCCTGGGTCTCTCCCATGTATGCAGGAGATATCCATGTTATTAAACTTCTGTTTTTCTGCTGTTCATCTGTCTTTTGTTATAGAGGGATTTCAGCCAAGAACCTAGAAGAGTAGAGGGGAAATTATTTCCCTTCCATACATTTCTAAGACAGATGTCAAGTATTTAGTAATGCTTAAAATTTGAAAGAACTCAGGGAAAAATCCAACATCTAAATCACTGTGAAAATTCACCCAGGAAAATCTGGCTCCTTAAATTGATTATTTGCCCCATTGGGCATGAATGCATCATTACTGTTCAATATATCAACTTGTAGACCGGGAAATATTTCTGTTTGATTTATTTTCTAATCATAATTATTTTTACTATTTCGTTTCATGTAACATTCCAATTTCTTTTCCCTATTGGTGCAATGCAAAATAACTCTGGCATTTAGAACCCAAAACTATGTGTTCATCTCATTATCCTAAATTGATTTTGCAAAAATATATTTATAGCGAGGTCATGTTTCAATGTTTTTGCAGCCATGTTTGTGTTTCAGGTTCTTTGTATCTCCTGGAATGTGTTTTTAAGCTTTCTATTAACTGCTCCTTTCTCACCATTGTTCCATAGGAAACAATGAACTCTGCAGAGATGGCTGACAGGTCTAATCCATCATTAAATCCCATTACCTAGGCAGACTGTAACTGATTATTGGATATAACATTTGTAACGCTTTTTAACAACTTGGCACCTTTAAAATTCAGGAGCCAAAAGAGAAAATTAACTGAAAAGTTAGCTAAATATGAAAAGAAAAAGAAAATAATAATTGACATTAATTCATTTTAGGACACAGTCAACCTTAGATAACCATTACTGAAAGTGATTCATTTTATAATAAAGCTATTGTTTATTAATCATTAACTGTGTGATAATTAATCCTAAAAATAACTCTCCCAGGTAGTTATTATCTTCCACAAATGAGGAAATTGAGGCTCAGAGAAGTTAATAGCTTGTTCTAAGAGTACACAGCTAAATAAGAGGTGGCAGGGTGTCCTCACCTGTTTCATGACCATGATCAAATAGCACCCTGGTGAGAGGCTTTCACTACCATTCTATTTAAATCTGCAAACACCCACCCCCAGCACTTCCTTTCCCTTCCCCCAATTTATTTTTATCCATGTAACTTATTAGCATCTAAATGACTATAATTCACTTATTTGTTCCATTTATTGTCTGTCTCCCTTCCCTACAAGGTCAATTCCATGAGGGCAGGGATTTGTGTCAATTTTGTTAACTGCTTAACCCAAGCATCAAGTACAGTGCCTGACACATAGAAGAATTCCTTGACTATGTGGAGCAGGAATCCATGAACCAGAAGGAAAATGATGTGACCGGGCAAACAGTTTGTCCACGCAGTGCTGCAGACAGCCAATTACGTTGACACTGGGGTACAGTGAAAGAAAGTGGCGTTAACTGTATGGCACTACACAATGGAGAACAGGCAACTTGTGCTGGAAAAATCCGAACTACTAGATATTTACGGACAAGGGGTGTTTATAGAGCAAAAATGGTCATGAGTAAGGGGTCGGGGGTCCTGGGTCTTGCTGATTGGTCAAGAGTGAGGTAAGGGCAGTAAATCTTTATTTCAGGATTTGAGGTCAGCTTCTGCGTCCTTCCATCTGGTTTCATGAGGATGTGGCCAGGGAGTGAGTCTGCTTTAGGGTTCAGGAGCTGGAACACAACTGAGGCCATGATGTTTTCCTTAGATTAACAGAAACCCATGCCTGTGGCCCTTAGTCCAGGCATGGCCACTGTTTCTGATTGCCTCAGGGTGTTAATGACTGGAAGGGAAAGGGCTAAAGTTCACAGGGCCCACTGTGAACAAATGGGAGTGCTGGGGATACATATTAACTCAAAATCATACATAAATCAGGACCCTGGGTTTCAGTTGGTCGTTCGCTCTGTGGGCTGCAACACATCTTAACAATGCACGTTACTAGGTTATCTCAATGTGCAGGTGTGGAAGCTATACATCTTGTGACTCCTACTCATTGTATGTTATTATTATTTCTGTTGTCTTGGTTATTTATTTCTCCCGCAGTCTAACAGGCCCTAAGATACGTAATTTCTTTTTTTTTTTAGCCTTTTATTTTATTTTTTAAAATTTATTTTTCAATTACAGTTGACATACAATATTATATTAGTTTCAGGTGTACACCATAGTGGTTAGACATTTACATAACTTAGGAAGTGATTCCCCGATAAGTCTAGTAACCACCTGACATCATCCATAGTTATTACAATATTATTGACTACATTCCCTGAAGCAATTTCTATAATGGTTAACAGGGTGCTATGTGACTTCTTTCTTGTGGCTGTTAGTCCAAGCTAGCATAAAATCCTCCTCCCCTTTTTTTTAATGAAAGATATTTTGTGAAGAGTTTCAAATCCTTGCCTTCAGTGAGAGGCAGTTAATATGTGTGCATATTTAATTACCATCTTCTTATTTGACATATTGGATTTTAAAAGTGAGGGAAGTGGTAGTTATTACCCTGAACATTAACATATAAACATAAGGGATTATTTTCATTATTCCATCCTTTAAACCAGGGGTGTCCAAACTGCGGCCCGCAATCCATTTTTAATTGGCCCGCAGCAAATTCCAAACATATATTTAGTTGACTTAAATAAACCAGGTGAGGCAATATGTACTTTACCTTGAGTGAGTGGCCCGGCTGTTTGTGTATTTTACCGCACATGGCCCTTGGTGAAAAACGTTGAAAAAAGTTTGGACACCCCTGCTTTAAACATTTTCTCTGTCTATTGAATCAACGACTATAACATGGTAGGAAAAAAAGGAGCGGGGCGTCGGTATATGTCCTTACCCTGAATAAGATAGCCTACTTTTACAAACATATTTAGAGGAGAAAGAAGGAAGAAAAACATTCTCTTTTCCTTGGTAACTACAAAGTAGTTGAGAGTATGGAAATGCTCCCTCTTTCCTGGGACACATTTACACAAACTATCTGATTTTGAGGCAAACACAATAGAGGCTCACAAACATGCTTCCACAAAGCCTAGTCTATTTGATTAACATATCAGGTAAAACGAACAAATTTTCTCAATGACGCAAAAATTTCTGACGTATCCTAAATTAAATTACAGTAGCCAGAAAGTTCGAGAAAGAGATAGAACAGTTAGCCTGTTAATAGCTGTGAGCCAGCTCTGACAAAAGACAACTCACTCTCCTTAGTGTATGTTGGAACTTCGAATTGACTTCCGGGTGGCTATTTCGTGATTATTCTAAAGAGAGAACAGCCAGTTGCCTTCATACCCCGGGAGCCTATGCTTCTCATTTACACATGAACTTTCCAGACTTGCCCACAACCTATGCAAGGAAGCAAACACAGTTTCCTTGGACTCTGTGCCTATCCCAAAACCAGCCCTACTTCACCTTCTCTGGTCCCCTTTGTCTACAGTCAATGGACAGGGTGGCTGATTTGCTCAGCTGGTTGGAGTATGGTGCTAGTAATACCAAGGTTGCCAGTTCAATCCCCGCATGGGCCAGTGTGAGCTGCCCCTCTTTAAAAAAAAAAAAAAAAAAAAAAAAGAAGGTTCTACAGCCAATATAAATTCTTTCAGAAAGGCCTCATCTTTCTCCCCCTTACTTGATGCATAAAAACACTTGCAAAACTCTGCAATGGATGGACGTGTTTGTCTTTCCTACCTATCCATGCTGCTGGTGGTTTAGACTCCATGTCTCAAGACTCATCTTCCTTTTTGCTAGCAATGGCCTAATAAGCCCTTTCTTTTAAAAAGGGTTTCAGCCATGGAGTTAACAGCGACTACAAAACAGAAGATTTAGATGTTGGGTCAGAGGATTTTCCCTCTAAGGTGAGATAGTCAGGAAAAGAAAAATCAAGCACAAGTGGAGGGGTCATTCTCAGAACAGAAAATGAACTCATTTTTATGAGTAAGAAAAGAAAGGATTAGGGACATTCTGAGGTGGGGAAGAAGGAATATGACCGTCCATGTCAATATGACGCAAGCCCTTTTGGAAATGGCTGGGGACTTCATTTGCTGAAAAGGTTAGAACAGGTTGGGTCTGGCCATTTCCTGTGGCTGTTTCCTCCTGTGTTTGTGATAAGTTTGCCCTGCCTCACTCCCAGAATTTTTATGAGGTTCAAAGAGCATACTGCCTGAAGACTTCTTTTTTTTTTAACAGATACATTTGCATTTCATGTAAGGATAGTAAACAGTCTGTTCTTTACAATAAGCAAAGGAAATCTAGAATTTCCCAAAAGGATAATTTGTTATTCAACTGTAGCCTTGTAATTCAGAGGCAGGCAGGTCCCAGCTACCCTGGATCTGTTAGAAGTGTTGAAAAGGACCGAGGGCCTGCCCAGGCACCTTCATCATCCCATATCTAGACTTCTGTGGGAGGATGGAGACTCAATGAAGGGGTCGTGGCTGCCATCTGCTGAGAAACTGTCTTGTCCCTTGGGGGGCTGATTCATACTGCTAAAGATGGGGTAAGATATATACACTCTGCAGTTGCAGGCAGGGTTAAGAGGCATAAAATTTTTGTCCTTCTCTCACCCAGAACTTTTCTCTCCTGTACCATAAAGGCAGAAGGGGGCTTCACAAACAAGAAGAAAGACTGCTCAGTGTAAACCGCAAATAAAACAGGTATCGGGATGGCTGGTTGGCTCAGTTAGCATGGTGCCAGTTCAATCCCCGTATGGGCCACGTTGAGCTGCGCCCTCCTTAAATAAAAATAAAAATAAAACATCTATTATCTATTTTTAGACTGAAGTTATATTTGAGAAAACACTGATTCCTCTTTTGTTTTTGTAAACAACCAGCTTCACCCTGCCAAGGTTGAAACCTATGCTTAAGTAATGTAAGAAAAAAATAAAAAGGGAATAGATGCTTTGTGCACCATTTCAATTTCCTGAGGAAGGAAGGAATAATCTGGTAAGAAACTATTTTAGAGAGAGCAGTCATAGGTTAAAATAGGTTCCAAGGTCTACTTTTACTTTCTTCTTCCTGATGTTTCTAGAGAAAACTATTGAGGGCATTTGGAGGATTAACTATACAGTTTGCAGCACAGCTGTAGAGGTCTAATGTGTTAGTCCATTTTGTAGACACTCTGAACTCAGAAAAAGATTCAGCTCAGCATTTATCACAGTGTATCTCTTACTCTCAGGATTTTTGTCCTGTCTTTTTCTTTAGACTTATAGTTCCTTGAGGTCAAGGATGATATAGACTAAGTACTTGATGGATCTAATAAAATTGATAAAGGATCCATTAGGTTGATCAGAACTAAAAGAAAACCAGAAAGTCGTGCCAAGAATGAATCAGTTGATGACAAAAGGGAAGAGGGGGTGAAATGGACCCATCTTAGGGGATCCATTTGAACAAAGAGGAAGAGAAGTCATTTGTTCAGTAGTACTTAGTGTACGAAACAGACAAAATTCCTGCACTTGTTGGGTATCCACTATAGAGGATGAGATAGACATTAAAGGGCCCCTAATAATAATGATTATTGTGATACAGACCAACAAGAAATTCGTGGAGCTATACGAATTTTAAGCAGAAGGACCTGATCCAATCATAAGAGTGAGGGGAGATTTCACAGAGAAGATCTTTTCAGCAGAGAATTGATGGAGTTGAGAGTAGGTGATGAGATACATTGGATGAGAAACCAAAGACTATTTTCATAAAACTTAAAATTATGGTGTGAGAAGGCATGAGAGGGCTACAAACAAAACTCCAAAAGCATACACCTAAGAAGCAGCCTGTTTGATAAAGAAGACTCGGTGAGGCGGTGGCCAGTTAGCTCAGTTGGTTAGAGCATGGTGCTGATAACACCAAGGTTGTCGGTTCGATCCCCGCATGGGCCACTGTGAGCTGCGCCCTCCTTAAAAATAAATGAATAAAAAAGAAGACTTGGTGATAGTTGAAAATACAATGCTATACATATACGAGCAGACATTTAAAAGATGTTTGATTGCTATCATGAGCTCAGAGTGTGGACTCTAGTGTAACAATCCTGGCTGTCAGAACTTGGACAAATCACTTAAACTGTTCATGTATCAACTTCTTTGTAAACTGAGGTGTGTAACAGTACCTGTCTCCTTGGCTATTGTGAGCATTGAATATGTTACTATACAAAAAGCACTTAGAACACTGCCTGGAGCATTCTACCTGCTGAATATATGTTGGCTGCTATTATTTTTGTTACCACCATTAGTTACAATGGTAAGAGCCAAGAATGATATTAGGAAAAAGTTAGTAATAACATTAAGAAAGGATTACAAATTTGTTCACAGCTAACTTGCTTGTACGAAAGAGGAATAAGCCTCATACCCAGAGGGGAAACACATTTTTGCAAGCCCCTCAAAGTACGGTGGGTTCAAGGAATAGGAAGGAAGATGTAGGGTATACATCAAAGAGTAGGAAGGAGGATGAGGGAATAGATTATATTTTAGTTTAGAGGAAACTGTTTCTCGTTTGCTCAGCTATCTAGAGGCAATGTAATAGGAAATCTGCTTATTTCAACCTGCTGCTCACCAGAAGGTTCCAGCCCTACAAACACTCTTATCCAGTGTTTTTCCTCCCTGAGCATATCACTCCCCACCTCTTACTGCTCACTCCAGGAGTAAGTCCTACATACCTATGTATACATATAAAAGCCCTTTTTATTCTATGGCGGGAAGGAAGAACTAAGAGTACCTCAGCCTGGGTTCCTTCTCATGCTCAGAAATATAGAACATGAGATAAAATGGCAGGCTTATTATATCTTTATTTGTTCAACTATTTCATGCCAAAAGCAAAACTGAAATGTGTTAATAACCTGATCACACTTTTATTCCTTCCCATAAAACATTCTGTAACTATTGGGGCCGGCCCGGTGGCTCAGGCGGTTAGAGCTCCATGCTCTTAACTCTAAAGGCTGCCGGTTCAATTCCCACATGGGCCAGTGGGCTCTCAACCACAAGGTTGCCGGTTCGATTCCTCGAGTCCCACAAGGGATGGTGGGCTCCGCCCCTGCAACTAGCAACAGCAACTGGACCTGGAGCTGAGCTGCGCCCTCCACAACTAAGATTGAAAGGACACCAACTTGACTTGGAAAAAGTCCTGGAAGTACACACTGTTCCCCAGTAAAGTCCTGTTTCCCTTCCCCAATTAAAAAAACAAAACAAAACAAAAAAACCCTTCTGTAACTATCATCACAAAGATTAAGTTTCACAGTCTCTTCTATTACAACACTTTTTATCAGATAACATATCAACATATTGATATTCACACATTTGCTAAAAATCTCACCAAACTGCTCTCCTATGGCATATTCGATGATATGAAATTGAGTTTTTATACCACTGAAAGCTACTTATTAAGCAGTTGCTGAATCAGCAATGCTATATCCCTCTTACTCCTACTAGGCAGACTTTATCTTGATGGAATTTTAAAATCATCTTTGCATAATTAACCTAATTCCTGGTATGCAGTAAGCACTAAAGAAATCTACTGTGTTTCCCCAAAAATAAGACCTAGCCAGCCAGTCGGCTCTAATGTGTCTTTTGGAGCAAAAATTAATATAAGACCTGTCTTATTTTACTATAATATAGACCGGGTCTTATATTATTTTTTACTCCAAAAGACGCATTAGAGCTGATTGTCCGCCTAGGTCTTATTTTCAGGGAAACACGGTATGTAGAATAGAGCTGCTCCTGGAGCTCAGTTTCAGTAGTTCACCAGAAAGAATGGGTGTCAGAGAAGATATTATGTCCAAATGAGTAGAACCATGAAACAATACGGCACATTCAGGACTTGCATAAGACCTTGAAAACATCCATGGAAGTGTGTCACAGGTGTTTACAGTGTCCAGTATGTGTGTTATGCTAAACCAAATAATGTGAGAAGTTCCAGAATTATGTTGAATAGAAGTGGTGAAAGCGTGCTTTCTTGACTTGTCCCTTACTTTAGAGGAAAAGCTTTCAGTCTGTCACAGTTGAGTATGATACGACTGGAACCTCTATCCCAGATTATACGAGAAGAAAAAAAGTATAGCCAATGTATATCATGTGACAAAAATCAGATGATTTTGTAAACACAATATTTATTCAACATTTTTGAGGTAAACAATTTCTATTTCACTCGAGGAATGCTCACTAAACACCTTTTACATTCAGTGAATTCTAATAAACATTTAAAGAAGAACCAACACCACTATTTCTCAAAAGTTTTCCAAAAAATTGAAGAAGTGGGAACACCTCCTAACTCATTCTGTGAGGCTAGCAAACCTAGTTACCAAAGCCAGACAAAGACACTGCAAGAAAACTACCAACCAAATATCCCTTTTGAACACTGCTGGAAAATTTCTCAACAACATACAAGCACACCAAATTCAATAGTGCATTACAAGAACTATACACCATGACCAGTTGGGATTTATTCCTAGAATGTAAGGATGGTTCAACATAAGAAAATTAATCCATGTAATACACCATAGCAACAGAATGAAGAAAAAAACACATAACCATCTCAATTGACTCAGATAAGCATTTGACAAAAATCCAACACCCTTTCATGATAAAAATATTCAACAAGCTACATAGGAATAGAAAGAAACTGCCTCAACATAATAAAAGCCATATACAAAAGAGCCAAGGCAAACATCATACTCAATTGTAAAAGATTGAAAGCTTTTCCTCTAAAGTCAGGAACAAGGCAAGAATGCATGCTTTCACCACTTCTATTCAACGTAGCACTGGAAGTCTAAGCCAGGGCTATTAAGCAAGAAAAAATAAAATGCATTTTAATTGGAAAGGAAGAAATAAAATTATTTCTGTTCACATGATAAAAAGGCAACCTATGGAATGGGAGAAAATATTTGCAAATCATATATCTTATGTGATTAATATCCAGAATATATATAGAACTCTTAAACCTCAAAAACAAACAAACAAAAACAAACAAACAAACAAACCCAATTCAAAAATTGGCAAAGGACTTGAATAAACATTTCTCCAAAGAAGATATACAGATGGCCAACAAACACATAAAAAGATGCTCAACATAACTTATTATTAGGGAAATAAAAATTAAAACCACAATCAGATACTACCGCACGCCCATTAGAATGGCTGCTATCAACAAAACAGAAAACAACAAATGTTGGTGAGGATGTGAAGAAATTGGAATCCTTATGCAGTATTGGTGGAAATGTAAAATAGCGCAGATGCTGTGGAAAACAGTATAATGGTTCTTCAAAAAATTAAACAGAATTACCATATGATCCATAATTCCACTTCTGGATATATACCCCAAAGAATTAATGTAGAGTCTGGAACAGATGAATCCACACCCATGCTCACAGCAGCATTATTCACAACAGCTAAAATGTTGAAGCAATCGAAGTGTCCATCAGAAGATGAATGGATAAGGAAAATGTGGCATATACATACAATAGAATATGATTTAGCCATAAAAACGAAATTCTATCATATACCACAACATTGATGAACCTTGAGGCCATTATGTTTAGTGAAATAAACCAGTCACAAAAAGGCAAATACTGTATTATTCTATTTACGCGAGGTACCTAGAATAGTCAAAATAATAGAAATAGAAAGTAGAATGGTAGTTGCCAGGAACTGGGGGAGGAGGAATGGGGAATTATTATTTAGTGGGTAAAGAGTTTCAGTTTCATGATATAAAAAGAGTTTGGAGATGGATGGTGGTAATGGTGGGCCAACAATATGAATTTACTTAACGCCACTGAACTAAATACCACTGAACTTAATACCACTGCAACTAAAATGGTTAACACGACAAATTTTGTGTTGTATTTTACCCACAACAAATTTTTTCAAAGCTCATGAATATGCAAATATTAGTATGGGCTACTCAGCCACTGAATGATTTAATTTCCTAATCATTGCAGCTCAGTCTAGTGTTTAGAAGGCCAGTGTACTATCCATTGCACTATGAAGCCAAGTCTAATTTTTAAAGTAACCTATATTCTCTAAGCCTACAAAATCTCAAAATGAGCCGTAACAAACAGGAAATGTTCAAAGTGTCAAGTATTGTTGTAAGAAGTATATACCCAATAACAGATAAAGTGATAGCAAATTAAAGAAAAAGTAGAATGGGTAGCTTGGGGGTTCTCTAGAAACATGGGAAAATGTGTGAGAATACGATATATATGTGCACATTTGGAGGTAAGATGAACGGATAAACCTAGTGAGAAGGGATTCAAGGAGATACTACGTATACTGGGGGCAAGTTTCAAGAGACCTTCTTAAACCTAGAAATTCATGGGTAGGGACCCATGAATCACTTGGTATTTTACACTTTCAAGAAAAATGGAAAGTACAAGAAACAGTTGGTTAACTGCTTTGAGGGCATAATGAAGGAGAAGTAAGGCAGTGAACTTGATGACTTGAACTCCAGATTTGTCCAGGGAAAGGATGTTTGAATGTTTCTGGATGTGGGCTACCCCCACAGGAAAGTTCCAGAAAGGGGGAGTTGAAGGAAATGCAGGTTGGGTAAAGTACTAAGAATGGAATAAGGGAGCAGACAGATACTTTATCTTGTCCAGTGGACTGCACATATGAGAAACCCAATAGAGGAGAAACGCGGAGGAATGCAATACCCATAAGGCAAAAAGTCTGTTTTAAATTAATGCTAGACACAGAAAGCACAATATCTGATCACCAGTCAAATCAGAATTCTTACATTTCTTTTTCTTCTCATTCCCGGTACTCCCACTCTGGAAAGGTCAGAAATAAGATTGGCAACATAGAAGAAAAAGAATAGAAGCTGTAGATAGGAAAGCCACAAGAAAGCCGCCACTCTGGCCTTCTCTGACTTCAGGCTTCCTTTTGGAACATGGCGGAACTTGCAGAAAGGAAAAAGTCTGACGTAAAAGAGGATTCAAGCAATACCAATTATACTGGGCAGGGCATTGTAATTCCTAAACTAAGAGTGGTTCTGATTGTTTGGTTTGGTTTTAGATAAAGAGTGTGAAAAACTATTACGTAGAAATGACTAGAAAAATTCTACCAAAGTTGAAATCTGGGGCAGAGAAAGCACAAAGGTGACAGAAAAGACTTAAAGGAGCAGTGGGAAGACAAAAATTGTTTCTTTATAAGCACGTTCTATGAGTTTGTAGCTTTCTCGGATGTAGCTACACATACATCCCATATGCTTTTTTGGGGGGAAATTACTAAAATATTAAGAAATATGGGTAATTACAAAGGCTCACAATGGTCTGCTGGAAGAAAATTCAACCTAATTATTGGAAATGAGTGCAAATATGTGAAGTTTCTGGTAACAGAAATATTTTTAAAACATCATTGAAATTACCATTACTGCAATGAACAACTTAGGTGACACATTCGTCTGAAGCTAATGTGTCAAGGCATTCCGGAATTTTCTGAATATTTTCCTTCAGATCCATAAACCTGTTTTTTGCAATCCAGATTTTCTCCAAAGACTCATTGTCCCTAACCTTCATTCTGTAACTGGGTATGTGAGGTGATGGAGATATTAACTAATGTTATTGTGGTAATCATTTCACAATATATACAAATGTCAAATCATCACACTGTAAACCTTAAACTTCCACAATGTTATTTGTAAAATATATCTCAATAAAGCAGGAAATTGGAAGTGAAAAATATTTATATCTTGGTGCAAAAAGAAAAAGAAACCTTTGGATATATACATTTTAAGTATAACAATAAAGTCTTTTACCTTTCTAAAAACTAAAATTGAAGAAGAGACTTATTCATAAAAGAAATGTTTATTCAGATTGGCAACCAATCAACAGTCATCTACCAAGGATGAGAGCTGTATTTCATTTCTCTTTATTTCATGTATGTATCTACATATGTATTATGTATGTATGTGTATGCTTATGAATAGAGCCATTATTCAAATCTTAAAAAAAAAGGATCCTGTAATTATTGAAAGAGTGTGGTCACTCTGGATAGCAATGTAACCTTTCAGGTAACAAAGCCACAATTCGTGAATTTAAATGCATTGAATAAACTAAGCATGAATGTTAAAAATCAAAGCAAGATAAACATGTGCTTCCCGTCTGTGAGGATTTTTTCTATGGTTCCCAAGTTCACTGTGCAGCTGGTTGGACTGGGGATGTTAACAAATATGACAATTACCAATGACCACATGCTTACCATACGCATTAAAGACCCTTTCCAGGTTGTTACCTGTGGGAAATGGAAACATCAAAATTCAAGTTTTGAAACCGCTTTGGAATTTGCCTGGAAATTCAGCCATAGCATTAGAACTACTTGATACACAAGTGGATTGATTCATCATTCTTTTCCGTTCATTACGGAAAGCTAAAGAGATACTTCTTTCAGTATCTACATTATTTCAGCATATAAATAACTGCCTCAAAACCCAAGCCATTTAGTTTCTTAACCTACTTTCACTAAAGAGCCAGTGTTCTTCCTGGTGTATGGAGAAGAACACCATTTGCCCAGCAAATGAGAGCTTTAGTTTATCACCATGATGTGGATATGAAGGAAAAAGTTGTAACAGTAATAACAAAATTCTGATTAATCATACATTTCCAAAGAATATTGCAGTCTAGAAGTAATGCACATTATAACTTTCTGATTTTCCCATCTTTCTTGCAAAGGAATTCTTCCAACTGCTGAATTTAAACAGTAAATTTCATGTTTCTATATTAACACAACTATAACTTGCCATGGTCTTCAAGTTATTTTGGACCATTTTATTAATACCAACTGAATATTAGAAATTATACTGAAACCATTTCTTTATTTTTATTTTGCTCTCCACATTGAGATAGTTTAGTTATGTCCTCTACATGAAATGACAGTGACCTTTTTATACATAAGCTACACTTTTACCATCTGCAGTGATCAAAAGACCACATTAGCATGTCGTTAATTGGTTGTGGTAGAACTGTCATAGCAACGGCACCATTTTTTTTTAGTAAAGTTGAGCTCCTGAGTGCTTGAACTGTCAACCCAGACATTCAAAAATCGAATCACTTGTACTTCTAGTTAATGCAAAATGTAAACCTTAGGAGAAGAGTTCCCTAGGACTCACCCACTGCCAGACAATGTACCAATATGTAAAGAAAGGTATTATGAATAAAATATTTGGATTGGTCAAAATGTCCTCCCACAGGCAATTGAATAAACCAATTATCCAGTCATTAAAAAGATGAAGCATTTCTGGGTGTGCTCATGTGGAAACATATCCATGAAATAAGATTGTTCTTTTAAAAACACATCCCATAGAAGAATATGTGTAATGTGATCCTATCTACATTTTTTAAATGAAGAATACTTACGCTTACATATACATTAACACTTCTGGAATGATACACAAACGCTAGTGGGACTGGAGTATGGGGAAATGACTTTTATATGTATATACTCTCTTCTACTGTTTGAATTTTGTACTGTGAGCATAAATTTTATAATTTTTTAATAACTTTTTTACACTGGTATTTCCAGACTCAGATAATAAATGCCAGAACCAGCACATGGTTTGTGCTTTCAAAATCCACATACTTTGGTCTTTCCACTATTAAACCAGTGGGTAAATTAAGCATTATCAATACGTACAATGACCTTGCCAGTTTCCATTCAGAAAATGTGATGGACAATTTTAGTTTTCAAATGAATGTGTACTAAATTTTTAATTCTCCAGGCTATGCTTAACTAATTATATACATTAAAGTCAAATAGTAAAACAGTAGCTAATATAACTGGCTAATATGCTTAGAGAATGTCCACATTTTTAAAGTTTAGAAGAAAGGCTTACAAAATGAAGTTATTTTTCTATTGTTTCTATTTTTTTCAACTTAAATTCCAAGGACTCTTAATGTTTTTCACCAGTATGTTACTCGAAGATTAGTATGTCTATGAAACTCTCTTTACTTCTACCTCTTTAGCTTTATTTGTTTTATTTTATTTGTTTTATTAGTTTCAGGTGTACAAAACAATGTAATAGTTAGATATTTCACCCCTCACAAAGTGATAACCTCCCTTCCCCAATCTATTGCCCCTCTGACATCATATATATCTATTAAAATTCCACTGACTCTGTTCCCTATGCTGTACTCCACATCCAGTGACCATATATATATATATATATATATATATATATATATATATATATATATATAATTATAATTGACATTCATTGTTATTCAGCTTCAGGATCAGGTGTACAGTGCAGTGGTCAGGCAGCTACACTGTCCATGATGTGGTGTCCCTAATATGACATGTGCCCATCTGACCCCCTACAAAATCTTTACAACATTATTGATTATATTCCCCAAACTGTCTTTCCTATTCCCATGGCAATATTGTAGTTACCTCTTTAGCTTTATTTTTAACTGTGAGTGTTCAAAAGTGATAAAAATGCGATCCTTGAAAGGATTCTGTTCCAACAAGAAATTCTCTGAATACTTTTGTTCAACCCAACAATAGTCACCCATTACAGAAGGATGACTATTGAGTATAATGGCTCATGAGAGGTAATTCAACATTTTAATTCCTAACATGAAAAAATGATGAATGCAAGGAAACCTGTCATATTTGAGATCATCTCCACTGACTTGCTGCCCCTGCATATAAAATAAAAAGAGGTTTGCTCAAACCGATGGATGCTGCTAGCTTTCCTTTCCATACCTTTCTTAAATAGTAGTTGACTCTGATGTTTGTAAGAGAACAAAGCATACGAAATTGTTAAAATTGCTATCAGGCTTTGTTTTGTTTTGTTTTGACCTTTATTTGCTTTCTGTCCCTCTTCCAAGGATAATGTACTGCTTCCTACTGTAAAAGCTAGAGGTAACATCTCAACAGTAAATGTCAGCCAGTAGCATTCAAAGAAGGGGCTAATTTCCTATCTGTGGAGTTTAACTGAGTGGGAGTGAAATTAGGGGATTTCCCCCCTCCCTCATTTTTGTGGGGAAAGGGAATAATTAGCTTGCTTTTAGGAAATAAATTGTTCATTTTTACAAAATAAAAACATTAATACATGTAGTGAAATGCTATAAAATTGGCTCCATTTCTATGCATTTTGAATGTTTTCATTTTCAGGAGATCTCATTTTTACCTATTAAGGTATATTGTTGTACATGGGGTTTATTATAATTAGATTTTCTGGGAAATTGTTGCTGCACTGAAATCATTCCAAACTTAGATTCTTGTTCAGCTATAAGATTTTGTCTTATTTTCTTCTTGATTAAGAAATCAGCAGTTTACCCAAACTAAACCCTTATTGTAGTGTATTCAAATTTGTTCATACATCTCACAACTTGCCCCATTCATATCTCATTTAATGAAATACAAGGTCAGACAATTAAGTTCATGAACTCATCCTAGAAAAAGTGCTACATACCTCATTGCTGAATAGCACTATGGTCACCTTTGAAGTGCTCCCCTTGGGAAGCTATGCACTGATGCCAGCGCCTAGTCCACCCGTCAAAGCAATTTTGGAACTCTTTCTGGAATGGCCATCAGAGCTGTCATCGTATTACCCTTGATGTCCTGAATGTCATCTACATGTCTTCCTTTCCATATTTCCTTTATCTTCAGGTAAAGAAAGAAGTCACTGGGGGCCAGATCAGGTGAGTAGGGAGGGTGTTCCAATATACTTATTTGTTTACTGGCTAAAAACTTCCTCACAGACAGTGCCCTGTGAGCTGGTGCATGGTCGTGATGCAAGAGCCATGAGTTGTTGGTGAAAAGTTCAGGTCATTTCACTTTTTTATGCAGCCTTTTCTTTTTTTTCTTTTTTTTCTTTATTAAATTTATTGGGGTGACAATTGTTAGTAAATTTACATAGATTTCAAGTGTACAATTCTGTATTACATCGTCTATAAATCCCATTGTGTGTTCACCACTCAGAGTCAGTTCTCCTTCCATATGCAGCCTTTTCAGCACCTCCAAATAGTAAACTCGATTCACTGTTTGTCCACTTGGTACAAATTCATAATGAATAATCCCTCTGATATCAAAAAAGGTTAGCAACATTGTGGCAACAAGTTTGCAAACTTAATCGTCAGACCTCACGTATAGAAAACGGTCACCTTTGCGTTAGGATGATGTCATCTACCATACCAACTGAAACACCCAAAATATGCTCCATTAGGACCAGAATTCCTTTAATCACGATAGATCCTATGGCACCCACTTCTAAAGTTTTTAAACCATTATCCTTCACATCCCAAATTTTAATGTCTCTAAATGTTCACAGCATTTCTCAGGAACTCTATGTCCTTATGGAATTACCTCTCTCTTTCAGCCCTCTCCACACAGCATTGGCAATGGAGAAGTGGAATATACCTAAAGGTTTAGGCATGACAGCAAATATATTCTTCGAGCCCTAAGTCAGTCAATTCAGTAATTCCATTTTCGTTATTTAGATGACACCTCCCTGCAAAATGCTGAAGGTCTGACTAAAAAGCCCCAACACAGACATTAAAATAGATCTTAAAGAAATAGTGAAGTCAAAACTGAAGATGCTTTAGTTCAATTCAGGCTCAAACGTTTCACATCACATAACCTTCTTCATCCTCTATCATTCTTCACAGTTTGCATTAGTTCAAGCTTGTAGAATCATCTTAAAAGGTATGTTTTACACCTCTCCCTTCTTTCCCTTCCTACTTCTACTCCTGCTGCACTACTATTGATTTCCTTTCTCTTCAGGAAGATGGCAATTATTGTAACTCAGTTTCCCAAGCTTGCCTCTGTGGAACACTGGGTTCTGTGAAATAGATGACTCTTAGGAGTTCCACATGAGAAACATGGGGTTAAATGTGTTTTTTAATTGCAGTATTTCTCAGAGCAATTAGATTGCTAATTTTATTGACCAGGTAACTTACATACCAGGCACTATGGTAGATCTTCTTATAGTATTTTTCTCAAAAATTATGCTATTATTTGGTTTATCGATCATACATACAGCTAGGAAGTGATGAGGCCAGGATTTAATTGCAGCTTTTTCTCAATCCAAAATCTCTGCTCTTTCCATATTTCTGTCTTCAGACTGAGACATCATAACATTTCCTTAAAGGTCATAATGTACTCATTACCGACATGTTTCCTTCTCTTCATAAAAAATGAACATTTTGATATTTTGAAAAGAGAGAAAATTACATTTGCTTTATTATGGAGTTGATACTGTAGAGGTTAATGGTATTCATCTTTGTATTAGACAATATAATTCAAATTTTCTTTCTACAAATTACTAGCTGTGTGAAAAATGATAAGTCCTTTAATCACTTAAAGCCTATTTCCTACTACTACTAAAAAAACAAACCCCTATTTCCTCACTTGTACAATGAATAAAGTAGTTATTTCAGGGAGATATTTGTAAGGATTAAATGTGATTATGTAGGTAAAGTGCTTGGAACAAATTCACACATAATCAGTATTGAATTATAATATTATTGTTAATAAATAATAATAGGGCAGCCGGTTGGCTCAGTTGGTTAGAGCGTGGTGCTCATAACACCAAGGTTGCTGGTTTGATTCCCACATGGGCCAGTGAGCTGCGCCCTCCAAAACTAGATTGAAGACAACTTGACTTGGAGCTGATGTGTCCTGGAAAAACACACTGTTCCCCAATATTTCCCAATAAAAAATATAAATAAATAAATAAATAAATAAATAAATAAATAAATAACACATGATGTCCCTAAGACTCAGTTCTCTGGGTTTCATGAAGGACAAAAAAGATTAACTTCAATTTTTCCCTAAAGCCTTGTGCCCCAAATACTTACAGGAACCTATTTTGATTCTAGGCACAAAAAACTAGGCATTATTATGCATTCTCTGGAATGGTATAAACTAAGGATGCTGTAGATTGAAACGGTCTTAGTAAGTATTGATATAGTTTAACAACAATGGTCAACTACAAACTTAGCTATATTCCTAGAAGATGAAGTAGTTTTTCTTGCAAAATGAAGTTGGTAATCTCAAAATGAATCTGCATTTTTGAATCCACAAAATGAAAATGAATAGTTGTTATAATACAATTAATCATATACTTTACTATTACATTTGCAATGATAAATTTAAATCCAATGAAGGAAATGTCTTAAAAGATGTTATTGCATTATATCTAAAGAAAAACTCCATAATTGAAATGCATCATTCTCATTAATAGTCATAGATTTAAAACAGAATCCTATTTTTTAAGTTAGTTGCTTGTTATAATTGATTTATACATAAACTAAAAGATCTTTTAACCACTAGATAGAGCTTTGCTACAACATAGTAAATAACATCCACTAAATCTATAGAAAACTTGTCATGTCTTCTATACGTGCATGCTTTGCCTCTAGACATTTGTTTCCAGACCTGTTTAAGGAGGTTCTGAAAAGACATTTAATTTTCTCCTCTGTCAGTAAAGCATGAGTTAGAAATTCCCTTACCTCAAGGCATGCCACTTAGTGTTTTGTCCATAGCTCATTGAGGAAATTAGAATCAATTGGTTTTTCTCTAAGATTCTCTAATGTCAAGGAACTAACTTTGGACTGATTTAGAGACTAATTAATGATGCCTAATTATTTGCATTGTTAGAGGCCAGATTTATCAGACTGGTTGAGATGAAACTGTTTTTATTAAAATATAATCCTTGAGAAAATTCAATTGGACCATTATTAGTGTTGACTTTGAGCATCTTCAGCAGCTTCTTCGAATAGTAGTACATGGTCTTTGAAAGGGCATCAACTACATTATGTGTTTATTGATCACCTCTGTAAGAACTAGGAAAAAAGACCTAAATACCTCCTCCTATAAAAGAATTGACAAGCTGTCTTGGCTAAGGACCTCTAGGTCTGAAATTACTTCAGCACCAGGGCTGCAGAATCCAAGAAAACACTCACACTTGGCATAATCATTCTCCCCAGATGGGGAAATTTCCACATTTCTACTGCTCAAAATATAAAGACCCCAAGATGTGGAAAAGTTATTTCCTACATTTTCAATAAATTTAAGGTAAAGTGCACATGTATGTTCTCCCTCCAAAATTATATCCCCAAATTCACAAGAGATGTAACTGAATAACGGAAGCACCTGAAAATGATGGCAAGGCACCACATTTTACATAAGATTGATCACAAATATATTATGACATAAAGACAAATGTAGGTATCAAATTACTTGGTTTGTCTTTGGGTGGTTGGTGCTATAGGTTTGTTTGTTTTTCACTTTCTATTTTCTGTCTTTAAAATATGAGTTTATAATTGGAAATTGGGACAAATATACTTTTAAAAAAACAAGGAAAGTGGGACAAGAGGAAGTTTATATATGTAAAAATTAGTCCCATTATTAGGCCACTAACATTCCTTTCATTAAGGACAAATCATATTGTTTAGCATTTGAAAACAAAACAAGACATATTTTTGCCCTTGGAGGTACTGTAATTTTCAAATAGAAAGACAAGAGTTAGTGTCTGTTTGCTGGTGGGCCCCCTCATTGATTTTCATCTGGAGAGTAATGGATAGGATCTTTGTTTTTTTAAAATGATTTTTATTAAAATATAGCCAACATACAATATTATATTCGTTTCAGCTGTTCACCATAGTTATTCAATATTTATGTACCTAAAGAAGTGATCACCATGATAAGTCCAGCAACCATCTGACACGGTACCACGGTATCATATTATTGACTTATTTGTCTTATACCTGGAAATTTGAACCTCTTATTCCCCTTCACTCCTCTCCTTTTTAATTTTTCAATTACAGTTGCCATTTAATATTATTTTGTATTAATTTCAGGTGTACAACATAGTGGCTAGAGAGTTATATAATTTAAGAAGTGGTCCCCCTGACTAGTCTAGGCACCTGGCACTATACATAGTTATTTCCATATCATTGACTATATTCCCTATGCTTTATTTTACATCCCCATGACAATTTTGTAACTACCAATTTGTATTTCTTAATCCCTTCATGTTTTCTTTGTGCCCTCTACTCCCCTCCCATCTATCACCCCAATAAAACTAGTACTCATCTGACACCATACTTAGTTATTACAATATTATTGACTATATTCCTTATGCTATACCCTACATCCCCATGATGACTGTGTAATAACCAATTTCTACTTCTTAATCCCTTCCCCTTTTTCATGAACCCCTAACCCTCTCCCATCTGGCAGTCATCAAAATGTTCTCTGTATCTATGCGTTTGCTTCTGTTTCATTTGTTTATTTTGTTCTTTAGATTCCAATGGATAGGTTCTTGATCACTCTGTTAGTATTTATGTAGCTGGACATAGAGTGAACACTGGTATCGGGGATTGAAAAAACATGCATGTAATCCTATGGACAGACATGTACGGGCATGCACACACCATAGCACGCATACACATGTTTGTGTTCGAGTGTGTGCACACACGTACACACACACACACACACAGAAGCCAGTGGCATGCTGATTCAAAGAACTAAAGCTAGCCTTATTTCTGAGTTAAGACAGCACTATGAGCATGAGGATAATCACACAACTCCCTTCTCCTAAATTATCATTGATCAACTAAATAAATACACAAATGGGAAAAGTTATTTTCATCAGCCATGAAAACAGAGTTGGTATTCTACACCAGAAAGTTCTGTTCGAGAGCCAGGAATAGATTGAAGGAACCCAAAGAAGGAACCCATTTTGACAGAAAGTGATGTTTCCAGGAAATAAGGGGTGGGGGACCCACTCAGAACTGACACTGGTATTCTGTAACTTATAGTCATGGCTGACATTGCGTGTTTCTGAACATAAAGGCCAAAGGAAGAGCTGCAACAACTGGGTTCCTTCTCACCTCTGGAGATGGTTACCTTTGAGATTCCATACTGATGTGAGGCAGCACCTCCTTACATATCCTGACCCTCCTGGTGGCTCAAAGCAGAAGCTTTTAGGTAGCAATGTTTCTGATACAAGTGGTTAATGATCTGAACTGGTTATCAGCTGATTTTGTTAAATTTTTCTTTCATGAGATCATAGTGCAGGCTGGAAGAGAGAGGGTAGTGTACTCAGATTAGGGACCATGGGCATTTGGTTCACTTCTTCACATAACTTACTTGTACCTTCATGCTCTGCTCAGGCACAGTCCACTTCCAGAAATTCCACTTCCAGAGTGCTGCTGTGTAAGCCCAATTTTATAACTTGGTGGGTCAGACAACATAGGTCTGACAATTAAGTTCACGAACTTGTTGCACCGCTGTTGTGATCCTTTTTAGATATCTGAGGGGTTATTCATTATTAATTTGTACCAATTGGACAAACAGTTCACCAAGTTTACTATTTGGAAGTGCTGAAAAGGCTGTGTGAAAAAGTTAGACGACCTGAACTTTTCACCAACAATTCATGGCTCTTGCATCACGACAATGCACCAGCTCACACGGCACTGCCTGTGAGGGAGTTTTTAGCCAGTAAACAAATCACTGTATCGGAACACCCTCTCTACTCACCTGATCTGGCCCCCAATGACTTCTTTCTTTACCTGAAGATAAAGGAGATATTGAAAGGAAGCCATGTTGATGACATTCAGGACATCAAGGGTAATACGACAACAGCTCTGATGGCCATTCCAGAAAAAGAGTTCCAAAATTGCTTTGAAAGATGGACTAGGTGCTGGGGTCGCTGCATAGATAGCTTCCCAAGGGGAGTACTTCGAAGGTGACCATAGTGACATTCAGCAATGAGGTAGGTAGCACTTTTTCTAGGATGAGTACGCGAACTTAATTGTCATGATGTGCAGCTCAGGCTGCATGGTAAATTGGTGTCCCATTGTCAAGCGTGCAGTCTCCACTTAGGCCCCGTGGCAGACCAAGAGCAGTTTCCCAAAAGGAAAGCAGTTACTGTGGATGACAGTAGGGTCTTTCTCCCCAATCCTAAAGGCCTGCAACGTGATTCCTCTATAGGGGCTGCCTCTCTATACTGCCACTTCAAGCACCATTGGATCTGATGGATTAGATGACCCAAGGGACAGAGTAGCTTTCATAGCAGCCTGGGTATGTTGCAGAGTCTTCTCTTGTTCTGGGCTCCATTCAGAACAAGCAGATTCTGGTCACTCAGTAATAGGAGAGTCATACACCCAGCTGAGGAAGATGTTTCCTCCAAACCCAAAGAAGCCCACTAGGTGTTGTGCCTCTTGTTTGGACGAGGTGCCAGATGCAACAACTTATCCTTCACCTTAGAAGGGATCCTTCAGATGCCTCACACCACTGGACCCCTGAAACTTCACTGAGGTAGGAGCCCCTGAATTGCAGTTTTATTCAGGATATATGTTCTACTGTCTGACACCCAGATGTCTTGCCAATAACTAGAGTATTTGCTTTTACCTGCTCACTAGGTACCGTCAGCAAAGTGTCATCAACGCAACGGACCAGCGTCACATCTGGGAAGAAAAAGATGATCAAGATCTCTGGGAACTAGGGAATGACGTCACCAAGATGGCAGGTAGAAGACCCCAGACTCCACCCACCCACAAAAATCAACAATAAGATAGCTTTCCATGAACGGAAATACACCTAGGAGAGATCAGGAATCAACTTAAGAAGCTTCAGCAACACGGTGAAACAGAAAACCTGAGAATAACTGCGCAGGAAAGGGTAGGAAGAATGGCGTGCTTTGACCTGCATTGTCCTATAACCTAAGCTGGCACTGCTCGGCACCCACAGGGAAACCCCAGGCTCAACAGACCTACCTTTGCTGGGAAAAGGACATCAGGCTGAGTGACAAGCTACCACAGCCTTTCAGGCTCTACTCAAAGGATTCAGTTTCATCTCACCCAGAGACCCAGAAAGCTGAGACACGTAGACTCCAGGAACAAGGCAGAAGGGCAGCGTAACCAGTATGAGCCACCCAGCGGGAGCATGGTTCCCAGTGCCCTGCTCTGCAGATAACTCTAGCGGCCTGTGCTGCCAAAGACCTCAACAGCCCTTGTGGACGCTGCGGACCCCCTCAGCTTTCATCACCGACGATCTCATCGCAGACCCCAGCAGACTGTTCTGCGGAAGATCCCCCACCTTTTGCCACTGAAGAAACCAAAGGCCAGCACAGCCCTGCAGAACTCCTGAGGATTTCACCCTGGAAATTGTCACCTACTGGTTTTGGCATTTGCAGACACTAGCCTCCTGAGTCCCTCTCCGCTCCCTCCTCTCCCCTCCCACGGGAGCCCGGGATCTACCGTGGCAACCAGCCCCAGCCTCTACAGCTGTGTACGTGCAAAATGCCAGCCTAGACTGAGGTCCCCGCCCCCGCCATGGGGCATGCGATCATGGTTATTTCTGCAGTTACACACCTGCATGCTACCAGCCTGACTCCTGTCACCGGCCTCCACTGCCATACACACACCTGGGGTGAGACTCTGCAACCACATAAGTGCATGTTCAGTGCCAATGCCACATACCTGCTGGTGGGCCCAGATTCTGCCCTATCTCCTGTCACTGGCCTGCCCCATTGGGCTCACTTGAAGCTGGCAGCTACAGCAGTGCACCTGTACACTGCCATTGCAACTGCAATCACGGGCCTCCACTGCCACGTGTGTGCCCTGGGAGCCTCTGCACCTGCACCATGCGCACCCACAGACAGGGCCCTTGCAGCTGGTAGTGTGCCTACAGTCGAACTTAGCCCTGCTGTGGTCCCCAGCCCTCACCTCTACTTATGTGTATGCAGCCTGTCCCTGCCACTACACAGGCCTATGCAGCTGGTTAAGTGTATGCACCAGCTTTGGCCACCACTACCGACCGCCCTGGTCCCTAGCCATTGGACCTGGAGGCACTACTGAGGACCCCAACCACCCTTGGAGGCATTTCGAACCCTCTACAGCACTTGCCAAGGATCATGCAGTAGGTAATGTCATGGACCCCAGTGGCCTAAGCTGATAAGACATCAGGACCTTGTAGACATGATGCTGGAGCTGCCCCACACCCTCATATTAGGCACCCTGCACCACTAAACCTGGAGTCACAGCATGCTCCAGAGTGCCTCCACTCACATGTGAAGGTCTTTCCTTAGCGAAGTTAAATATTATTTCAATATAATTTGGAGGTAAGATTCATTATGCGTGCACATTTTAAACTCTAGGGTAATAACTCAATAGTGCATGGTGGGCAAACTTTCTTTAAAGGGCCAGACAGTAAATACTGTAGACTTTCAGGCGATATGATTTCTCTGCAACCACTCAACTCTGCTTTAGTACTGTTACATACTTAAAGGAATGGGCTTAGTTATGTTCCAATGAAAACTTATTTACGTGGAAACAGGCAGCTGGCCCATGGGCCACAGCTTATTGATCCGTATTGAATGGTGGAGATTAAATGGAATAAAAACGCTAAATCCAAAAGAAGAATAAAAATAAAATAAAGAAAAATAAAAAGAAGAAAAAAGATACATTGAGCAGATGTAATAAAGAGACATCCATTAGCAAGATGGTATACTTTAAGCCAACCATAATTATAATTTCATTAAGTGTAAAGTTCCTAAAACACAAAGTAAAATATAGGTTGGATTAAAAAAGGCAAGACACAAATATAGGCTGTATACAAGAAATCCTTTTCGAATAAAAAGAAATAGACAAAAGTAAAAGAATGAAAAAATACACAGCACAAAAACAAAAAGCTGAAGGAGGGTGAAGTAGCTATATTAATATCAGACGAAGTGGATTTCAGAATGAGGAATATTACCGGAACTCAAGAAGGACATTACCTATTTATAAAGGAGTCAGTTCTCCAAGACAACATAATAATTCTAAGTGTGTATGCACCTAACAATACAGCTTCAAATAATAGACCTGAAAGAAGAAATAGACAAATCCACAATTATATTTGGAGACTTCAACTCTCCTCTCCTAGTTATGGATGCAGTAATTATGATGTAGGTGATGTTGGCAGTTTCTGGGTGTAGGCCGGGATCCTGTCTCGTGAAGCTGAAGACCCAGGAGAGGCAAAGAGTTTTAAAAAGAGGATAGTTTATTAGAGGCAGGAGAAGAGGTTGCAGCTCCCGAGCGGGAAGGGGTCCTGAATGGGGGCGCCCCATGAGTGAGGCAAAAGCTCTTACTTTTATACCTTCCCTTGCCTGCTTGGGGAAGGGGAACTGTTTGGAGAAGGGAACTGGTGCCTTCTAATGAAATTCGTCTACCAGGTTTGTTCTGCTTGCCCATCCTAAAGGAATTAGCAAAGTAACCCATTCTTTATCTATCAGATCTGTTCCATTTGTCAGGCCAAAAGGAATTTTATGATTAACCTCAGGGCCTTGTTACATTATGTCTTAGAGCGAAGGAGTGATTTCAAAACCTGAAGTTTTAGGACATGACTGTCTTTGTTTATTCCACCAGCGACCTCCCTGTCTACCTAGGGACGTGCTAACTCTCCAGTATCAGTTAGAAAGAAAATCAGTAAGTATATAGACCTGAACAACGTTCAGTCACCTTTCTCTAACTGATATTTATAGAACATTCTACCCAACAACATCAGAATATACATTTGTTCAAGTGTACCAGTGAGACAGGTTAGTTAGTATGATTGCTAGGTAGACAGCAGAATCCCTGGTGGAATAAACTAAAGGCAGCCATATCCTGAAACTCCAGGTCCTGGAATGTCCCCTTCACTCCAGGGCAGAGACATGAAAATGTGCCGTAAGGTTAATAGATAATCTCAAATCCCTTCTGGCTGGACAAAGGAGCAGATCTGATAGACAGGAATGGGTTGGTTCATTAATCCCTTCAGGATGGGCAAACAGGACAAAGCTAATAAATGAATTCAATTAGAAGGCTCCAGCCCCCTTCCCCAAATGGACGAGAAAAGGTAAAAAAGTAAGAACTTTTGCCTCAGTCACGGGGCACCCCCATTCGGGACCCCCTCCCTCTCGGAAGCTGCAACCTCTTCTCCTGCCTTTAATAAACTATCTTCCTTTACAACTCTTTGCCTCTCCCTGGTCCGTGAGTCCACTCTTCGGCTTCATGAGATACGATCCTGGCCCACATCCAGAAACTGCCGGCAGATCCAACATCACCTACATCATTTGGGAACTCATAGGAAAAATATTCCCACTTCACCAGTATAGATGATATTCTAGGCCATAAGGAAAGCTTACTGAGTTTAAAAGAATTCAAATCATAAAAGAGTGTTTCTGACAACATAGGAAGGAAATTAGAATTCCAAAATGGACAAAAATCAGAAAAATACCCAAATGTTTGGAAAGTAAATGACACACCTCAAAGTAACCCATGTATCAAAGAAGAAATCAAGAGAAAAATTAACATTTTGAAAGGAATGAAAATGAAAACACAACACATCAACATTTGTGAGATGAAGCCAAAGCGGTGATAAAGTGAAAATGTAGAGCATTGAAGTCCTACATTAAAAAAAAAAAATATCTGAAAACTTGATAAAAATGTCCACCTTAAGAAACTACAAAAATAAGAGCAAATCGAACCCAGATAAGCAGAAGGCAGTAAATAACACAGATTAAAGCACAAATCAACAAAATCGCAAATTTTGCAACTCAAAATATGGACTCCATATATCAAAATACTTTGTATGGCACATATTAAATTGTACTTATTTGTATGCCACATGATTGTAATGATTTCAATTAAGACTCCTATGCCTCCAAAAACCATGCCCCTCTCATCTGAGAAGAGGTGACTGAAACTGACCAAAGTCAACCCAGCTAAATGGTGCTCACAAATGGTATGTAAATTCATTTAATTCACCATGCTTCACTCAAAATTCCCATATACAGGTGCACTCAAATTCCTGCTTCAGTTTTCATAAGAGAAAAAAGAACATATGCCATCACTAACAACTGACCTCTGTAGAACTCACCTTCTCAATTCACAAGTTATTTGCTGGAGTGTACTTATTGGCTTGTCAAGTCAATAAATTGTTAAAAAGTAAGTTAATTATTTAAATAAAATATGTTTCGGACGATGCATTGGAACATTGTTTGGCTTCTCAGATTTAGAGGAAAAGGTGAAGTATAATTAACAGAACACTATTACCTAAGAGTGTTTCTCCCGAGGAGTACTTTCTCATGAGTTTTCAGGAGAGGACATTTATTGTTACACATGGCAAAAATAGATATATATTAAAAAATATATTATTAAAACAAATCCAAGTATTATGGAAATTGCCAAACTTTCCAAAGTATTGAATTCTGTAAATGCAACCATGACATCAGAACAAATTGTTCTAGAATTTCAGGTGTATGTTTGATTTTCAGGGAGACAACTAATGCCCTTAAAACTCTAATAAATTCAAAATGCTGTTACCTCTCTTTTAATTAATGTTTTAATTTGCACAACTGTCAGTGAAGGAGAAAATACAAATCATGCTAATGAAAGCAAATGAGTATATTTCAATAATAAAAGAGAAAACATTAGTATTTGTGACTTTAATCTATTGCAAACTATAATTAGTTGATTCTCCTCTAGAACTATGCTGAATATTGCATACAAACTAAATCATTTACAGATTATGCCTACAGCAAGTATGCATGCTTCCATTAAAATAATGGTATTGGATAAATTATCTCAAATATAATAGTTTTTAGGATTGTTTCCATGATTTTTAAAAGTTTGCAAGCCACAATATATAACATGCTAGCATAAACATAAAGTTTGTGTTAATTGCCAATAAAAAAAATAAAACGCATTAAGTAGGTGAAAGCAAACTTGCAAAGCTTTGTCTTGAAAATACCAAGGGAAGATTATTATTACTGAAATATGCTCATTTGCTTTGACTCTTCCTGACTGCTTGTAGCAAATTTCAAGAAGTGAGAAATGGCTTAAAGATGGGATTGTCAAGCAAAAAAGCAGCAGAATTTAAAGATTTGGAAAATTCTTGGCCTATGTATTAATATATTGCCAAAAAAAAAAAAATAACGTTAAGGTGTGGCCACATGGCCATTTGATAGGGAAATTAGTTTGAGTGTGAACCCCTTAACTTTATCAGTCACCCCAGGAGGAAAACTGCCATTTTGAACTGAAAGGGAAGGAGATGAGAAGGAATGAAGAAAGACTGTTGAACTTCTTGGATTATACAGGTTGGGACTACAGAGTTATCCAGCTGAAAACGGGCACTGTTCTTCAAAAAAAGTGAAGGATGATCCTGAAGGTGATTCAGAGATTCTGAGGCTGCCTCCTTAGTTTCGAAATGGGGGTTCCATTGCTCTGCTTTCAATAGGCCAACCCGCTTCCCAGAGTCATGGGGGCAGGGATACCCAGAGGTGTGGTGGTGGGACCACAAGGCAGAGCCCTGGGGGTGCTATTAATGCCAAGGAGAGCTTTGGGGGCAGTACTTTGGCCCCCAGTGCGTTCAGAAGGCAAGACCTCCACCCCAGTGGGTCTCAAAAGCTGGTTTGATGATCCAGTGGGTCCAGAAGGCAAGACTACTGCTCCAGTGGGCCTGAAGGACAGAGCATGGAGCCAAAGAGAATTATTCTTAGAGCCTTAAGATCTCATGGAATTTGCTGTTAAGAGAGGGGATTGTAATGGTGGCACTAAATCTTCTACTTTAAGATTTGGGTCTCTGGTCTTTTTGAAAGCTTTCTTTTCTTTGCCTCTTAATGATTCTGCTTCCTACACACTTACTATGCAGACCATTTTCAAAGTTTCTATTTACTTCTGCCTAGTGCAGGTCCTGTGACTTGGGAGAGGTTATGCATCTATATGGGACCCATTCCTGGCTCCAACTTAAATCTACATAACATGTGCAAAGGTTGCAGATAACAAGTTTAAGGGCACCTTCCCCCCACTTGAACAGACAAAGCCTAACTCAACAGAAAATTCCATTACAGGCTGAAGAGATTTGTATCCTGGTTAGAAAATAAACTGTTAGGCCAGGAGCAGAAACCGCCTTAGGCCTGGAGAAGCGGCCAGGAATGTGCTGAATAGAAACCATCTTATCTTAGATGCCATCTTGTCCTGCTCCCTGCTTGCTTGTTATGCATTAAAGAGGAGCAGCCTGTTTACCTCTCCTTATAAAACTCCATACCCTCTTACTCGGGGAGGTTATGTCTTTTCTAATCTGACCTCCTACTGCTCAAACACGCCAAATAAATTCTAGTAGACCAATTTTTGTCTCCCACGACTCATTCTTCCGGCTGTGCCTAACATTGGCCTTGCTAGATTTTGGACTTGCTTGACACCCATCACTCCTTCCTTCCTTCCTATTTATTCCTTTTCAATGGGACCATCTATATTATGTCTGTCCTATCATTGTTGTTTGGAAGCATATAACTTATTTGATTTCACATATTCACAGCTAGAGAGGAATTTTGTCTCAGGATGAATCTTACCTTGAATCTCACCCATATCTGATTTAGATGACATTTAGATGAAACCTTAAACTTTAGACGTCAGAGTTGATACTGGAACAAGTTAAGATTTGGGGGGTTTGGGGATGAATGACTGTATTTTGCATGCCAGAAGGACATGAATTTGGGGTAGGGTAGGGATAGAATGTTACAAACTAAATGTTTGTGTCTTCCCCAAATTTACATGTTGAAACTATACACCAATATAATGATATTAGAAGGTGAGGCCTTTGAGAGGTAATTAGTATTAGATGAGGTTAGAGTCCTTGTGAATGGGATTAGTGCCCTTAAAAGAGTTACCAGAGAGTATGCGTCCCCTCCCTGCTCTCCACCATGTGAAGAAACAATACATCAGCCATCTGCAGCCTGGAAGAGGCCCTTCATTAGAACCTGACCATACAGGTACTCTGATCTTGGACTTCTAGCCTCCAGAACACCAAGAAATAAATATCTGTAGTTTGTAAACTACCCAGTCTGTCGTATCCTGTTATATCAGCCCAAATGGACTAAGACGGAAGCCATCAGTCCTACATTTACAAAGTGAAAGTTGGAGAAATTGAAAATCAATGATTTTTCTTGGACCCATCAGAGAACTGAGGTGACAGCCATGCAGACATCTGAAAAGAGGCAAATGCAGAGTCATAGCCAATACCTGCTTACCTAGAACAGAAGCCACTGTGATGATAAGCTGGTGGGAACACTAACATTGGTAATTTTGAATGATTTCTGTAGGTTAAGTGCCAACAAATGGTCAAGTGAAAAATTCCTGGAGCCCACACTCTTGGTGTGGGAAGAGGCACAATTTCCTGGGAATTACTGGCAGAAATCCTATCAGTTTACCATGGTGAAAAATCCGAAAAAAATACTCCTGGCTGGGGGAGGTTTGGGGTGGTGGTGGTGGAGAGTAATGACTATGACATATACTCATATTTTTCTCCATAACAAAAGCCTACTCTCCAGGAGAGAAACAAAAATTTCCCAGAGCCTTATCCTACCTAGGTGAAGGCATTCATCCCAACCCAGCCCCCTGCAGCATTCCTATCTCACTTATGAGGTAAGGGGATGGGTCGAGGGCAATCTCCCTATACCACTGGAAAGACACTTGTGAAGATCAGAGCCAACAAACATAGGACTGTTAAAGACTAAACTTTACTAATAAGATTATAGAATGCTTCTACTTCCCAACATTGCCACCATACTAACAAGAGAGGTGGTGGTTGACCACTCCCACTCCTCACCATTCCTTGGGAGGCCTCTGCTCCCCCCACCCCAATTCCTTAGTGAGAAAGTGGCTGAATCAGTCGTTGGGTTTGTGGTCTTCAAACACCTTTATTCAATGAGGATGCTATGATGTCTATAACTTAGTAGGATGAGATTTTTGGTCCTTGCTTATAGCAAAGGGGTGGAGAGCAACAAACACCACTATGAGGTAGGCATTTTGGGGGTGGGAATGCTACCCCACCCACATCACACTTTCTTCATCTGGGTTCCAGCAATCTAAACTCTGATGCCTCCCCAACCTTTCAAGCCATTCCCCATCTGCGCTCCACTCCACCCCCATCCCAACACACACTCACTCAAACGCCAAATCCTTTTACTCCTTGCTAGTGGAATAAAATGTTAAGGAGATAAAGTTGTCTTCAGTATTCAGTCTTGACCCAGTCCTTATCCTCTAGAGTCTGGCTAACTGTGGACCTGTGGGTCTGACCCCAGTCCCTAAAGGACTCCCCCACTCCTCTGACACGCCTGCTTCTCCTTTCCCTCCCTCCCTCCCACCAGAGAACTCAGAGACACACACATCTTTTCAAATCTTGTTAACTTTATTTTGATCATTGCAATCTGTGTACACTGTTGGTGTAGCCTTTGTGTAACCTGTTGGTCTCTACATGGTTGGCCATTTCTGTAAAGGTTCCGCTGGAAACTCTGTGGATGGTGGTAGGCCCCTTTATACACAGTGCACTGTTTGGATCGGTAGAATTCTCCTGGGTCTCTTGGTTCTGCTCTAGCTAATGTCATCTCTTATTTTGATTCACTGTCTTCACCAGCTGCTGGTAACAGACAAATATTGTTGGTCTTGTTTCTCTCGTGTGCTTCCTTGCACAGGTGGTAGATATTTCAGAGGATCTTCAGGCTGCACACATTTGCAGGGACATCTCCACCTGTCTGTCTGCCTTCCACACCTGGAAGGGTGAGTGGCTGAGCATTAACGCATTAGTTGGGGGAAGAGGCTGGAGACTGGATGAGAAGGGGCTTCATAAGAACAGGAGCAGGCTGACGAAGGGGTTTGTGCCAGGCAAGGACAGGGTAGGGGTCTTGGGAGGAGGATCATTAAGGAAGAGGAGGAGGAGCATGGGTAGTGTCCATGTGACCTGGACACTGTCTCTGCAGTTGTATTGACCTGGCGTCCTGCTCTCCTTCGTTTCTTGAGTGCTTGTGGTTGGTTGTTCTCCATTTGTGGTTGCTTATTCTCCATTTGTGTTTGCTTGGTCTATACCTGTGCTAAAAGTCCTGTGGTTTGCTGGTAATTTCAGCCATGCTGAAATCTCCCAGTGGTCAGCTCCAGAGCTCCCAATTTCCTTATATATACTCTCCTGAGAGAATGAGTCCATTTGTTTGGTCATCCAGGCACTGCTCCAGCCAATGGTTGTCCTGGGGTGGCTTAAATATGACAAAGTACCACTTCTGACACCTTGAGGGGATGATGAGAAGGAAAGGGGGATGAACAAGGAAATTTTTGTGGGCGATGGATATATTGACTCCCTTGATTGTGTAGATGTATATACAGGTACAAATAGGTTCAAAGCTAGTCAAATTTACACTTTAAATATGTGCGGATTATTGTAATTCAATTACTGCTCAATAGAGCTATTTAAAGATTATGTTCTTGCAGAAAAACAAACAACTCTGGAAAGAAAAAGAAATTGGTAGGGGGAGGAGTAATTTATCAGTGACATTATTTAGAAATGCTAGAGTATGGTGGTAATAAAAAACAAGCTGGGCTTTACTCAGATTTATTATTATTTAAAAATGTTGTTCCCTTTTAGTGCCCATACAGGGAATGAAATACTCCCACTGCCCTACCCTCCGTAAGCCACTCCACCACCCCGTCACTTAGCAAGAAAGTGTCGTGTTTGTGGTCTCCAAATAGTATTATTGCGTGTGGTGTTGGTCATTTTCTGTAGGGTGAGTTTTTTGGCCCTTTTGAAGGTCTTTTTGTTTTTAAGGAGGGCGCAGCTCACAGTGGCCCATGCGGGAATGGAACCGGCAACCTCGGTGTTATTAGCACCACGCTCTAACCAACGGAGCTAACCGACCACCCTATTGAAGGTCTTTAGTGGCTTACAGCATAGGGTAGATTACAACACACACCACAAGCAGGTAAATGCCTGGAAGCAATTACTCTGTGTGCTTTTTTGGGGAGTACACTGCCACCCCATACACATCATGCCTCTCATGGGGGCCCTCCTCTCCCCAGTTCAAGCAAGAACACCAAGCCCTTTATCCTCCTTGTCTGTGCGATAAAGTGTTCTGAAGGGAAATTTGTATTCAGTGCTGATTGTTCACTCAGTGTTTATTCCCAGTGTCTGGCTAACTGTGCACGTGCCATTCTGGCCCTCAACTTTAAAGGACCCTACCTCCATTCCTTTTCACACACCTGCCTCATCCATTCCTTCCTCTCCATCATCAGAGAACTTGCAGAGACACACACTCATTCCCTGGATGAAGAAGCTTTTCACAAATTGTTGATATTATTTTAACCATTTTTATTTACGCAAGATTTGGTCTGTACGTGGCTGGCCATACCTCACTAGTTTGGCCACTGGAGACACAGCAGATTGTTCTGAGGTTTGTCTGGCCTTGCTGTATAATTACTGCCTGTCCCAGTCAGTACTTGGAATGGTAGATTTCTCCAGTGTTTCTTGGTCCTGCTCTGGCTGATTTTGATTCATTTTCTTGATCAGCCAGTAGTAACAGACTACTATTATTGGTGTTTTTCTCTCTTAGGTCTTCTCAACCTCACTTGAAGGGGTCTGTTTATCTTCAAGGTTTTCTTCTGCACCTGGAAGGGCAGCAGGGTGAGCCCAGAATGGCATTGATTTGGGAGAGCCCAGAATGGCATTGATTCCTCAACAGGAATGGAGGCTTGATAAGAAGGGGTGTAGGTTGACAAAAGCACATGTGCCAGGTAACAGGGTAGGAGTCTTGGGGGGAGGCATCTTTGGGAAAAAGGATCACGAGTAGGGCCATCTGATATTGTCACATTGCCACTGTCTCTGATCCTGGGTTGACAGGAGGTCTTCCTTTCCTTCCTTCTTTGGTGCTTCCAGTTAGCTGTTGCAAATGTGTGATAGTCTCTTGTGGTGTGCAGGTCTCCTTAGTCATAACAAAAGCTCCCTGTGGCCTACCCCGGGGAGACTTCCCTTCTTTTTTGGGGGTGTGTGGGTGTGGGATATTGGAGAACAGTGTGTTTCTCCAGGGCCCATCAGTTCCAAGTCGTTGTCCTTCAATCTAGTTGTGGAGGGCGCACCTCAGCTATAAGTTCAGTCGCTGTTTTCAATCTTTAGTTACGGGGTGGGGGTGGGGGGCGGTACAGCCCACCATCCCATGTGGGAATTGAACCGGCAACCTTGTTGTTGAGAGCTCGCGCTCTAACCAACTGAGCCATCCAGCTGCCCCTCTGGCAGCTCAGCCCCAGCTCTTTGTCTTCAATGTAGTTGTGGAGGGCGCAGCTCACTAGCCCATGTGGGAATCAAACCGGCAACCCTGTTATTTAGAGTTCGTGCTCTAACCAACTGAGCCATCTGGCCGCCCTGAGACTTCCCTTCTTATATGTACCACTCCCCTGGACCCAAAGATCCACACCCTTCAGCTTTGCGAGGTCAGCAATATCCCCAGCCAATGTCAGCTGAGGGTTGGCTTAGACTTCAGAAAGTCCCATTCCTGACACTTCCACAGTGGAGGCATGCTGGGAAGGCCAAGATATTGTGGTTGGAGAAAGGGAGTGTTTCCTCAACACCCTCTAAAGGTACTTCCCAAACTGACCTGCCAGCCCTTCTCCTCTCCCCTTGTTCAATTCTTGTGGTGCGCATGCCCAGGCGCCCACTGATATAATCCATAGGGAACGGCCTCCCAGGACAGACAGCAGGGTCAGGAAGGGTGGAGAGTGGATCTGGAAAGGCAGAGGGAAGGGGTCCGACAGGATGAAAGGCACGCAGTGATCTCAGGAGGCAGGCACCATTTGTCGCTCCCATCCACGTGTGAGGGAATTGGGGCTCAGAGAAGCTAAATAACTTGTGCAACATTGTGCAACACAATTCAAACTCAGGTTCTTCAGGCCCCAAGTCTCTTTTTCTTTCTGGTACTCTGGGTAAATCGCACACGTTCTCTGGGCTTCAGTTCCCATCTACGAATGAGGAGATTGGAACAACCGATGCTAACTTTAAAAAATGTGCTATGATTCTATAATTCTCACTTTTCACAATATTATGATTCCTTTAAACTCTTAACCATAGGATTGTAACCAATGAGTCTTACAAGCCCAGAGCAGAACACCAAGTGTGGGGCTATCCTGGCTTGAACTACCCTCTTGTCCTTTCTCATTCATTCGTCACCGGAAGGGCACCAGACCCAGTCGGCCCCCAAGAACAAAGCTCTTGATTGAATCAGGATTAGACCAGAAAGAGGGCGCTTTAGACAGGTAAACCATAGAACAAATACCATTCAGTCACTCAACAACCCTTGAAGAAGCACGTGTTCTATTAAGCACTGTGTTTGGCACAGGGATCTAAAGACCAAAAAAATGGTCCCTGTCAGGCACTTCGTGAGGAAAATTTCTCTTGCCCATGCCTTCCCAAATGTATACTTCCATATCTGAATAGTCAGACATCTTCTACAATGCTCAGCATTTTGCTATTTTCCCCACTGAGATGCCCGAGGCTAAGGAGTGTGATCCTTTATTACTAAGCCTTACATGAAAGGGGCTTCAATGCCACGTGAGGGAAAGAAACATCAGTTTGCAATAAGAAAGACCTTCAGTTGTACATATCACACAGAGAGAGAAAAAAGCATCGTGATTTTTTTTATTTTACCCCATGGCCTAAGAACTTGAAAGAATATTCTTTTATTCCAAAGAGGCTAGTTTGGGGAACTTTTCTGGAAATCAATGCTATATATTTAGGTATTTGAGGAAGAAAAGAAAATTGTACTATTAAAAGTGGTGGGTTGTTTTGTCTCTCTTGATACTTAGAATACTTGATTTCTCCTATTTTAACTTTGTCATGTTTTCAGTGACAATGTAGAACCTAGCATAATAAAATTAGAACAGTAATTTGCCCTACATTTTTCTTTATCCCCGCACCTATCCTGAGAAGACCTTTCTGTTTTACTCATATTTTAGGTTTAATTATTTTCCCAAGGTCTTCCGAACTCTCACCGGAAAGGCGTTATCTGAAGGTCAGTTCAAAGACAGAGAAACTGAGAACCTGCTGTTCACACTTGGTCTCCAAGGTGAACGCCTGAGGTGTCTTGTCCCTCGAACCATTGTGTATCCACCAAACAGCGTTTTTTGTTTTGTTTCTTTTTTACTATAAAGATTAAACTGTCTGACATTTTAAAACTCATTTGACCAATTCCTATAGGCTTAATTAAATTACGCATTCCAGGAAAGGGTAGCACCAAGCAGAAATGTCCTAAAGCCACCCACAGCCACCCTGGCATCAAAGATGTCCCCCGGCTCCACACATGACCCACATCACTGAGAGGCACTTTACATTCCGCTTGGAAAAAAGCTCTTCACACTTCCCAGGCTTTCCTTTCCTCGTCCAAACTAATGGCAATTTTGAGTATGTGCAGTGGCGGATATCAACATACTTGTGGGATACACTTATGTTGGTTAAAGACTCAGTTCACTGCCCCAGAACATGAACATGTGGGATGCGTGGAAATGTGTGTCAGAATTGCCTTTCCAGGCATTATGCAATGAGCAACTTTCCCTGCTACTTACTGACACATCCATACAGCCGTTTATTTCGCTCAGTGCTCCACATTTTATGGAACCTTTGCACTTGCTCGAGCATGCATTCTCACACGGGTATGTCTAAGCATAGGAAGAATGGGGGCAGTTTCTCTCACATTGGCATTCCCCAGAACAGTGTGTTGCAATGTGCAGCTGGATGAACATACACAGACCTCCATTTCTAACAGAGCCGTTTTGTTCTTTCCACGGGGGGCACAATCCATCCTTCACGTGGGACTCACACACTCCTCTGAGGCCCTTTCAGTTCCATCAGAATCAAGGGCTATGGTTTGCAAACGCTGCCAGGGTGTCAGATAGCGGAACATGGAGACCACATGCTCTGCTGGGGGGATTCCAGGAGACAGAGGGAAGGCAGGGCAGAGAGACTTCCAGGTTTTCCCAAACAGGCCTTAGAATGAGCACTGTTCTCACCTGGCTAAGCTTGGCTCTGGGATGAATAACAATTAAGCACTGGCAATGAGAGAGGAAAATAAGATTTTCACCAGTAATGATTTGTTTCATGCAAATTCTGCAGTTACCTGTTTCGCCCTACCTGAAAAGATGTTTCTATTTTGCCAGGATCCCTCTGATCATCTGAAACATTCTGGGTGTGTTACTGGACGATAACTACACCACCAGAAACAACCAATTCAAGTCATGAAAACACCTGTAGCATACTACTGGCCTTCCAGTTGACTTGTAACAAGAATACGTTCTACCCCCAGCCAGTCCTCCATTTAACGCCTGCACCAGAGAAGCTTCTGGGAACGGCAGGTCCATTTCTGAGCACTTTCTCAGTTGAAATCCCTGATCATCTACTGAGCGCCTTCCCTGGGCCAGGCACTGAGCTGTGAGATCACACCAACGATTCAGACATGGAGCCTCCCTGGAAAAAAATGGTGCAATGTGGCACGAGTGAGGGGGACCAGTTAAAGGGAGGTATGGGGCTCAAAGAGGGACAGATCATAGAAGATAGAAAGGGTCTATGAAAGAGGTGAAATCTGGGAAGGGCTTTTATGGATGGAGGATATGTTATGGGGAAGAATGAAGCCGTTTAAGAACGGGCAGCTTGGGGGAAGGAGGATACGGGTCAGGCTGACTCCCACACACCCTCAAAGCCCTGCACATTTCTGCACTTATCACACCCGTTTTTGCATCTGCTTATTTGTCAGTCTCCCTCACAGTGCTGTGAATCCCACGAGAGCAGGAACCACCATGTGTTCATCTCCAGCATAAAACAGCCTGTGGTAACCACATGTAAGATATCCATCAATATTTGTTCAACTGATGGATACCGGGGTGCAGAAATAAAACTCTGAGAGCAAGGGACTTGCCAAAGTCACCACGCGCACTTATGAGGTGGGGAGCTGGGAGCCAAACACAAGTTCCACTAACTCCAAACCCAAGGATTTAAAATACTGTGTCATGCTAGACTCTAACATTCAGATGCTAAGGGAGAGAAGGTACAAAGGGGTGCCTTTTCCCATCAGGTGACATAGAAATCATGAATGTCACACAGGGTCATCTTTCACTGTTTACCTTCTTGTGGGGTTGGAGACAGAGGCTGCCCTGTCTCCAAGAGCAGTAGGGGACATCCCGAGACAGCCCAGGGTTTGTGTCCATCAATGTCTGGGTTGTCCATTTCAAATGAATCAATATCCTGGGAGAAGCTGGATGAGACCTGATGATGAGGGTGAAGCCAGGGCCACACTTTGAAATCCACAGACATAAGATCAAATCCCAGCGAGGCCACGTGCCACCCCTATGCCTGGGGACACATTCACCAACCTCTCAGCCTGTTTCCTCAGGAAAGAAAGTCACCTGTGGCACAGGTGTGCTGTGAAGAAGCAAAGCAGACAATGCCTGTAATCCACTGAGCCAGTCAATGTCGGTCGCCACTACCGAGACAAACGCACACACCCTTCTCCAACCACAGCTCAGAAGGGGGAACTGGAGGGAGTTCCCCAGGCAGGAGCTGAGTGATGAGCGAACTGTCGCTCAGAGGCATGGCCTTTTGTAAGACTTGCCATAGAGAGGGATTGCATATTGACTCAGAGGTTGACACGTGCCATGAAATTGCCACTGGGGATGTGACGATTTGAGCAGAAGGCCGGAGTTTGCATGTGAATGTTGGAGGTGGGGACGGTGCAGGGTTCTTGGCAGCACAATTTGTTCCAGGCAGGGCTGCTGTTCAGCTGGTGCAAACCCATCCGGCCAGATCTGGAAGCACAACCAGTGTCGTTCTGACTGATGAAGGCCCGTGCCATCCCGGTGTCCAAAATTTTACTGTCGCCCCAGCTTCTGGGACGTGCACCTGTGCTCTGACAGGCACGGGCCCTAGAGCACCACCAGCTGGGCACTGCGTGTCCCAAAGCTCCCTAATGAGGCAGGAACTAGGGGATGGCGTAAGGGAGATGACCACGGAGCCAGGGCCACAAGGGCCTCCGGAATCTGAGAAAACAGACTCCCTGCTCCTCACCATGGCAGACCCTTGCTCCTGAGCTTTCCAACGGGATTGGGGTCCTGTGTAAACTGGGTTCTTCCTAGTCATAAGGATAACATTCTTGTTTACTCATGAAGCTTTCCTTTGTGCCAGGCACTGTGCCAGGAGCTTTAAAGGCATGCACGTCATGTGGTCGCCCTGATAGCTCCAAAAAGTAGGTGTTGTGAGGTACCCATTTTACAGTGAGAAAAGCACTCAAAAGGTCAATGCAAATCAAAAGCACAATGAGACATCACCGCACACCTGTTAGAATGGCTATTATCAATAAATCAACAAACAACAAGTGTTGGAGAGGATGTGGAGAAAAGGGAATCATCGTTCACTGTTGGTGGGATTGCAAATTGGTGCAGCCACTAAGGAAAACAGTATGGAGGTGCCTCAAAAATTAAACATAGAACTACCTGATGACCCAGTAATTCTACTTCTGAGTATATAACAAAAGGAAATGACGTCAGAGACTGAAAGAGACAGCTGCACACTCATATTTTTGCAGCATTATTTACAATAGCCAAGACATGTAAACAACCTAAGTGTGCATTGATGGAAGAATGGATAAAGAAAGTATAATATATATGAACATGATATGAGGTCGGACAATTAAGTTCGCAAACTCATCCTAGAAAAAGAGCTAGTATGTACCTCATTGCTGAATATCACTACGGTCACCTTCAAAGTACTCCCCTTGGGAAGCTATGCACCGAAACCAGTACCTAGTCCACCCTTCAAAGCAATTGTGGAACTCTTTTTCTGGAATGGCCATCAGAGCTGTCGTTGTATTACCCTTGATGTCCTGAATGTCATCAACAGGACTTCCTTTCAATATTTCCTTTATCTTCGGGTAAAGAAAGAAGTCACAATGTTAAAAAGAAAAGCAGGACACTAGATAGATAGATAGATAGATAGATAGATAGATAGATAGATAGATAGACAGAGAGATAGATGATAGATAGTATAGCCCCAGTTTTTAGAAAGGTATATTCATCTAAAAACTAGGAAATACGTAGAAATGTAATTGTTGCTTATCCCCAGGTGGTGGAATTGTTGGTGATTTTCATATTCATCTTTCTGTCTTTTTGTATTTTTGACTTACTATCATGAACATATATTACTCTTACAAAGAGGTGTTAGGTTGAACCATTTGAAATTGCCTGCTATGGACTGAATTGTGTCCCCTCAAACTTCGTATGTTGAAGCTCTAACCCCCAATGTGATGGTGTTTGGGGATGTGCATACCAAGAAGAGGTCACGTGAGCACAACGAGATGGTGGCCATCTACAGGGCAGGAAGCGTCTCACCAGACTGTATCATTCTACCACCCTGATCATGCACTTCTAGCCTCCCAACCTGTGAGAAAATAAATCTCTGTTGTTTAAGCCAAAAAAAAAAAAAAAGAAAGAAGTCATTGGGGGCCAGATAAGGTGAGTAGAGAGGGTGTTCTAATACAGTAATTTGTTTATTGGCTTAAAATTCCCTCACAGACAGTGCCGTGTGAGCTGGTGCATTGTTGTGATGCAAGAGCCATGAATTGTTAGTGAACAGTTCAGGTCGTCTAACTTTTTCACACAACCTTTTCAGCACTTCCAAATAGTAAACTTGGTGAACTATTTGTCCAGTTGGTACAAATTCATAACGAATAATCCCTCTGATATCAAAAAAGGTTAGCAACCTCGTTGCAACAAGTTGGGGAACTTAATTGTCAGCCTTTCGTATACATGAGTATCATATATATAATGGAATATTATTCAGCCATAAAAAGGAGATCCTGCCATTTGCGACAACATGGATGGACCTCGAGGGTATTACGCTAAGTGAAATAAGGTAGGCAGAGAAAGACGAAAACTGTATGATCTCACTTACATTTGGAATCTAATAAAAACTAATTCATAAATACAGAGAAATGATTGATGGTTGCCAGAGGCAGAGGTTGGGGTAGTGTGTGGGTGAGGGTGAGCAAAATGGGTGAAGATGGTCAAAAGGTGCAAACTTTCAGTTATAAAATACATAAGTCATGGGGATGTAATGTATACTGTGGTGACTATAGTTAATAATACTGTATTGGATATTTTAAAGTTGCTAAAACAGTAAATAAAAATGTATTTGATCTTAGGCATATCACCTCTCTGTACCTTAGTTTCCTCATAAAAATGAGGATAATTGTAGTACCTACTTGCAAGAGTGATTGTGATTAATAAACAAGTGAACATACAGAAAATGCTTAGTGCAATATAGGCACTTAAATATTTTTTGTTTCATTCATTCCTAGCAGGCTTTCTGTGTAGAATAGTCAATGCCTATCATCTATCTATCTATCTATCTATCTATCTATCTATCTATCTATCTATAAATCAATCAATCAATCATCCATTTATCTGTTTATCTGTCTATCTCTATTATACTTACAATCTTCTCTACTAGATTACTATAAGACTACTAGGTCTTGAAAGACTAAGGATTTTGTTTTATTTTCCTTAGCACCACACATCTAGCCCAGTTGCTGGAACAGTGTAACTACTCAATTAATATTTGCTGAATGAATGACAAATTACTATATTTTCAATGAACGCTCCTCGGATGATTTGATTAACTCCATTAAACATTTATATTCTAATTACAAAATGAAGTTGAGCTAGAGAAATGAAAGAAATGTACTTACCTCACACTTCTAATCCAATTGTGTCATTGTTATCACCGCCATCATTTGTTTCTTCTTACTGAACTCTCCTTCCTATGGAAACTTATTTCAGGGAGCTAAAAACACATAATTATCTTTGCAATTGCAACTGACACGAGATAGATTAGAATTTACAGCAATATGAATGAAGAGATAAAGACTTGGACTTCATAATGAAAAAACGGCTTGATTCATCAGGAATATATAACAGCTGTCAGTCATTTTGTTTTTGCTAAGAATATGGCCACAATACATAAAAGGATAATTAGTACAACTATAATGAGAAATTGAAAAATTTGCAAACATAGCAAACTGGTCTCAGTAATGGACAGGTCAAGCGAACAAAAATATTAGTAAAGATATTGAAAATTAGAATTAAAGCATTAACAATTTAAACATCCTAACTTCTGTATAATTACTGAAGAATACAAATTCTAAAAACCATATGCTGCACATTTGTAAACACTGACTATGTCCTTCGCCACAAAGCTAGTCTGAATAAAAATCAAATGATTTCGATTATGGAATATTCTCTTTCACCACAGTTATGTCAGAAATCAATATCACAAAGATAAAATAAAAAATTCTCATGTGTTTCTAAATTTAAAAACTGCTCTTTAGGGGTGACTGGTTAGCTCAATTGGTTAGAGTGTGGTGCTAATAACACCGAGGTTGCCGGTTTGATCCCTGCATGGGTCACTGTGAGCTGCGCCCTCCTTAAAAAAAAAAAAAAAGTACTCTTTAAAAATCTTTGGGTAAACAAATAAGTCTTAACGGAACTTAGAACTATTTGGAAGTAAAAGTTAATACAAATACTACATCTAAATGTCTGGAATGAAGATAAAGTCATGCTAAGCAGGAAATTTATTCCTTAAATACGTATATTAAAAATGAATGATGAAAATCAATGCACCAATTGCCTATTTCAACAAGCATAGAAAAAAACCCACAGAAATAAACCCAAAAAACATGAAAGGAAGACTACTAAAAGTGAGAACCAAATTAATGAAATAGCAAATGAATATATAATAAAGAGGGTCAAGTCAATCAAAATTGGTCCCTTGACATAAATAATACAATTGATAGATTTCTGGTGTCACCACTGATATGGAAGGGACTTGAAAGTTGTCATTTCGATCCTTACAAAAAGAAAAAAGCTGGACAAATTAAAAATCAATAACTTTGCTTGGCTACTTCAGAGAATTGAGGTCTTAGGGAAAACCACCACCCCCCACCCAAAATCTGTAAAGATGGGCAAATACAGAGGATCATAATGAAGTACTAACCTGTAGCAGAAGTCACTGGAGCCATAATTGGTGAAAACACTTAAATGGTAACAGATGAAATGCTGGAATTTGAGGGTGGCCTAGCAAGGGAATGAGAAATTCCTGGGGGCCCAATCTTAGGGAGAATCCCAGGCTTTCCTGGGCTTTCACTCCAGGAATTAGACCGTGTTCTCAAAGTAAGGATCCAGGTAAAATTTCCCCTTGTTTCTGGCAGGAGGGAAAACAAAACAAAACAAAACAAAAAAACATTTTGAAATACTGCCAGAGAGTTCTCCATAACAAAGACCCACTCTCCACTGGAAAAGATTTTAACTGAGCCTATTCCACCTAAAGAAAAAGGCATTTACCTGACTGCCAACACCCTTTAGCCTGTCTGTTTTACCTGCGAGAGGGATGGATATCCAAGAAACACTTTTATTTATTTATTTATTTATTTATTTATTTATTTATTTAGTATTGGGGAAATTGGGGAACAATGTGATTCTCCAGGGCCCATCAGCTCCAAGTTGGTGTCCTTCAATCTCGTTGTGGAGGGCCCAGCTCAGCTCCAAGTCCAGTAGCCATTCTCAAGCTTAGTTGCATGAGGCACAGCCTACCATCCCATGCGGGAATTGAACCAGCAACCTTGTTAAGAGCTCATGCTCTAACCAACTGAGCCATCCGGCCGCCCCTCTGGCAGCTCAGTTGCAGCTCGTTTTCTTCAATTTAGTTGCAGAGGGTTCACTGGTCCACGTGGGAATCTAACCGGCAACCCTGTTGTTCAGAGTTCACACTCTAACCAACTGAGCCATCTGGCCGCCCTGAAGAAACACTTTTGAAGTTCACAGCTCAGGGACATAAGACCACTAAAATTTTAATCATAAGATCATAAAACATGCTCTCTAACATACACACCACCAACCATACCAATAGGACTATAATATAATTCAGAGTACTACAACTGAAAGAACTGCAGGACACAGACTCTGAGAAATTCTCAGGGAAGCCAACAGACAACAGGGAGACAAATAGAAGGATATGACAGGAATTCAAAGCTTCTGGAATCTACAGCAAACGCAAACATTAACCATAGGCCA
This sequence comes from Rhinolophus hipposideros, assembly GCF_964194185.1. Taxonomy (NCBI): domain Eukaryota; kingdom Metazoa; phylum Chordata; class Mammalia; order Chiroptera; family Rhinolophidae; genus Rhinolophus; species Rhinolophus hipposideros. Next base: position 13,349,266 of record NC_138046.1, read on the forward strand.
GCTCTTACCCAGACTGACATAAAACTTCACACTAGAAGTTGAACTTGGTTTTTATTACTCAGAATATCATGCCTGGTTTTTAACAACAAATTCAAGGCATGAGAAACAACAAGAAAAATGTCTGGAAAGACAAAGTAAGCATCACGACAAGACTCAGATGTGAAACAAATTTTGGAATTACCAAGCAGGAAATTTAGCATAACAATGAGTAATATGTTAAGGAGTGTAATGGAAAAGTAGATGATATGAAAAAATAGATGAGTAATATAAGCAGAGACACAGACATTATAATAGAAACTCAAAGTTTTATTTGGAAAACTAGAGCAGTGTAACATAAATGAAGAATGCCTTTGATAGGCTCATTGGAAGAATGGTCACGCTGAGGAAAGAATCAGTGAATCTGAAAATGTATCAATAGAATCTTCTTAAATTGTAATACAAAGGGGGGAAAAGAATGAAAAATTAAAGAACAAAATATCCAAGAATTCCAAAATGTACCATATATAACTAACTTGACTATCAGAAAGAAAAGAAAGAGAAACACAGTAGAAAAAAACATTCGAACTAGTCATGGCCAATAATTATCCCAAATTAATTACAGACAAGCGACAGATAGAGGAAGCTCAAAGAACACCAAGCAGAATAAATAGTTAAAAAAATACACTTAGACATATCATATTCAAACTGCAGAAAGACAAAGTCTAGAAAGAACCCAAAGGTAAAAAACCACCTTACTTTATAGAGGAATAAAGATAAGAACCACAGTGGAGTTCTCATAAAATACTATGGAAACAAGAAGAGATTAGAGTGAAAAATTCAGTGTTGAAAGATAAACCCATCAACCTGAAATTTCACATCCAGCAAAATTTTCCATCAACAGCGAAGGAGAAATAAAGATATTCTCTATCAAAACCTCAGGGAAAAATTTTCCGGGAGACTTGCCCTGTAAGGACCGTTTAAAAAGTTACTCAGGCAGAAGGAAATTATACAAGTGAGAAAGTTAGACCTATATAAACAAAGGAAGAGCACTGGAGAAAAAAAGAAAGAAAAAATAAGTTCTTCTCTTCATCTTCTTCTTAATTAATCTAAAAGGCAATTGTTTCTTTAAAGTAATAACAGCAATAATGTATTGAGTGATTATACTCTATGGATTAGGGACATAAAAGACAGCAATGTCATAATTATATGAGGTAGAAACTGGAAATTCTTTGTTATAAAATACCTATACTACATGTGAAGTGGTTTGATGTCATTTAATAATGTTATTTTATAACTTAGACTAGTTATAAAAATATATTGCAAGTGTTAAGGCAACCACTAAAAAAATTGAAGAAGAATAAGCTAAGAGAGGAGACAAAATAGAATCGTGTATAATACTCGATTAAAACCAGAAAATGCAGAAAGAGAATCGTGTATAATACTCGTGTATACTCGTGTATAATACAAAATAGTCACGTATAATACTCGAGTATAATACTCGTGTATTATACTCGTGTATAATACAAAATAGAATCATGTATAATACTTGATTAAAACCAGAAAATGTAGAAAGAGTGAGAAAAATAAAGGACAATTGCAGTGACTATAAAACAGTTTCAAACTAAATATTAATCCATCTGTATAAAAAAAAATCACTTTAAATGGGAATGGTCTAAACATCAATTACAAGCGATTGTCAAAGTGGATATAAAAACAACCGTACATTGTCTACAAGACACTCATTTTAAATACAGAGACTTTGAGTAAAAATAAAAAATATATACAATGAAATAATATGTTAAAACCAATCTAAACAAAGCTGGCATTGCTATATTAACTTTAGACGAAGCTGACTTCAGAGAAAGAAAATTATCAGGGATTAAGAGAGATGTATTGCTCAGGGTTCTCCAGAAACAGAAACAGTAGGATCTGTATATATAGAGAGCTGCCAATGGAGTCACCACTTGGTTAAGTTTATGATAGTTCAGTGACACTCTCCCAGATCCATCTGTCTTCTGCACAGGCCAAATAGGAAAGCTGAATGAGGATGTGGGGGAAATCACCATCCCTGCATCTTTTAAGTCCTGGATGGTGGCACTAATCTCTACAATTCCTCAAGGGATGCAGTATTTCTTTTGATTTACGATTTTCCTACATAGAGGCAGTTCTTGTTTGTTTTTTAATTTTTATTAAATTTATTGCAGTGACAATCGTTAGTAAAATTATATAGGTTTCAAGTGTACAATTCTATAATACATCATCTATACATCACATTGTGTGTTCACCACCCAGAGTCAGTTCTCCTTCTATCACCATATAGTTGATCCCCTTTTCCCTTTTCTAATGCCCCCCCCCCTTACCTCTGGTAACCACTAAACTGTTGTCTTTGTCTATGGTTTTTGTTTGTATTTGTTTGTTTTGTTTGTTTTTGCTTTCAGTATTATATCACACATATGAAGGAAGTCACTCACATGTGGGACAGAGGCAGTTCTAATGGCCTTTCCCACCGTGTTAGTCCTCACTCCACAGGTCAGGGAACCAATGTGGGTATTCTGCCAGAGGCTGAATATATTACAATTATGCATTCTATAACTGGTGAAATAACCACAGAATGTGTTCAGAGATCCACTGGACTCACTGAGAGATGGACACAAGCTAAAACTCTATTTGAACTTGACGTCCATGAGCCCCTATCTCACTAGAGGGCCACAGTTATGTTTCGGGTCTCCTGGAATCAGTATCAGTTCAGAGCCAGTGACCAGTAGTCCCCAAAGGTCTGATTATTTCCTTCTTTCCAAAGTACAGTTACCCTGGTGAAAGGCTCCTTTGGGGAAGGCTGTAAGAAAGAGGAACAGTATAAATATTTGGTAGTCTACAAGGGTCCTTCCTCAAGAGGACACGGCCTCCCCTTCATTCAAGTGGTTCAGAGTCTGGGACCTGGCTCAAGCCTGGGACAAAAACTCATACAAGTAAAATTAGATAATCTTCTGAATAGGCCTAGAACTATTACAGAAAATGAATCAAAAATTAATAACCTTCCAAAAAAGGAAGCATCAGGCTCAAGTGATTTCACTGGTGAATTCTACCAAACATTTAATGAAGAAATGATATTAATTCTTTATAATCTCTTCCAGGAAATACGAGCAGAGGGAACACTTCCTAACTTATTCTATGAGGCCAGTATTACCCTCATATGAATACCAGATAAAGATATCACAAGAAAGAACTACAGACCAATCTCTCATGAATATAGATTCAAACATCTTCAATAAAATATTAGCTAATTAAATCCCACATGTAAAAAATACATACCACGACAGAGTGATTTATTCCAAATATGCAAGGCTGGTTCAACATTCAAAAATCAATGAATGGAATCCACATCTATCGTTTAAAGTAAAAAGCATCAAGTGATAATGCCAGTTAATACAGAAAAAGCATCAGACAATATCCAACATCCATTCGTAAGTCATGTTCATAGTACATACCCTAACCCTAGTCTAATCATAAGAAAAGCATCAGACAAATACCAATTTAAGGATGTTCTATAAAATACCTGATCAATACTCCTAAAAACATTGACATCAAAACTATAAGAAAAGGTTCAAAAATTGTCACTGCCTAGAAGAGCCTCAGAAGACATGGCAACCAAATGTAATATGGGATCCTGGATGAGATCCTGGAACAGAAAAAAGACATTATGTGACAAGTAAGAAAATCCGATAAAGTATAGACTTAGTTAATAATAATATATCGATATTGGGGGCTAATTTTTACCAAATTTAGGGTATTAATATAATACATTAATAATTGGGGAAACTGGATATGGAGGATACAGGAATTCTGTACTATCTTTGTTATTTTTTTGTAATTAAAACTATTCTAAAATAAAGTTTATTCTAAAAGTTCAGTAAATCTCTGCCAAAACACATTAAGAATGAACAACAGAATGTTGTCAGAGATTCTTCAGACATTAATAAAATAATAAGAGAATGTCATGAACAACTTTATGTCAATATGGTGAATATTTAGACACAACTTATAAATTCCTAGAAGAATATAATTTACCAAAAATGACCTAGAAGCAATTTAAAACTGAATAGTTCTGTCATTACTAAAGCATTTGCATTAGTAGTAAAAATCTTCCTACGCTGAAAACTGCATGTGCAAAGAGCCTCACTGGTAGTTCTACCAAACATTGAAGAAAGCAATAATTCCAGCATTACACAAACTATTATTCCAATAGTGAGTACAATTTGCAACTCATTCTATGAGTCTAACAATACCTTTTTAACAAACTCTAACAAGAGTAAGTATAAGAAAGGAGAATACATGTGACACTCATTCAAAAGTATCCATGCAAAAATCCTCAAAAAATATCAACACAAAAAAGGATAATACATCATGAGATTGTGAACTTGTTTCAGAAATGCTAGTTTTGTTTTACTTTAAAATTTTAATTAATGTAATGTACTACATTACCATAGTAAAAGGGGAAAATCATATGATCCTCTGAATATAAGCAGTAAAATCATTTGATAATAAAAACCATTTCATAATAAAAACACTTAGTTAAACTCCTATAAGAGAACCTCCTTTACTTGAAAACTGACAGCTACAAAAAGTACTCGATGGTGACACACTGAGAAATTTTCATTGAAATCTGTAACAACCCAAGGATACCCACTACCACCACTACAATTTAACATTTTACTGAAGTCATTGCTAGCATGGTAAAGTTACATTCATTAAAAAGAAAGGGAAAAGATGACATTATACTGTCATACCGGATGTCATGCGGAGTCTCTTCTGGGGTCTTTAGTTCTGCTCCCCGCATAAGAACGCAGGATATGGTGAGGCCAAAATGGGACACCCATGGAGCCATACATAGGGGGGTCATACCACTATATTCTCGCTGGCGACTGGGTTGGAGACACAGGAAACAGGAGCCACACGATCCGCAATCTGCCATGCTAACTGCAATCCGCGCTTGCTAGCTGAGCCACCATCTTGTTGCTAGCCCCCCATTTTTCTGCTGGCGTAGCCACAGCAGTTATATTAGTGGCCAATGGCTCACTGGTTACAGCTGACGGCCAACTAGCCACAGCTGATGGCCATCCAATCACAGTTGATGGCCATTTACTACCCGAGCGAGCACCTTTCCACGTGAGGCCGAGAGCCTGGAAACTGCACTCCTGCTCTGTCCCCACATATACATATTACAAGATTATGCACATAAAATATGAAATGATATAGAGAGAAATTATTAGAATAAATAAGTTTAGCAAGTCTTTATAATAAAAATCATAAAAGAGAGTGGTATTTCTATGTACCATCAACAGATAGCAAGGGACATTTAAAAAGGTAACATCTACAGGGCCATAAAATATCAGTTACTGTGTTTCACCTAGTGGGACCATCAGCTCTAACGTGTCTTTTGGAGCAAAAATTAATATAAGACCTGGTCTTATTTTAATATAATATAAGATGAGGTATAATACAATACAATACAATACAATATAATATATACAATATAATATAATACATACAATATAATATAATACTGGGTATAATATAAAACCCGGTCTTATATTTTTTATTGAAGCACTTTTGAAGAAGATGTCCAATGTGTGAGGGCTTGGGCTGCCAGATATTAAAGATAATTATACAATTATAGTAATTAAGGCAGTGTGATATTAGAGTAAGGACAGTAAAGTAGACAGAACAGAAGAGAGAAGGCAGAAATAGTGTATAAGTGTTCATAGATCACTAATTTTCACTCTGTGTGTGTGTGTGGGAGAAACAGTTGCCACACACACCAACAAGAAATCTACAGGATACCAGCAGGGTGTCTGAGAATTCAACTGAATTCTGTCACTATCTATGCAGAGATAACCTCAAATCCCAAAGGTTGCGGGCTCTGTACCCCCCTCACTTCAGATGTCAGTTGCAAGCCCAGCTTATCACCTGTGCTTCTGACCAACCGGTTATAAATACAAGTTTCCTGCAATTCTCTCCTCAGGTTCAATTAATTTGCTAGAGCAGCTCAGAATTCAGAGAAACATTTTATTTACTAGATCACCAGTTGATTATAAAAGGATATAACTCAGGAACAGCTAGATGGAGGAGATGTATAGGGCAAGGTCTGGGGAAAGAGTGTGGAGCTCCCATGCCCTCTCGGAGACCACCATTCTCCCTTTATCTCCACAATATTCACTGACCAGGAAGCTCTCCCAACCCCATCTTTGGGATGAAGACCAAATACATATTTGTTATTGTGGGGACAGAGCCAGGAGAGCACTTTCCAGGCTCTCAACCTCATGTGGAAAGGTGCTGGCTCAGGTAGTAAATGGCCATCAACTGTGATTGGATGGCCATCGGCTGTGGCTAGTTGGCCGTCAGCTGTAACCAGTGAGCCATTGGCCACTAATATAACTGCTGTGGCTACGCTAGGGGGTTGGTTAGCTGGCTGGTTGGCTGGCAGGCGGGGAAGCTACGGCAGGTTGCGGATCGTGTGGCTCCTGCTTCCTGTGTCTCCAACCCAGCCGCCAGCAAGAATATAGTGGTGTGACTACATGGTTCCGTGAGTGTTCTCTTTTGGCCTCACCATATCCTGCATTCTCGTGCGGGGAGCGGGAGCTGAGACCCTGCATGACACTTATTATAACTCACAATAGCACATAGAGCCTTGCATAAATGAATATTTATGACAAAAGTAGCACTGTAGAGGAGTGGGGGAAGGTCATTTTGTGTTTAAATCATTCTAAGACAATTGGGTAGCCACAGGGCAACAAAAATAAAATTTAACCCTGACTTCACCACGTACACATATATCAGTATACACCGTCTTTCCTTGTTATTTACAGATTTGTATTTTCAAATTCATCTGTTACTGTAATGTATTTGTAATCCCCAAACAAATGCTTGCCATGCTTTTGTGGTCACGTGTGATCATGTGGAGAGCCGTGAATTTGAGTCATCCAAAGCAGACACTGCCAGCTGAGGTGAAACGAGGCGAAGCTCTGTGCCTTCTTGTTTCAGCTCTCGTGCAACACACAAGTGTTCTTTTAGGGGTCGACTTAGACACGTTTTGGTGGTGATTTCGCTCTTTAACATGGCCCACAAGCACATTATTGATGCGCTGTCTAGTGTTCCTAAGAAGGCTGTGAGGCGGTGATGTGCCTGATAGAGAAAATACGAGTTGTTAATGAGCTTTGTTCAGGCACGAATTATAGTGCTGTTGGCCATGAGCTCAATATGAATGAATGAATGATAAGCCATAGCCAGAAAAAGGAAGAAGAAATTTGTCAGTCTTTACACGAGGCAGCTCTGGAAAGTGCTAAAGTCACAGCTATAGTGTGTGATGAAGCTGTGGAAAAGATGGCTAATGGTGTAGATTCATGAGATGATAACTAATTAATACAAGCATGGCGGGCAGCATTGTTGCGAGGCTGCAAGGCAAAGAAATTTTCCGTAACATCACCCAGGGTCACAAAAATGTTAAACCTGTCAACTAAGAAACATCCAAATCTGTAGAGGACTTTAATGAGGTTATTTGAACCAAATTGATGACAATTGCCGGGAAGCAAAATCTCAATGGATTGAGAAAATGCCCCAGAAAATGGCAGTTTTGCAGCTTATTTTATACATTAGAATCAAAGGAGGATTACATGAAATCCATGGCTGGTAGATTAATGAGGTGGGAGAAAGCAAAGCCAGGAAATCTCTGAGATTGGATAAAAAGTAAAATGGAGAGACACATACTTCTTTTACATTGATGGGTACAGGATAGTTAATAATCACCATTACAGCACACAGAGATGCCATTCGGGGAACCAGATAACAATGAGGGGTTCTGCGTTCTCCGGCTCTGGTGTCTGTAGTTGTGCCTTGAGGGGCCTGGAAAAGAAGATTACTCGACATTTTAAAGGTATGTTATCTTAGACATAAAAAGACAATAGACAGGCTCACTTAAGGTAAAGACTGACCTTTGTCAAGGAAGCTACATGTCTAGAATGTGACTACCCGCCATGACCCGCTTTTAGTTAGGAATTTTTATGTTCAGACCACCTTGTGTGGTTAATTTTGGTCTCTGACTTTGTAGGACCTGCCCCATGCTGGCCTCCCCTGAGCTTGTCAGGTTTAGTATGTGGCCCCTTTCTCGTCCACAAATCCTTGTCGACTAATGTTGGCTGGCTGGCTTGCATGTTTCAAAAGGCAATACGATGTGAAAAACATTGAACTTGCAGGTTCTGCAGATCAGGAGGCTGCGGAAGAATTTTAAAAGTATCTGCTAAGTGTTATATAAGTAAAGAGAAATGGAAAGAGCAGGTTTCCAATGCTGATAAGACTGGCTTGTCTTACAATGACATTTGTAAACAAACCCATATAACACAAATGGTGTTTCAGTTGATGAAAATGTGACCAGAGACTCAAAGGAACCTAATCCGGTATTTTTCCTAAGAGCATAGTTCAACATTTGCTAACTCAATGTTCATGGTAAGTTTATAGAACATAACTACTATGAATAATGAGAATCAAATACACACACACACACACTCACACACACACACACGGTGCCAAAAAAATGTATACACATTTTAAGAAAGGAAACAATTGTATTAATTGTAATACTCAATATGTACCAATACCAAAGACAACTACAAGTCCCGTTTGACTTCTGCAATGACAAGAGGTGCTCAAAGTGGTTACCATCAGTGTCTAGACACTTCTGATGACAGCGAACTACTGCTTGAGCATGTTGCCCAAAGAGTCCATGTGTATACATTTTTTGGCACCCCCAGTGTGTGTGTGTGTGTGTATTATATATATTATGTATATCATATAATTGTTGATTATATTATATATAATACCTATATCCTACAAATCAATAAAAAAATGGACAGCACCTCTATAAAAAAATGGACAAAATATTTGAACAGTTCCTTGAAAACAGAGGCATTCCACATGTCCAAACATCATATGAATTAGTACTTAACCTCATTGGTAATCAGAAAAATACAAATGAAAACTGTCATATGAGATCATGACGCACATTCCAGACTGGCAAAATTTTACAATCTGAGAACATCCAGTGGTAAAAAGGATATCATTCTAATTCTCTACTGGTGGGAATACACAATTAGTACAACCACTTTGGAAAACAGTTGGGAATTATCTAGTAAGGTTGAAGACGTACTTACTCTGTAGTCTAGCAGTTTGACTCTTGAATACATATCATAGAAAAGTGCATGTATATATGCACCAGAAGATATTGAAAAGACTCTCCGTAGTAGCACTAGTCCTAACAGTCAAAACAAAAAAAATCCACAGGCACATTATTGGTGAAGCTAGGAATAACATGTGGTATATCTTCTCATAGTGAGCCTAAGAACTCGAACGGGGAGTGCAGCCATGTTTTCTGAATGATTACTATGCTCAAGTTTTGTGGTTTTGTTTTTAAATATTTGATCTCAGAGCAGGTTGCAGAGAATGGTAATGTGCTTTAGTCTAAGAGTAACTGAAATCTTTTACCAGATTTGCTCTATTTTTAAAAGCATAACAATATTCATTTGCTTAGCTTAAGATTCCATTATTTAAAATATTTTAAGTGTGTCAGCCTATTAAAATCCACATAAAGTTCAAGAAGCATTACCCTGCTGTTGTTATGTTTATGGACATGTCATTTAACTCATTTAAGTTTCATTTTCCTCACCCGACAAATGGTGATGAATCAACTCCATTAGCTAGGAATGTATTAACCATTAACAGAATACCAGAGTAACCGTGGCTCAACCAAATAGGAGCTACCTTCTCTCACAATAACAAAGATCCAAAAATGAACTCTAGCAGACATTGTTTCGGGTGCTCAACAATGAATTAAGGGACTCAGGCTCTTTTTAACTTTTTGTTTCACCGTCATTGCCGAGTGGTTGCAAGATAGCTTCAGAACTTTCACGCATTGCATCTGTGTGTTACAGGAAGAATGGGGAAAGAGGGAAACAGGCTGCACCAACTACAGCTGGCCTTCTTTTCATCAGGAATCAAAATTATTTCTCAGAACACTACTTAGCTTTTTCCTTCTTCATATTTTTGGCTAGAGCTATGTCATAAGGTCAGCCTTGGTTGCAGGGGAGACTGGGAAACCAACAATTCATCTTCCCAGCCTGTAGAGTAGAAGGGTATAAAAGAGAAGGTGTTAAGGAATGAACATGTATGAACCAATACAATGCCAGGCACATTATTGGTTAAGCTGGGAATAATATGCAGTATTTATGAAGGTGAGGTACACTCAACTTACCTTTATCAAAGGGTCGTTATGAGGATTGTGCTATCAGACTTGAAATTCTTTAAAACTTACAAAGTGCTGAACAAATGTAATAAATCATTTGCTCATGTTTTGGAACTAAGCATCATTTGGTACTGAACTCAAAATACGATTCAATGATTAATTGCAGAGAAAAAGGTCTCTATGAAAACATTATACTAGATGATTTAAATCTATTCTTGTCTATTTCGAACATCAGCTATCAACTACTAGCTTGGGACTTGACTCAGGGTAGAATATCTCAACTTAATGAACCAGTGTGAAAAATCCCTCTCTTTTCTAGGAGATGAATCTGGAAAGCTTGTCGTATTATTTATCTCTGACGAAAGCTTCTACTGTGGATAGATGGAAGGCAAAGAGAAAATATTCCCTATAGAAATAGGCAAGGGAAAACTGATATTGATTTTTGCAAAATAAATTCAGAGCGACTCTCACAGGCTTTGGGTGTATCTAGGTCACTGGGAAAAATAAGACTGAAACGTTTTGCTGACAGATAGGAGAAATATGGTTATTTCTTACACATGGCTATTAACTGGATTCAGAACCTTTGTATTATTATACCAAGATTATTTCAACCAAGTAGAAGCTATATACATATATTAACAGAATGCAGGAAAATAAATTTGACAACACTATGCCTTTAGATCAATTTCCATAAGGAATCGTTAAATTAACTTTAAAATCCCCAATAAAATCACTTATCAAAAATTCACATCATTTAAAAGTGGCAGCTACTTCACACATAACTATGTGGCCCCAAGAGAGTATAGTGGTTATTTCTCTCTGCTTGAACTCCAAAATCATTCAATGTGCCACAGGGGCATTCTAGGAGCTATCAAAATGACTAGTCTTATATATTGACAAAAGTAGTAATTTAGTAGTAATTTAGCACTCCCAACATATGGACTAGAAATCTAGGAATCTAATGGACTAGAAAGAAATCTAGGAATCTAATGGACTAGAAAGAAAAATATCTTTATTAGCTAGGAGTAAACAATAAAGGTAGCAATAACATCTTTACCTAATCAGGCAACAAAGCTATGTTAAACACCTAATATGTGCCAGGCTCTATGCTAAGCCTGAGGAATACAGTGGTGAACAAAAAGACACCATATCTGTCATATCTTTTCATAGAGCATACAGTCTAGGGTAAAGACAAATTGTAAACATATGAGGTCTGACAATTAAGTTTGCGAACTTGTTGCAACGATGTTACTAACTTTTCTTTGATATCAGAGGGATTATTCATTATGAATTTGTACCAACTGGACAAAAAGTTCACCAAGTTGACTATTTGGAAGTGCTGAAAAGGCTGCATGAAAAAGACGACCTGAACTTTTTACCAACAATTCATGGCTCTTGCATCACGGCCATGCACCAGCTCACGCCGCGCTGTCTGTGAGGGAGTTTTTAGCCAGTAAACAAATTACTGTGTTGGAACACCCTCCCTACTCACCTGATCTGGCCCCCAATGACGTCTTTCTTCACCGGAAGATAAAGGAAATATTGAAAGGAAGGTATTTGGATGACATTCAGGCCATCGAGCGTAATACAACGACAGGTCTGATGGCCATTCCAGAAAAAGAGTTCCAAAATTGCTTTGAAGGGTGGACTAGGCGCTGGCATCAGTGCGTAGCTTCCCAAGGGGAGGACTTCAAAGGTGACCGTAGTGATATTCAGCAATGAGGTGTGTAATACTTTTCCTCAGATGTTCATGAACTTATTTGTCTGACCTTGTATACTTAAATGAGAGCATTCTTAAGTGCTTAACACAATATCCAGCATAATAGTAATAGTAATTATTCAGTAAATGTCAACTACTACCACTATTGCTGATACATACATACATACGTGCGACGTGCTATAAAAACATAAAGCAGGAGGACTAAATCTATTTTGGACAGGTCAGAAAATGCTTCTTAAAAGATCTGATATTTAAACTGAGTTCTGAAGGATTGGTAGGTATTAACTTAGCAAAAAGAAAATATCTGCCTATTAGTTTCTAGAATGAGCATCGTATGATGATTGCTCTATTCACTGATCCCTAAAACTACCTTACAATTATATGCTGATAACTTTGCTCGAGTCAATATCCCGTATTAATGAGTGCTCTCACACCAGTTTTCCAGGAATTCTGATCTCATTTCTTTGAGCCTAAATCTGTTGAATCACTCTACCAAATTCTGTCTTCTTCCAAAGGTGACATTTAGTTTTAATCATCAGTTATCTAGGAGCTAAGATATTTGAGATATAGCAGTAGATGCAGTACAATATTAAATAAGTCTTATATATGTGCAATTGGACTCCCAGGAAAAAGGCAGAAAGGACAGAAAAAATATTAGAAGCAACATTAGTCAGGCATTTTCCAAAATTAGTGACAGCAAACCAGAGATGCAAGAACCTCAGAGACTCAATACACACACAAAACCCCAAATAAACATAAGCATATCATATTCAAAATGCTGCAAAACAAAGATAACTTACTATTTCAGCCCCAACATGCAAAGAACATGGAAATCCTCACTCCCATACACATACCAGAAAAAAACCCCTGAAGAACAATGACCTTTATCGAAACCATCAGACAAGAGAAGTTTCAGGGCAAAATGCTAACCCAAAATCTGGAGAGAGAGGTGAATGCAGGGAACAGTTGAGATCAGCTTACTGGGATTGGAAGCCAGTAAAGACATAAGCTGGTAAGAATTAAACAGTAACTTGGAGAAATTACTGGAGGAAATGTATAAACCCAAAACTCTTGGGGGCTGCAGTCTTGGGAGGCCTCCACACTTGGAATCCCACCAGGTTCTCATGTTAAAGAGCCAAGGAATATTCTCTCCTGTCTCTGGCAGAGGGTCGAGGGAGTAACTAAGACCCAACTCTATGTTATCATAAGGGGAAGCTGAATGACGTACACATAGGAACTCTTTGTACTATTATATATTTATAACTTCTTGTGAATCTAAAGTTACTTCAAAATATAAAATTAAATAATGATTAAAATAATTAGAACAATTTTGATCATTTGTGTCAGTGTTGATAGATGATGGATAATCTCATATGATCCTCACAGCAATCCTATGATTTAGAAAATATTATTAATTCTATATCACAGGATTGCCATGAGGTATCAATGAGGAAATTCTTCTGGAAGATTAAAAGCAACATAGAAATGTAAACCATTATATTATCACAACATATCTCAAATTTTGTACACGTCCCTTATAAAAGCACACAGTTAAATTTTGTACACGTCCCTTATAAAAGCACACACTTACATATACACATTTACAAATTGAAATACAATATATAGAAACACCCTTACTATACACCATGAAATCTCTTATTCTTTTTGAATTCTTTCTTATGCCTTTAAAAAATAAGATAACTCCTGCTATGAGCAGCCAACCAACAACTGGTGACCAACTACCTCAGCCTGAGGGTGGGGGGGTGGGCTAGGGTGGGGGGAGCGCAAGGCTCATAATACCAGCCTGGGCCAGGGAGCTGTGTCTTACACAACTAGACTGAGAAACAACAGCTTGAACCGGAGTGTGGGGGGGTGGGGTGCGGGTGGGGGGTGGCGGAAGAGGGGGAAAAAAAAAGATAACTCAAAAGAATAAAAAAGGAAAATAACATCACTCAAGTCCACTGAGGTCAAATCTCACAAACAGCTCACAACTTATATTTTGAAAAACATTAATCTATGGTAATGTCCACACTACATAACTAAGATAGAAAATGATTTACAGAAAAATGTGTGTAATATTGTTCTGTCTTTCACTAATTAAAAATAAGCAGTGATACTGTATCTATGTCAGTTATGTGGTTTTGATATTGTATTAGATTTATGCAAGATTGGTGGAGGCTGGGGGAAGAGTGCTTGGGATCCACCTGTACATTTTTTGCAATTTCCTGTTGATGTATCCTTATTTCAAAATGAAAAGTTTAAAAAGGTTAAAAATCCATAAAAAGAAAAAGAAAAAAGTAGTTACATTTTCACACACATCGATATATTTTTTTATTTTTAAAATGGAAAATTTACACTGAGAATGAAAAACATATTAATCAAAATATAGTATAGATCAAACATGAAAATAAGGGGATGGCTGGTTAGCTCAGTTGCTTAGAGTGTGGTGCTAATAACACCAAGGTTGTTGGTTCGATCCCTGCATGGGCCAGTGTGAGCTGCACCCTCCTTTAAAAAAAAGGAAAAAAAAGACAATAAGCTTACTCTATTTAATCTCCATAAGATATAACTTTTCCTATGATTACAATAAAATGATAATTTATGCTCTTATACCACTGAAAAGTGCAAAGATAATTAACTTTTATTTAATTCTTACTTCCTTGACAGGTAGAGTGCTTCAAAATTTCATGTAGATTATCTCATGGAACCCTCAAAAAATATGGTATTGAAATTATTATTGACTCTATACCACAAATATGTTGTGAACATTGAATGACATAATATGAGAAAATATTTTTGTAAACGAACAAGCAACGTGAAAATATTATTCCAACATTTGATTCACTAACAAAATGTTTTCCTAATACACACTTATTTTCTATTTAGAACTGAAGCTGTCTGAAGAATATATTTTAATAATTAATTTGAGTAATTGTATTAATTAGCTATTATTAAAACCCACTATTATATTTTTTTTTAAGAAAAAAGATTGTAAGTTATTTGTTTTCAGGAAATTGCCAGAGCAAACCTGGATAATGTGGCAACCAAATCACTTCAAACTTGACCCAAGAATAGAGGTAAACATCCAATATCTATAAAGTACATGTCAAGAATGGTGTGAACTGTTAAACTGGTAAATATAATTGTATTAAAATTGAGTCTCCCTTCCTGAGCAAACAAAACACAATAGCAAAATGCACTAAAATGAAAAATTTAAACAATCACAATAGAATAAAGTGACCAAAATTCCAAGGAATAGCCTTAGATATTGTTATAATATTTATGAGTAAGAGAAGAAAATCTCATTGAAGAATAGAAAAAAAGTAAGTTTGATAAAAATGGATAATTGCACATATCAGAAAAGGAGAAAACTCTGTATGGGCAAGATCTTGTATTTTCTTTAATTAATTTGGTCATCCTAGAATAAAAAAGCTGTTATGAATTTGTCAAATTAACACTTGTTCAGTGGTGCACAGGGTGCCAGCTCACAAGAAAAATTGAAATAAAGGAGTTTATTACTCACAGGTCCTGGAGGAAGTACCCGGCATACCTCAAGAGGCCGCAGGAGGAGGTCCAAGAAGAAGGAAGCCAAAGAGAGACGGGACTTGGGTGGGACACATGCCTTTTTTAGGGTCCACAGGTGGAGTGCTTTGGGGTTCCCAAGCTCGAGATGGATTGATCAATTCGAACCAAGAGTGGGGTTTTTGTAAGCCTCACTGGGGCTTACAAAGGGGAAGGCCATGGGAGGGAGGGGAGACCTTTGACCACAAGGCTGTTGGGGGAGTCATATTAAGTGTACTTATATAGGCTGCTATCTAGGGCATGCGATGACATGAGGGGCTAGTGTCAATTTAAGGTCACCGTAGTCTACTTGGCCAAACAAAAGGGCTGCCAAGACAACATGACCATGGAGTAGCTTAGCTAAACTCTAAACAAAAGCCCAAAGCGACATTTTCCTAAATAAGGAAAGCAGATGTTGATGTCAATATCTAAAAGTAAATGGGTGTAATATTTCATGACATCCTTAAATAAAGAGAATATTGCAGACATTTGAAACCAGGTCCTCAATGGTATTACAATGTTATAGTAATGAAACCTTGGGCTATTGACTCAATTATTGACAAATATCAATAAACTGAATGGAGAGTTCTGCTCCTGCATAAAGTGGGTATTTAACAGAAATGAGCATCCACACATACATTGTCAATTTACAGCATACCCAAACTCCGTCTGCATACATTAAAATTTGAATTTAAAAAAGGGCGTTAATTACTTTCGCCCAGATGGAGGTTCCTGATGAGTTATTTAATGAAAACGATGTATCGTGAGAGTAAAAGGCTATTGTGTTTCAAGGTCTCCTGTGAGTCACAGGATCAGGATGTAATCATAGTCAAACTCTATAAACTCCCTTGGAAAATCACTCCAAATTGATTCCCTGAAGGCTCAGTACTGAAAAGCCCAGCTAAAGGTCAGGTGTTGAAGTCAGCAACAAAAACACACTGCAGAATGTGAATAGTATAATCCCATGTTTCTAGAAGCTGCCAAGGCCAAACTCTGTGGGCTGGCTTTGAAGAGACAGAGAAATAGAAATGTTAGCATCACAGTGTTTGATTCTGTACAAAGACATGCCTGAATATATGCAATTTTGGAGGATGATATATGGTTCTGAATGTGGCAAATCTTGAAAAAATGAAGAAGGCAATTAATATTGAATAAAGAAGAAGTATGAAATGAAGGGTTAGTGGAGAAGGTGTTACTTTGTCTTTATTATTATTATGTCTTGTCTGGTATCACTAGTGATGGTGAAAAATAATTTGTAATATTATTAAGAAAATTATTTTGAGAAGTAATAAAAATAATTGGTACCATACACCAGTTATTTGTTGTGATATTGCAAATAATAAAAATAATGATAATGATAAGAATCATTAGCACAATGCTTACTTATGTATCTGGCAGAGGGCTTAGTGCTTATATATAGTTATGCTTTACCCTCAACACTCTTATGCTATAAAAATATTATGAATTGTATATACAGAATTGTCATGAGAATTCAGTGAGGCAACATATGGAAACACACTTTTGGAATCTGAGAAGTAACAATAGAAACATAAATGGTTTTATTTTCACAAAATTAAATTTTATAAAAAATACACACTTAATAATCACATTTGATCTGTTGTGTAGAATTCACTTTCATATCTATGATATATGAAGTTGGACTAGGTTGTTACTCATAGTCCCCAAAATCAAAGTGCTGCTTAACTTGTTTCATATGATTATTCATGAAAATTCTGATGATGATGCAATGTGAAGTTTGGTTTTAATATTCTAATGCCCCCCCAATAAATGTTATTATTAATCACCTAAAAAAATCAAGGCAATCCACTGGAAAAAAATCAGTAATGTAATTTGATAAGAGAAGCAGTATTTAAGGAAGTAAATACAAATAATGGTTTCCCTATGTGTTAGGAATGAATCTTTTAAAAATAACAATTTATTAAAGAAACTATCCATAACAGGAAGAATAAAATGAAAAAAATGCCGATGAAAAAATTTAAATGTACAGAACACTCTAATTGTATATAAACTCTATCGTGTGCGTGTGTATGTGTGTGTTCACACACATAACAGATCCTGATAGAAAGAGAATATACTGGGGCTGGCCTGGTGGCTCAGGTGGTTAGAGCTCCATGCTCCTAACTCCGAAGGCTGCCGGTTCGATTCCCACATGGGCCCGTGGGCTCTCAACCACAAGGTTGCCAGTTCAACTCCTCGAGTCCCGCAAGGGATGGTGGGCAGTGCCCCCTGCAACTAAGATTGAATACAGAACCTTGAGCTGAGCTGCCGCTGAGCTCCCGGATGGCTCAGTTGGTTGGAATGCGTCCTCTCAACCACAAGGTTATCAGTTGCAACTAGCAACAGCAACTGGACCTGGAGCTGAGCTGCGCCCTCCACAACTAAGACTGAAAGGACAACAACTTGACTTGGGAAAAAAGGCCTGGAAGTGCACACTGTTCCCCAATAAAGTCCTGTTCCCCTTCCCCAATAAAATCTAAAAAAAAAAAAGAAACAGAATATACTGAAAAATAGTTAATCAGATTATAATTTGAAAGTGATTTTGTTTTTTAGATATTGGAGATAGTGTTGTTACAATTCAACATGCAAGAACAAACAGTGGGAATACATATGAGAAACGTAATAAAGAACACCAATGAACAATATTTGATACATTAAACCGTACTATAAAGCTATAATAATTAAAAACACCATCAAAAAGTATCAATAGCTCATATAAATATGGGAGAATTCAACAGCTGCAAGCTCATTTCTCACCGTTAAATAGATGCACTATATACATTTTTGAGGGTTGTACTTTAAAATATCCAAAAACTAAAAATCAACTAACCAGCAAATACAGCCATGATTGTTGAAAGCAAGTAGTAGCTGAGTTTATAAAGCGTGACTCCTTTTTTGTGAAATAAAGAAAAAGTGAAAAAAAACAAAAAAAATCCCCAACTCTCTACATTTATATGTCATGAGTGAGTATATACAATTTTATGGAAGGAAATGATGAAGAGAAATTCTCACATGCTGTTAGTAATGGAAAAAAATGGAAGCTAGGCTTCCATTGAATAATTTTGATAATTAAGTGAAACTATCAGGAAATATTCTTCATTGCAACCTAACCCATTCATTATCAGAGGTGTAATGTGAAAACAATAAAATAATGACTTAAAAAAGTTAATTTCAATACTTCGGCGCTTTACTTACATTAAAATATATATTATACATCCTTTCCAAATACCAATGTTATTTTTTTAAAAATGATATGAAACACTACCGTGTTTCCCCGAAAATAAGACCTAGCCAGACCATCAGCTCTAATGTGTCTTTTGGAGCAAAAATTAATATAAGATCCGGTCTTATTTTACTATAAAGACCAGGTATAATATAATATAATATAATATAATATAATATAATATAATATAATATAATGTAATATAATATAATACTGGGTCTTATGTAATATAAGACCGGAGCTTATCTTAATTTTTGCTCCAAAAGACGCATTAGAGCTGATGGTCTGGCTAGGTCTTATTTTCAGGGAAACACGGTAGTTACCCATACCACATGTGATACCTTTAAAATTCTTCTATTGATAAAACTATTAGCAACCAAGTTAATTGGTTTTTTGACCACTAAGTAGGACACTGAAATAGAACAAATATGGGTATTAAGATGGAAAAACAGTGGGGAAAATGTGTAAGAGTAATCCTGTATTTTTACTAGCAAAACAACAACAAAATAGGAATACATTTGAAGATTTATTAACACATAGTTTCATTGCTAAAATGCAGTTAAAATTGTGAAATGGATTTGTGGAAAAAAATTATTAGATTTTTTTTTTTAATTATATGAATTTGCCCAGTTTCACTAATGAAACTGAGTAAGCATTAGTTGCTCAAAATGAATAGAGATAATACATTTAAAAAGGAAAATAAATGTAGGTCACTTAATCTCTAATAACCCCATGTTTTCCTAGTGTTAAAAGATATAATACTACCATCTCATATCATTAATAACCATATTTTCTTCCATTAAATTTTACTTAATGTCTACTTACCTGTTAGGTAGTGTTCTAAGTGCTTTCGTGTAGATTATTTCATTAACCCCTTACAATCAACTAAATACATGGTAACTATAATTAAATTTATGCTACAGGTTTGACCCGAACTTGGATAAGGTAACATGCGAAAATAGTTTTGTGAGCTTCAAAGCAAAACACAAGCAACCGTATTCACTTGTCATTCATTTCACTAACAAAATACACTTGTTTAAGAAATGTTGAGTCTGTACTTACAACTTACCAGCATGTCAGTAACTTGAATAGGTCTATTTACTCGCTAATATTAAGTTTCACTATTAAACTCACATCTGAGTGTTGCTTGGCTTTCAGAGGACTGTGAAGGAAACCCTGGATGAGTTGGCATTACTAGAAACTTGTTTTGTGAGCGCCTGGATTCCAAAATACAGAAGAGTACCGAAGGTCTAAGGGGCACATAGTAAGCATAATCCGAAAATAAGTACCACTTGAATTGTTTGGGAGAAGAGCAGAAGGTATATATTTTCAGGATGAGATGTATGGAAGATTTTTTAAGATTGTGATTCATGGAAGAGAGAGCTGTTATTATTCACCTAGGAAAATCTAGAAATTTATATTGAAAAAATTGAAAACCTGTACTTTGTTCAAGAAGGATACAGGCAGATAGGAATTATATAATAACCAATAGCTTTCCCAATTATCACACTAATCTATCAGTAATGAAAATGGAAAGAAACAAAACTAAAAACAGAACAGAGAGATATCATCTAAAATCCTAAGGGATACATTTATCAGGTATTTTCAAGGACATTTATGATGAAACCGAAAAACTACACAGAAAGATAAAAATAGTAACTTGAAAAATAGTAATAAGCACATATAGAAAGAAAAGACTCAATATTGTAAAGCTGTTAATATTTAATGAATTAATTTATAGTCATTTTGGAATTAAAAGTTCTAATATAACCTAATGTAATTTTGATAAATTTAGTAAAGTGAGGTGATGGTAATCTTTAAAAGTAAACCGATGATAGATGGTATAAAATCAATGGCTAAGGAGAATAGGAAAAACAATTGAAGACAGGATTTTCATTACAATAACGCTGTAATAATTTAGACAACTTGCTGCTGGCTCAATCATTGGTCATCACAGTTTATTTGAGAGTTAGCTGCAGCACAAGTTGATATTTGTCAGAAAACCATACATAAATCCTCAATTTAAAACATATACCCAAATCCAGCCTACAGGAGTCAAAATTTAAATTTCGTAATCTTCAAACATTAATCTTTAAAGCAACCTGACTTAGACATCTGTGATGTAGTTAGGCTTTATATAGTGTAATGAAAAATGAAAAAATATATTTATACAATATTCCCCATTGTAAAACTAAACCTCCAAATACCTTAGAGTTTGTATTCATGTGTGTGTATGTATGTCTATATTAGGGTTTTTTTGAACATACAGAAAAGTATGGAGTAGATGCACTAAGGAAACAATCTTCACTGTTTATAAAAGGATTGGAGAAATATATGGGGTGTGATGGGAGATCATTACATTTTCATTTATGTGTCTTTATATTATTTACTATTTAAAATGAGCAAACATTTCTCTTCAATTAAGACGATTTAAAAAGAAAATACAATGCTGTTAAAAACAAGAAGAAATTTTGCTTAATTCTTCTGTGACTGACAAGCGGTACACTTAGTGCTTTTGTGTGGATTGCTTTGCTTGATCTTCACTCACAAAAAGCATATACCAGTAGTATAGTTAATTCCAGGTTACAGATTTGTCAGGGTGACTTAGCAAATTAATATGGGAGAAAATTATTACTGAAAGAGTTTACAATGCTCTGGTCCATCTCCCAAAATAAAACAAATATGAATAAAAGTAAAATAAATAAAAATAAAAGCGTTTTCCCTGCTGGCTTTTAAGATCCTATTTAGAAATCTATTTGAATTGTTACTAAAGTTAATCACCTTATCAACCTCCAATTTTGTAACGTAACATATATACTATAATTCTCAGTTCATAAAAGAGACAATTAAAAATCCGGCTTATCTGTATATATTTGAATACATACAGGCATATCTATTTTTAAGTTTCTTTGAGCAAAGAGAATGATTAGGAAATATACCACAATTGTTAATATTTCTTACTAAAAGAGGCGTAAGGCGTAGAGGGTTGGTGTAGGTAAGAAGACAATTGCTGATTTTTATTACATGTCCTTAGCTAGTGCCATTTGAGATGGTGAAAAGGAGCTATTTTGTTATTTAAAGTAATCAGAGATAAAGAGATAAAAAAGGAAGATTCTATAGGAAAATCATTTAATGTGGAAATTTAAAAGGTCACTTAACTTCTAGAAACCATGCATTTTCTCGTCTGTAAACCAAAGGTATTAACCATACTTATTATTAAAATTGGACAAAAATAATAGCAGTAAAGATTATTAAGATTTAAAGACTACTTACATGACAGGCTGACTGCTTGGTGTATGTTTGTGGATAATCTTCCTTGAACCTTGTAAAAGTTCTGTGGTACACATGATATTATTAATTCTGGGGATGTAGTTTCTCTTGGAAATTGAGAAGAGATTTAGAAAAACAAGATATTAAATCACCATGTTTGCTTTGAAGCCAAAATACACATTTAATTATGTTCTCTTGATGTCTCCTTTAGAAGCCAATTATCTACATTATCAGAATGTGGTTATCTGCAATAATCCTTTGTATTCTCTGTGATTAACTA
This sequence comes from Rhinolophus hipposideros, assembly GCF_964194185.1. Taxonomy (NCBI): domain Eukaryota; kingdom Metazoa; phylum Chordata; class Mammalia; order Chiroptera; family Rhinolophidae; genus Rhinolophus; species Rhinolophus hipposideros. The sequence continues at coordinate 13,371,608 of NC_138046.1, forward strand.
CCACTGTTCAAATTAATTGTCATTTTATGCCGCAAGGTCTCAAATGAAACTGAAATGCAAGAGACCACCACAGGCAAACTCTGTGAATTGGCTGCCATGTGACTCTGAACTGACCAGGTGAAGACCAGAATTTTAGAATAGAGGTAAAGATCCCGGGTCTGAAGAACATGAGTAAGAAGTGTTTAAGAGTGTCTATTCCGTTGATCTACACGTCTGTCTTTCTGTCAGTATCACATTGTCTTGTTTGCTGTAGCTTTGTAGGAAGTTTTCAAACTGTTCAGTGTAAGTCTTTCACTGTTGTCCTTTTTAAATATTGTTTTGGTTTTTACAGGTCTCTTGCATTGCCATATGAACAAGTTCAGAATGAACTTGTCAATATCTGTGAAAAAAGACAGCTAGGATTTTGATAAGGACTGTGTTGAATCTAGAGATCAATTTGAGAGTATTGCCATCTTAATGTTATTGATTCTTGCAAATGTTCCTCCATTTATTTAGATCTCATTGAGTATCTTTCAGCAATACTTTATAGTTTTCTGTGTACAAGACATGGGCTTTTTTTGTTAAACATATTCCTCAGTATTTTATTCACTTTGATGACATTTTGAATGGAATTGATTTATTCATTTCCTGTTTGGATTGTTAATTGCTAGTATTTACACATACTATTTTTTTTTATCTTTTAAGCGTGTTTTTCCAGGACCCATCAGCTCCGAGTCAAGTAGTTGTTTCAATCTAGTTGTGGAGGGCCCAGAGTGGCCCATGTGGGGATCCAACCAGCAACCTTGTTGTTAAGAGCACCTGCACTCTAACCAACTGAGCTAACCGGCCACCCAACACATGCTATTGATGTTTGTATGTTGATCTTGGGCGCTGAGACCTTGCCGAGCTTGATTATTAGTTCCAGTTTTGTGTGTGTGTGTGGATTCCTTAGGATTTTCTACGTACAAGATTATGTTTTCTGCAAATAAAGACAGCTTTAATTCTTCCCTTCCAATCTGAATTTTTAAACATTTCTTTTACTAACCTAACTGTGTTGGCTAGAACCACCAAGTACAATGTTAAATAAAAGTGGTAAGAGTAAATATCCTTGGCTTGTTCCCGATCTTGGGGTGAAGGCATTCTTCCACCACTATATCTGATGTTGTCAGTTGTTTTTTTTCCCCTCTGTTTTCTTGGTACAACCTAAATATCGGGGGTGCCAAAAAATGTATACACATGACTTGTATTCATCTTTTGTTATCAGTATATGTTGAGTATTACAATTTTAATACAGTTTTTTCCTTTCTTAAAATGTGTACACTTTTTTTGGCACCCTCTGTATTAGGTTTTGTGGACAGGCCATTCTCAGCAATGTTGCCCCTCCGTCAGCAATAGGAGACCCCTAATGATCTGAGCCCAGATCATTGTCCTGTCCCTCCCCCAGGAGTAGAGACTATTTTTTTTTCCCTTATACTCAGCTTCAATGGATTATTCCGTGCCCTGGGTAAAGCAGGATTTGCAGTCCTACCCCCAGAACCTTAAGACATTTGTTCCACAATAGAAAAGACTTTTGGCAGCGCTTCATGGCTTTCTCTTAACAATGGGTGCTCATCTGGTCCAAAACTTACCCCAGTGTTTCTTCTCATGATTTTCGTGGAGATTAACTTGCAAATATTCATGAGCTGTCCCTCAAGGTTTCTATACCCTTGTGAGGAGTCTGCATGCATTCTTTTGTATTTCATTTAAAAAATTAGTTAAAAAATTAGCTGAATATTTCTCACCTGTTTATCAACGTAGTACTGAAAATTATATCCAGCACAATAAAACAAGAAAAAATAAACAAATGCCATACAAATAAAAAAGGAAGAAATACAAGTGCTTTTATTTGAAGAAAGCATGGTTTTCCACACAGAATACCCAAAACAACTCTCCTGAAATTAGTAAGTGAATTTAATCAGGTCACAGGATACAAAGTCAATATACAAAAATCAATTGTATTTTGATATACTAGCAATGAACACATAGAAATAAATATTCGAAATACATACCATTGTAATCACTCAATATGAAATACATAGGTGTAATTTTTTTTTGAAATAATATTATATTCAAAATATAAAAAGCAATAGACAAAATGCCTGGTACAGTATCTCATGAATAGTAGGCATGCAGATATTTTTTGAATGAATAAAAATTAATTATTAATATTCATAAATTAATGAATAAAAATATGCCAGGACTTATATTTAGAAGTCTTTGATACATAGAAATACATACTGTATTCTTAATATAAAACTTTATATATATATATATAAAACTTTTATAAAACTTTATATATGTATATATAAAGTTTTATATATATCAAGTTGTTGGAGTGAATTAACAACTTTGCGATGGTAACTCTTCCAATTCATGAATATAATATGTCTCCATTTGTTTAGATATTCTTTGATATTTTTCATCAATATTTTGTAGTTTTGAGCATACAACATAGGTGTAATTCTAACAAAACATATACAAGGCTTGTATGCTGTATATTCATTGAATATACAATGAAGATATTATTCATTGAATATACAATGAAGATATTCATAAGATATTCATAAGTCCCCTCCCGCCAAAAAAGAACCTGGATCTAAACTTCACAATTTATAGAAAAATTAACTCATCACAACCAAATAACAATCCATAACTCACATAGATTTTAATTAGCTTACTTAATTATTTATGGTCATTAAGTTACAACCTAAACTATGATCCCTGATACTCACTCAATAAGAAAAATATGACTTTTTAATTACATTTTTTATGAGTAGTTAATTTTTATTTTAATATAAAACATGCAATGGAAAGCGCATGTGCCTGTAATACTTTCAAATATATTCTATCCTGGTAATTTGCTTACATACCAACATGATTTTTATGTATTTTGCAATAGTTTGAATATTGCTAATCTTGAGAAAGGTTCACCTACAATACCAAATAGATATATTAATTGTGCCATTTTTACTATTGCAAATAATTTTAGTAAAATTTGCTGTTTTTCTAATGAAAAAATAGACTTCCAAGCCTATATTAAATGACAACTTCATGGTAGTTTTAAAAGCCAAATAGCTGCCATATATTGATCTCTGCAGTCCCCATAGCAACCATGTGATACTAATCTTTTTAATAAATATTAAAATCTCAACCAAACCATTGCACACTGTGCAAAGAAAATAAAAAAGATAAGATTTTATCGAATCAATCTATTCAGGAAGAAATTCTTCATAAGAATTTTTAGGATTTTTAGTTAGAATTATAGTCACAGTAATATTGAATAATTTATTAGAATAATAATTTAAGGAAATCTATAAACTCAAAATTACTAGAATCAGTTTTTTTAAAAAAAGTGAAATTATCCATAACGTTCTTTAAGAACATTTACGTATTTATTTATAAAGGAATTCATAGAAACTAATAGTCTGATATGTTTTTGAGTTTATAGATTATTATTCATTAACATTATAACAGTAGTGAATAGAAAATTAAATGCTAAAGGGTTTTCTCTACTGCCTTTATAGATATTTCTATATTATTGAAAGTAATATATTATGTTTAGTAATGGAATTATGTGGAAATACCTCAATGTGAACATAATGTGACATAGGGAACACTCAGTGCTCTTGAACTCTTTCAGCATCAGGTTTCACTACTACAAAATTAGGAGATAAATCAGTGTGCAGTTACATATACAAGTTAGGTAAGTTATTTAAGGCAGATATTAGTGTTTAAAATTATAAATGCCTATGGGCGGCTGGTTGGCTCACTTGGTTGGAGCACAGTGCCCCCCCACAACTAGATTGAAAACCAATGACTTGACTTGGAGCTGATGAGTTCTGGAAAAACACACTGTTCCCCAATAGTCCCCCATTAAAAAAATTATAAATGCCTGTAAATGTGTTTATTTATTCAATTTGAGGTTATTTTAAGTCTGTAACATATAATAATACAAATGCTTCAGTTACTACATAAATTATTCATTTTGACCACAAACAGGTTTCAATTGGAATAATAAGGTTGTAAACCAGCTCCATATTCTTAATGTTTTCATTTAGATTTCATTTAGATTTAGAATGATTTACATTTCATTTTCATTTAGATCAAAAGCCTATACTAAATTAGTAAAGACATTGCACCTATTTCTTCATGCCAACTTTTGAAAAAAATCTATGTGGAAATGGTGAGAAAAATCACCATTAAATAGCATAGTCAAAAATTTTGTAGGACATACTTATATCAAAATAATTTTGTTTATCTAAAATTCAAATGTAACTGGGCATCTTCTATTATTTTTTGGTAAATATAACACCCATATCTTTGAATAATTTAGGAAAACATACATTTATGGTATGAAAATATGACAGTGAATCTGACACTCCCAAATGTCCCTTCCAGTTAGGTGGGAGAAACTGTTTCCCACCTGCGTTTCTTTGTTCAGAACATATTAGTTAACATTAAAACTATTAACTACCAGGTACTGTGAACAGAGATAATAGAAACATCATTAATATCGAGTCAACTTAGATAGATGATTGAAGAATACAAGTTTTGAGGGGACAGTCTGCGGCGGGTAAAATAAACTCTAGTTCCTCAGGAAATAACAATTTAAAATTAGTTAAATGTTTCAAGGACCACATTGAGATAAGAGAACAAAAAAAACCATAACTAGTGCAAATAGAAAGAGTCATTTTTCATAGGGACTTATGTGCACAAAAACAATTTGTCTTAGGGAGTTAGAGTGAAATAGGCAATCCGCATTTCCCCCTGTGTCTTGCTCAGAGTTAAGAGGATTATAAATTTGCTTTCATCATTTTGAGACTTGAAATGAAATACCATAATAGAGGATTTCTAGTATGAGCACATTAGTTTAAAGTCACTTATCTTCCTTCTCCTCTTGGAATTCACAAGGAGAATAAGGCAACAGAAATGCACACCTCTTACATGAAGCCAGCAGCGGCCGAAGCTCCAAACAATGAAAAGCTTTCAGGGTTGCCAAATGCAGTGGAGATAGGACAGTCGTATGACCGGGAGTAAGTAGAGAGGATATGCCACAAATGCAGATCTCAGAGGTATCTGGCAGTGTACAGTTCTTGAATTTGAAGACAAGAGCCCGAGTTGAAATGAGTATCTCCCTGTGTGTAGCAATGGGAAGTGTGTCCAAAGGCTGGAGGTGTGATTTTGTTCTGAGAGGCATAGAGCAATCACATAGATAAGAAATTTTAGTTTGAAGAAATCTTTCAGGAGAAGCAAGAAGAAATAAAAAAAAGAAAAAAGAAGCTAAGATATATAAATTGGTTTGTTACTACCTGGACAATAGAACCCCAGAAAGATAGAAATGAAAATGCAGAGAAGGATTTGCAAAGCCAATGGAGATAAATTTCTCAGACTTAATGAAACATAGAAGTAACAAAATGGAAGAAATTCAGAGTATTTTAAAAATGGAAAAAGAAATAAATTGCAAACACAGACATCATTACAGTAGAGTAAATTTTTTTCTAAATGTCAAAGAAAAGGAGGAAATTCTAGACACTTAGAGACATAAAGCAAAAGCAAGAGTCATATTAATATCAGATGTTTGAATAGTAGCACATAAAACAAGAAATTGAAGAGAAAGAATGTAATTTTTAAAAAAATTTTCATTGGGGAATACTGGGGAGCAGTGTGTTTTTCCAGGACCCATCAGCTCCAAGTCAAGTACTTGTTTTCAATCTAGTTGTGGAGGGCCCAGCTCTCTGGCCCATGTGGGAATCGAACTGGAGACTTTGGTGTTATGAGCACTGCACTCTAATCAACTGAGCCAACCAGCTGCCCAAGAATGTAAAATTTAGCATATATTTCTCCAAACTGTCATTGAAATATAAGTGCAAGATGAAATTATTCTCAGGCATACAAGTCCTAGAAATTTTGTTCCAAGATATTTTTAAGCAAAACAGTACTTAAATAAGAGGATAAAATATTCCAGCAGTTGCTTAAGGACATATAGAAGAAAAGGTGGTAAATTATATTAAAGTTCATTGTGGTAAAAAACAAGTAGATGAGAGAGAGGGAGAGAGAGAGAGAGAGAAAAGAATAACCATAATTACACTGAAATAAAAGTCTATAAAGTATTAACATGAATAAAAAAAGACATTAGTGGAAAAATTTTTGAGATCTAAAAAAACCTGGATTTTTGTTAATAGTAAGCTACCAGCATTAATTTCTTAGTTTTGAAATATGTACCATGGCAATATAAGATAGTCACATTAGTAGAAACTGGGCAAAATTGTACTATATTTGCAACTTTTCTGTAAATCTGATGTAATTTTCAAATAAAAAGTGTGCTATAACACCAAAAAATTACTCAGAATGGAAACAAAATGTAAAAGTATAAAACTTTAAAAAAATAACATAGGAGTAAAACTTCAGGATCTAGGGTTTTGTGGAGATTTATTAAACATGACGCCAAAAGCATAATCCATAAAAGAAAAAAAAATGACAAATTGGACTCTGTCAAAATTAAAACCTTTTGTTGTACATAAGACCTTTTAAGGAGGATAAAATAATAAGCTACAGACTTAGAGGAGATGTTTGAAAACCATATATGTGGCAGAGAACTCATCTCTAGATTACATAAGAAACTCTCAAAACTCAACAATAAGAAGAAAAACAATCCATCTAGAAAATGGGAAAAGATATGAGACATTTCACTGAAGAGGAGATAATGGGTGGCAAATAAGCTCATGAGAGGATATTCAATATCACTAGACATTATGGAAATATAATTAAGGTCACAATTAGATATCACTACACAAAGAGCTAAAATATAAAATAATCACAACACTGAATGCTGACAAGGATGCAGAGAAACTAGATCTTTTACACATTGCTGGTGGGAATATGAAATGGTACAGCAACTCTGGACAAGCTTGGCATTTTCTTAAAAATTAAACATACCTCATCTCACAATTGCACTCCTGGGTACTTATCCCAGAGACATGAAAACAAGTTTACACAAAATCCTGTACACGAGTGCCCAGAGCAGTTCCAATTGTAATAGCCAAAATGTGGAGACAACCAAAACGGTCTTCAATAGGTAAACAGCTAGAAACACTGTGGTGCAGCCATTATGGAATTTTACTCAGGAATTACACACCAGCTTGGTTGGCTGTCAAGAGCATTACACTGCACAAAACAAAGCCAATCTCAAAAGGTCCCATGTTGCATGATTCCACTTATATACCACTCTTGAAAAGATGAAACAGTGGTAGGAAACGGATTAGTTGTTGTTGGGTGTTAGGTACGGTGGGTGATATGGAATGGTTGTGCCTATAAAGCAGTAAACTGAGGGAGATATTTTTGATTCTGGAACAGGTTTGTATCTTGATTGTGATAAAATGACACAAAACAAAACCCACAAACTATGCCACTGTCAAATTATTTTTGATATTATAGTTTAACTATGAAAGATGTAACCATCCACGGAAAGTGAGTGAAAGGATACATTATACCTTTCTGTACTATCTTTGCAACTTCCTGTGTATCTGAAAGTATTTCCAAATAAAACCTTTAAAAAAATGTTAGGAAAAAACTTATCATACATGAAGACACACGAAATTACTGAACTTGTTTATTAGTCATGACACGCATTTGTCTAATGACACATTTTTTTTAATTGTAGGGGACCAGGAAGTTAAACCTAATTAAGAAGATATGGAACAAATAACTTTCCCATATATTTTCCAATTTTCCTAATTATGTTGAGATAACAATACATTTATTGCTAAAAATAGAACCACCATATGATCCAGCAATTCCACTTCTGGGTATTTATTTGAAGAAAATGAAAACACTAATTTGAAAAGATATGTGCACCCTTATGCTCATTGCAGCATTGTTTACAATAGCCAAGATTTGGAAACAATCTAAGTGTCCATTGATAGATGAATGGATAAAGAAAATATGGCCATATATGCTGTATATAATGGTATATTATTCTGCCATAAAAAATAATGAAATCTTTCCATTTGCAACAACATGGATAGACCTTGAAGGCATTTTGCTAAGTAAAATAAGTCAGACAAAGACAAGTATTATGTGATCTCACTTATATGTGAAATCTAAAACCAACCAACCAAACAAACAAACAAAACAACCCCCCCCAAGCCCCAAGTTAATAGATACAGAAAACAGACTGTTTTTTGCCAGGGGTAGAGGGGATTGGAATGGGTGAAGGGGGTTAAAAGGTACAAACCTCCAGGTATAAAATAAATGTCATAGGGCTATAAGGTATGGCATGGTGACTACAGTTAGCAATACTGTATTGCAAATTTGAAAGTTGCTAAGAGAGTTCTTAAAAGTCTTCATCACAAGAAAAAAAAATTTGTAACTGTGTGGTATTGGAATAATGATAGAAATATACAAACAGAATGTGAGAGTCCAGAAATATATATATATATATACATATATATATATATGTATATGTATATGTATATGTATATGTATATGTGTGTGTGTGTGTGTGTGTAGTAAATTTCACAATCATTTTGGGAAACAGCTTGGCAGATTCATAAAAAGTCACATATGTATCTACTGTACAATTGATCCACCTAGGTATTTATTCAAAAAGCATGAAAACATGTGATGCAAAGAATTATGCACAAATGTTCATAACAGCTTTATTCATAATGGTGAAAAACTGAAAACAACCCAAATGTACACCAACAAGGGTATGGATAAATAAATTTTGGTATATCTATATAATGGAATACTATTCAGCCATAGAAATGAATGAACTTTAGGTACACATAACAACATGCATGGATTGATTACAAAATAATTATGCTGAGTGAAAGAAAGACAAAAAGGAGTGCAAATCGTGTGATTCTGTCTATGTATATCTCCAGAAAATTCAAACTGATTTATTGTCACCTGGCTTCTCCTCTGAGGATGCTGCTGTCTTTGGATCTTTCTCAAGTGATGGCTGTTTGCTCTTCCTGACTCCTGGATCTCGTGGTACTCACCCACCCCATTGTCACTTCCATACCATTCTCTCCCTCTCACGCCTTGAAACCCCAGTTGTAAATCCATTGCTTTTAAAACTATACCAACTGTACCACTCACTTTCAATCCTTGTCGCAGTTATTCAGAGACTCCCAGCATCCCTCTAAACCCATTTACAAAATGACACTAACCTAAGGTGGCAGGTTGGCTCAGTTGGTTAGAGCGTGAGCTCTTAACAGCAGGGTTGCCAGTTCGATTCCCTCATGGGTCAGTAAGCTGCACCCTCCACAACTAGATTGAAGGACAACGACTTGGAGCTGATGGGCCCTGGAGAAACACACTGTTCCTCAATATTCCCCAATTAAAAAAAAAATAAAAAAAACAAAACAAGGCACAATACTAACCTAATTCTCCCGGCATTCCCTCTCCTTAGGAGTTGTAGTTTTCACCATAGCATGTATCACCACCTGATATACATACAATGCATTTTACTTGTTTTATTATTAATTGTCTACCACTCCTGTCTAGAATGTAGACTCTACAAAGACAAGAATTTCGTCTGTCTTTAAGCATTGTAACCCCAGCAATGAGAATAGTGCCTGGTATATGGAGGTACTAACTAAAATTTCCTAAACGCATAACTGTCTCAGAAATAGATCTTATCTAGGAAATTAAAATATTTATGCTGAATATACACTATTTGATTTGGAATATAAAAAAGTGATAATATTAATAACACTTCCAGAAATAATTCTTGGACTATATAAATCTAATAAAACCCCCTTTAAATTATCTCTAACATCCATTTAGGGATCCATATAGTAAAATATTTAAAGAGGATAAAACTATGAGGGAAATGTAAATGATAAATTAGTAAAAATAAAATTAATTAAATACAATTTATTGGTAAAAGTATAAAATGACTTAAAGACAAGCAGAAATTTTCTGTCTTTTGGCTCCCTATCTTACACTCAGCTGTCTCATATGCCACACTTTTTTTTTTTCCTACTCTTAAGACACTTTTCCCTATTTTCTATGTCTACATTAGTTTACGAACTTACATGGAGAACTTCACACTTATCCCTATGAAATTTCAAATTGGCTTTGGTCCACCATTAATTAAGAAGATGTGTTTTAAAGTATCCGTTTGACTGCAGTTACCTGTGCAAGTAAGATGAAGATGCTATTTTTTATTGAGATATAATTGACACATAACATTGTATAAGTTTGAGGTATACAACATAATGAGTTGATATATACATATATTACAAAATGATTACCACAATAAGTTTAGTTACAATCCACTGTCACACACATAGTTATTATTTTTTTCTTGTCATGAGAACTTTTAAGAAAACATTGGGGGCTGGAGGGTGGGGGAAACAGTAAAAGGGTACAAACTTTTCCTTATGAGATGAATAAGGTCCGAGGATCTAATGTATAACATAGTGACTACAGTTGTTAACACTGTATTGTATAATGGAAATTTGCTAAAAGTGGGGAACTGAAATGGTCACACCAAACTATATATACCATACCTATTATATATATTTTATATATGGTACATATAATATATATGATAAATTGATATAGATATTGATAGTGGGGTGACAGATATGTTAATTAATTACATGGGAGGAATCCTTTCACAATGTATATATATACCAATTGATCATGATGTATACTTGAATATCATACAATTTTATTGTCAATTATACCTCAAGAAAGCTGAAAAAAATAGAAAACAATTTATATCATTCTTTTTTTTTTTTTTTGGGATTTCAAAATTAGGCCCTTTATTTTTGGATTGCTACCAAAGGTCACTTTGGATTGCAGGCACATTGTGAAGTGTCAGAGGAAAAGTGGGGTAGAAGGAGACAGGAGAAGGGCTCTGTGCAGTGCTGACCATCTCCTTATGGCGAGGAGAATCGGCCACAGAACAGAACACTGTTAGTTTTGCTGTGCTGGATAAAGAAAAGGAAGGGGTGGTCAGCACAGAACCTGGGCGTGATCCTTGCACATCGAAGCATCATGACGGCGGCAGTGGCGGCTGCGGCCTCCGTGCCCTCCTCGTTGATCTCCACAAAGGACTTGTGCACAGCCTTGGACAGAAACAGGTCTCTCCGCGATGACATCCCGGAAAAGTCCGCCTTGCCCGCCTCAAAGGCATCGGTCATGCCCAGAGAGCAAAGGACATCCTTCATGTCATAATTCTCCTCCAGCTTAAATCTAGGGAGGAACACTTCCACCTCTTCTTCATTCAGCATGTCTGGCTTTGTCCATTCTATGAATTTCTCATAAGTAAGTGCTTTTTCCACCGTTTCCAAACCGACGTCTTCATCTGGAAGCATGATGATCATGTTCAGCTCTTTGCTGACATAAGGAAGCACCAGAATTTTGGTAAATACTTCTCCTATGTAGGTCGTATGAAAGGTGGATTTCTTTTTTTTTTTTTTAATTTATTAGTTTCAGGTGTACAAGACAAGGTACTACTTAGACGTTCATCATTTATATCCCTCACACTGTGAACCCCCCTCCCCCCATCCACTATCCCTCCGACCTCACACCGAGCCATCACATTATATATATAAAATTATAGTTGGCATTCATTAATGTTTAGCTTCTGGTGTACAATGCCATAAAAGGTGGATTTCTTAAACATCATCTGCACAGGTTTCTTCTCATCCTTGCTGACTTTAAATGGTCTTTTCCTGGGTCTGCTGTTTGTTAAACTGTTTATCCCAGTTTCCCTTGAAGTAGATGGCATTCACCAGAAAAAGAGGAGTCTGTGGACTCACTGAATTTTTAGATAGCAACTCAGTAATTTTACCTTCTGTCTTGTTAGCCACCCTGGTGTTTATGTGTTTTCTGGCCTCCTCTGTAGCTTTGAAAAAGTCAAGCTGTTCCATCTCTGCTTGGTAGAATTTGCGGCAGAAATCTTTGAAAGATGAGTTGAAATCATACGACTTTTCTCCAAAGAGCCTGTTGGCAGTTCTAAGCAAGTACTTCGTAGCAGTCCTGTTAACTTCGGTGAGAATCAACTGGAAACACTGGTGGACATCTTCACCTCCACTGCCGCTTTTATTTAAAGGAAGTGCCTGGGCCATCTGGGCCGCGGTGTTTCCCTTTGCTCCCATGAAGACCATGGCCAGGGCAGAGGAGATGCTCAAGGGTGAGAAAAACATGTTTTGCGAGTTGTCTTCACCCAGCTTTTTCAACAGGTTGAAGGCAAAGGTGCCATTTATTTCTGATAGAGTATCCATGACGGCGAGTCGCAGACTGTCGGCGGCGCTGCGGGAATGAGCGGAGCTGCTGCTATATCATTCTTTTTCTGGGACGTGGCATATGTCTTTGAACAGTCACTAATATCCTCCTTTTCTTAAATGTATCAAAATTATTGAGTTTTATTAAGAAAACCAATAAAAATAACGATCACTATAATCGTTTACTCAGTGCCTACTCACCCGTCACTCATCGAGTTTAGTTTATATTTTTTGATCATTTCATTTAATTTTCACAATTCCAGGATCATTTACATATTTAAATGATAAATAATTTTGAGGGAATTTACATCTAAGATGCAAAGTTTGTGTCTTTCCTCATTTATTTCCGTATGGGTGTCCATTTGTACCATCACCATTTGTTGATGATGACTAAAGACCACAAGACTAAAAAGACTAAAAGACTATCCTTTCTGTCTTGAAATGTCTTTATTCCTATGACGAAAGTCAAGTTGTCCGTATTTGCATAGGTCTCTTTGTGGATGCTCTATTCTGTTTCCTTTATCTATGTGCCTATTTGTTTTAAAATATCATGCTCTCTTGTCAATACCCACAAAATACCTTGTGAGATTTTCATTGGGATTGCACTGGTCCTTTAGGTCAATTTAAGAAGAATTGACATTAATAATAATGCCTTTTGATTGTAAAGAAGGGATACAACTCAATTGATTTTTTTTTCTTTCATCACTTTCAAGAGTGTTTCATATTTTTTCTCACAGAGATAGAGATTTGTAAATATTTTGTTGGATTTATACTTTAGGATTTTCTTTTTTGGTGCATTATAAATGGTATTGTTTCTTTCATATTTCAGTTACTTGTTACTGGTATATAGGAAATCAACCGACTTTTGTATATTGATTTTGATCTTAGCTTCATAGTATCTCTATAAATTCTCATGTAAGCACAGAACAATGGGTTCCATTTCTGTGTGAAATTCCCGAATTGAGGCATTGAATAATCTCAGTGCTGAATTTCAGGGATTCACGAAGAGGCAAAACAACCACTAAACAACTACGGCAGGGTTGCGCTTCTTGCGGGGCCAGTAGGGGGCGCGCGAATCCTCCGTTACCGGCCTACGTGACACGCATGCGTGGTCCGCCCACAGATGTCGACACCTGGTCCACGGTGAAGAGCATTTAGTTTCCTGAGGACCAAGAAGGTGCCCCTACAGCTCTACAGCTTCAGGACAAGTTGGAGCCACGTCAGGGGTAAGAAAAAGTTTCCTGTCCATGGCCCTTACGCCTGAGGAGGAGGCTTTGCCACAGTTTCTCCCGGACGTTTTTTCTAAATAGTGAGTATAGAACTTTTCATTTTCTAAAATGTTACCACCTACTTTCTGCTTTACTTTCTCGTATAATATGTTAACAAGAATTAATTTGCAAGATTCTCCATTCACTGAGAGTTTTTAAGGGTCGAATTCATAGCATCCTGTATGGTTTAGTAGTTACTTTTTCAGGATTGTTTCTCGGGAGAAATCCCAATACAGTTTCAGACAGAGGGAAACACATAAACAGTCTTGAAATTAATATAAAACTTGGGACTAGCCAGCCTTCCTTGGAATCATGTCGTAGCCCGAGGCAAAGGAAGAAAAGTAGCCCCTGAATACATTCTTTTGTACTGTTAATTTTGTACTCAACAGAATCATTTGTATTGTTAATTTTTCTACCAAGGACTCTAGGGAGAGCAGATCTGTGCTTTATTCCCACTCAGTTCTGGAGGCCCCACAAGCATTGCCTTGCTGAGCAATACTCAGAAAGGTGTAGTTCATATTGTAATCTGTGTGAGGCCACCTTCCTGGGTAGAGCACTGCAGGCGGTGTGGCTAAATATGGCATCTCCATTTTCTCTTCCTCTCCCTAAAACTTAAAAGAGGTATAATTTTCATACTATACAATTCACAGGTTTAATGTTGTACAGTTCAGTGAGTTTCAGTAAACTGAGAGGTGTGCACCCATCACTACAAATTTACAAGATTGCCTTCTCTCAAAAAGAAACCCACCGCTCATTTGTACTTTGCTACCTGTGGTTTGTACTCCCAGCCCCAAGCAAACACTGATCTATATTCTTTGCTTTAGATTTGAATTTCTGAGCATTTCACATACATGGACTTATACCATGTGAGGTTTTTCAATTACATTATTTCAAGGGACATAGATGTTGTAGCATGGATCAATGCCACATTCCTCTTTATGGCTGGGACACTGTTCCATTGTATGGAGAGATGCCATTTTGTTTATCTGTCCGTCAGTTGATGGACATTGGATTGCTTCCATTTTTTTGGATGTTAGGAATATGAACAATGCTACAATGAACATTCATGGACAAGTTTTGACCTATGACCTATGTTCATTTCCCTTGGGTATATAATTAGGTGTGGGCATGCCCACTTGTAAGGAAAATCTATGTTTAACATTTTGAGGAATAGCTAAGGTGTTTTCCAAGGTGGCTCGATGACCCTTGAAAATTTTATGCTAAGTGAAAGAACACAGATATAAGACAGTGCCCATGCCTTGCACCCCTCCAAAGACCCTTCCCTTGGCTATCTGAGATGGGCCAAACTCCACATGAGAAATCGAACTACTTCAATGGTTGGCTCAAATATTTGGTATATGCTAGTGCAGGGTTAGGAATGAGGACCCAAGATGCTGTGGTGAGGTGACAGAGCAGCAACACTGGGCAGGGATGGTCTGAGTTCAAGTAACAGCTTGGCAGCATGCAGGCTGTGAGATGCCAAGGCAGTTATTAAACTTCTTTTCCTTCTCTTTTGTCATTAGTAAAAAGGGGTATATATTCCAGCTCCTACGACATAGGGTTCTTGTAAGAACTCAATAATTGCACATGTGTGAACAACTTCAAATAACCATTGGCTCGTTATAAGCATTAGTGTTGATGGCTGTCCTCACCATTTATGTTGCTGTTTCCTTGGGTAAGTCCCTAGTCCATCTGTGACTGAGGTATCAAATCTGTGAAATGAAGATAGTAATGCACTGAATACACATGGCCTCTTCTAGCACTAACATTTTTAATAATTAAGGTATAACTACCATAAAACCTATCCTTTAAAGTCTGCAACTCACTGGATTTCAGTTTATTCACAGGTTGTGTAACTATCACTACCGTCTTATTCCAGGATGTTTCCATCACCCCCAAAAAGAAACTCTATACCATCAGCAGTCACTGGATATCCCCCTGTCCCAGCATCTAGCAACCACTGTTCTACTTTGTATCTCTATAGATTTGCTTATAACAGACATTTCATGTAAATGGAATCATACACTATGTGGCTTTTGTGTCTGTTATTTCACCTAGCATAATATTTTCAAGGCTCATTGATGTAGTCTGTATGAGTACTTCATACCTTTTTATCACTGAACACTATTGTATTGTACGGATATGTCACAATGTGTTTGTCCATTCATCTGTTTATGGTCATGTGGGCTAGTTCCATTTCTTCGCTCTTATAAATAACGGTCTGGTGAATATCACTGTACAAGTTTTTGTGTGTCCATATGTTTTGACTTCTCTTGGGTATATAACTAGGTGGAATTGCTGGATCAGATGGTAACTATGTTTCACGTTTTGAGGAACTGCCAGGCTTTGTTCAAAAGTGTCCTCCATATTTACATTCCCACCAGCAATGTTTTCTTAACCACCTTACAAAGAATTGCTATTGTCTTATTAAAAATTTTTAGCTATTTTTTTAGGATGCGTGGTATTGCATTGTGGTTTTGACTTGCGTCCCCTTATGCCCCTAATGACTGATATTGAGCATCTTCTTGCATACATATTGGCCATTTGTTAACCTTCTTTGAGGAAATACCTATCCAGATTCCTTTTCCATTTAAAAAGATTAGATTTTTCTTTAATTGTTAAGTTGCAAAAGTTATTGGTGTATCCTGGATAATACCGTGTTTCCCCGAAAATAAGACCTAGCTGGACAATCAGCTGTAATGCGTCTTTTGGAGCAGTAATTAATGAGACCTGGTATTATATTATATTATATTATATTTATTATATTATATTATATACTATATTATATTATACCCAGTCTTGTATTAAAATAAGACCCGGTCTCATAATTAATTTTTGATCCAAAAGACGCATTAGAGCTGATGGTCTGGCTAGGTCTCATTTTCGGGGAAACACGGTGTGAACGTTTGTGACAGAATTTGTCAGGATGTGGTGTTGACTTCTAGTCTCCTCCCCATGATAAGAGTGAATCTTCTGTGATTGATGAAATTCCCTGGGAAGGGATTTATGACAACTGAGTTCCTTTTGGAGGATCTGTCTTTAGACAGATAAGGGGAGTTCAGAGAAAAGTCTCTCTCCCTAAATTTGCTATTTATCAAAAGTCTACAGCCCCAAATTATCAAAATAACAAAGTGGCATATTTGGGAGTGGCATATTCTGCTACCCTTCAAGGAATTCCTTGATCACTTTATTTAATTTTGCAACCAGTGTTCATACCAGAATTCAGATCCCCCTTTAACCTTGATGTTCATTTTTTCCCTTGACCTTTTTCTTCATCACCTGCTAATGGTATACAGAGGGTGCCAAAAAATGTATACACATTTTAAGAAAGGAAAAAACATCAGTGTATTAAAATTACACTGATGGTTACTACTTTGAGCACCTCTTGTCATTGCAGAAGTCAAATGTGACTTGTATTCATCTTTTGTTACCGGTATATATTTAGTATTAATACAGTTTTTTGCTTTCTTAAAATGTGTATACATTTTTTTGGGGCACACTTTATATAATTTACTTATGTCTGTGCCCCCTCCGCGTACGTAGAATGCAAGTTCCACGAGGACAAATATTCTTGGTTCTTTTCAAGATGGCATGTAATTAGCACCAATCAATATTTGTTGAGTAAATACCAAATGTCAGTGTTTAACTATTGTAATTAAAACAGTTGAATATGTGGTTCAAGAAGTGACTAAAGCATCAGTGTAACAAAATGTTTTGAGGCCCAATTTTATATTAGCAAAAAAAAAAAAAAGGTAAAGTTAAAAATCTCATCTTCCCAATACTTACCGAAATAAATTCCACATGGGGTGAAGAGGTAGTGCATAAAATATGAACCATGAAATCTCCTTGATCCAGAGAGGGACATATACTATCTTTTGTTAAGGAAGGAATGCAAGTTGCAGAAAAATGTTTTTATAAAATGAGCTCATACTTGCACAAACAAAAAGAAGGTGAAAAAGGAAAAAAGCCTTACATGTGTACATATATGAGTTAGTGGATTGTTGTATGAGCAAGGAAAACAGTGTAGACAGATAAGTACAGGGTTGTTGGTAATGGTTGAGGCTGGGTATGGGGATTGACTAAGAATTTTTTTCTATATATAGTTGTTCATTCTCTCAAATATTAGAATAAGCTGGTGTCTTTTAATTAAAATTTCACAATTTTTTAAATTAAACTTAGCTCCTATCACATTAAACAAATTAAAGTCTTCAAAATCTCAAGCTTCCCAATCTCTAAAAAGGGATAATTCGTGGCCTTATCAGTGGTAATGACAATTATGATAATGACAATTATTAACATTTGCCGAGTTTTCCCTGACATTTCAGGCAGTGCCTTTATGTGGTTCTACTCATTTAATCTGCATAATAAAACTCATAATAGGTAATATTATTCCATCTGCCTCAGTGATCTATCAGAAGGATTAAATGAGCCAACACGTGAAAATACTGCTATAAAGTGAACACAATCTAGAAATGGAAGTAATTACATCATTGTAAAATGCAGTCACATCTCACAAGACAAATTTATGGATAAGTTTATTCCTTGAGAATTTGTATACCTAGCGTTCAGCATTTGAGCAGCTGAATAATCCAACCTATTAGCTAAGCTTAATTACCGCTAGGGTGTGACCATGTTGTTGAGTATGGTAGCCGCTAGCCATGTATGTCTACCAGCACTTAAAAATGTGGCCTGTCCAAGTGGAGATGTGCTGTAAGTGGAAAATGCACACTAGATTTTAAACATTTCGTGTGAAAAAAGAAAGGAAAAGATTTCATTGATACGCGTTTTATATTGATTCCCCGTGGAGATGATAATATTTTGGCTGTATCCAAGTAAATAGATTGCTAAAATTATTTCAACATGTTCTTTTTGTTTTTTTTTTTTTAATGTGGCCACTAGAAAATTTTAAACTACATATGTGGCTCTACGTCTGTTTCTATTGGATAGAGCCACTTTATACCAGATTGTTTCTAGCGAGTTTGTTTTTTTCCTCTGGCTACTAGGGCATTCCTTGATCGGTGGCACCCAAATCCTTGTAAAGCATAATTTACTCGAGGCCCTTCTCAGAACACAGTTGAAACATTCTGGAGTAAAATGAATGGTTGCAGTGGTGGGATGGTAGATGGGGTATAAACCCCAAAGCAAGGAGATTGAAAAATGTTTCAGTTTCAGAATTCATCGGTAACATTTATTGAATGTGATGACCCAGTGTGTTTCTTGTGAGGACAGAGTGAGCCAACGAATGTGAACATAGTTTTGTGACCTGGGAACTGGCATAAAACGATGAGGGATGATGACAGTGGTTTCCAGGTCTAAGCAAACACTTGCCGTGCACAGTTGGTTACTGGGAACATACCAGGCTGTGAGCACCAGGGATGAGCCCGTCAGAGGCTCCAGTTTACCGGCAGGGCTTCACGACAATTCTCGTTACCAACATGTCACTGTGTTTGGCTCTCACGCGGCTGCCCAGACAGCGGGGTTTCTTTCTGGCTCACCGTGCTGGCCACGCACAGCCCCTCCTGTGTGTCAGGAGACGGCTCTTCTCCAGGTTGGAGGCTTGCAAAGCATCCCACGTGTGGGATAAAATGACCTTCCTGAAAACTCAAGGACATCAGGTGAAAATCGGAGCGCTCCACAGAAGGTTCAGCAGGGTAGGCAGACAGGAATAAAGACATAGCCGAGCTCTCAGAGCCCTGAGCCTGGAAAAGAGCCCTGCAGTACAGAAAGAGGGAGGCAGACGTTCTAGTGAGAAACCAGTAAAGCTTTGTCTCGGACCCGAATGAAGAAACTCTCAGAACTCCCATGAGGGCTGGAGTGGCACGTGCCCGTGGCCCTGCCTGGCCTGAGTCCACGGTGGGATGGCCTGAGTCCATGGCTGCCAACTGAAATCCCACTGTGGAGCCGTGATATTCCGAAGTCAATGCAGCAAACAGTAGTAGTGAAACTCATCTGCAGCAGTAAATGGGTGAGAAAATTCGTAAAATTACCCACGAAAGCAGAGTAATGAGGGACACTTGCCAGGCCGACGGTGCTGAGAAATGGTGTTTCAAACGCTACCAGGGAGATGGGTGCTGACACAGACCCCAGGATCAGAATCAAGCGCTCGTCTGACACGGGGCAGATTGGATATTTGTGGGTGAGGCTCAGGAGGGGAACAAGTTAATCCTCGCATCTCACCGAAAAGTCACACACACACACACACAAAAATTCAAAATTGTTTCTGATCAGAGTCTGAAAAAATTCTGCATAGGATCAGGAAGTTGAGCTTTACAACAGGAAGCGTAAACATGTCCCCTGAAGGGGTACCCTGGGGATCTCCTCCAGGAGGAGAGTGAGTTGTAGGACAACGTGCAGACTGGGACCCCCAACGTGTAGAGAAAAGAGATCAGGCCTGCCCTACTGTGTTTCCGGCTGGGAGGGGTCCGGAGAGACTGGAGCCACCACGCATGATCTGCTCCTTAACTTTCCTCATCCTGCCTCCACCCTACCATGTCTTAGGCAATTGTAACAGTAAATTATATGGTCACCCTATCTATGAAACACTTAGAAGTGCACATAAATGAAAATAAAGGGATAGCAAGTTATATATAAGACACGTGTAAGCTAAAGGAAAGACAGCATTTTTATGTCAGGCAAAATAGAATTTGAAGTGAAAACATCATAAAAGACAAATGGAGTGTTATTTACTGATAATAGGAGAAATGGATCAAGATCCATGACAATAGCACTATAAAACTACATGACAATGGCAGAGAAAATACTTTATAAGTATTTTACTTGGTAGTATTAACACAGTTCTGTTGGATATTGATGGACAAGGATACAAAAACAAAAAACAAAACCAAAACCCTAAACAAAATCTCCAACGAATTGGGAGATTTAAATAGCACAATTAAAAGAGGGGGGATAAAAAGTAGTATATAAGAGCATGGACTCTGAAGCCAGTCGGCCTGGGTTCAAATTTCACCTCTACTCTTCTAGCTGTGTGATTTGGGGAAAATTATGTAACATTTCTTTGCCTCAGTTTTTTTCCTTTGTAAAGTGGAGATAATACATACTTCACAGGATTTTGATGAGGAACAAATGAGTTACTATAAAGTGCTTAGGTAATATCAGATACACATTAATTATTATAAATAAATGTGCATAAATTTATACCCAACAGAGAATATACATTATTTTTTGAGATAAAATTGATACATAACGTATTAGTTTTAGGTGTACAAGAATATACATTATTTTTTAACACAAATGAAACGTTCACAAAATTTCACAGTGACACAAAAGAAGTCTAAGTAAATTCTAAAGAGTTAGCATCATACACCTTGTTCCTCTGACCATAATGGAATAAAATCAGATATCAGTCAAAAGAGATGACTTAAAAAGGCATTATCTAGAAAAATATACTAATAACACTTGAATTTAAAAGTAAAAATAAGGGAAATAATGGCATACTTAAATGGGAATGATAATAAAAACATTACATGTCAAATGTGTGGAACACAGCTAAAGCAGAACTTGGACAGACACACACACACACACACACACACACACACACACCACCCATGAAGTCAGACAATTAAGTTCGCGAATTCATCCTAGAAAAAGTGCTACATGCCTCATTGCTGAATATCACTATAGTCACTTTTGAAGTCCTCCCCCTGGGAAGCTATGCACTAATGCCAGCACCTAGTCCACCCTTCAAAGCAATTTTGGAACTTTTTCTGGAATGGCCATCAGAGCTGTTGTCGTATTACCCTGGATGTCCTGAATGTCATCAAAATGTCTTCCTTTCAATATTTCCTATATTTTCGGGAAAGAAAGAAAGCATTGGGGGCCAGATCAGGTGAGTAGGGAGGGTGTTCCAATACAGTTATGTGTTTACTGGCTAAAAACTCCCTCACAGACAGTGCCGTGTAAGCTGGTGCATTGTCGTGATGCAAGAGCCATGAATTGTTGGTGAAAAGTTCAGGTCGCTTTTGTCTTTTTTACGTAGCCTTTTTAGCACTTCTAAATAGTAAACTTGGTGAACTGTTTGTCCAGTTGGTACAAATTCATAATGAATTATCCGTCTGATATCAAAAAAGGTTAGCAACGTCACTGCAATAAGTTTGGGAACTTAATTGTCAGACTGGTGTGTGTGTGTGTGTGGTGGGGGAGGTGGGCAAATGAACTTGGAATTGGAATCTTCCTTCACAAGGTTTGGGCTTGATGTCACATTATAGCATATTGCCCCAGTCAGTGTCACTGAGTAACAGGGCTTGTTTTCCCATTGCTGGGATTCCTTCGTCTGTTCTCAAAGATGCATACTATATAGTTTATCTGTGTGGTATAAAGGAGAGCTGCTGCCAGCAGGAATTGGGAAGGTGGGACTTTGGTTATGTAACAGCTTTCTCTTGTTACAAGGTTAAGGAGTAATGTAAATTAAAATTTTCCATTGTAAAGATGAACTTTACTGAAACTATTGTACACTCCTGCTTGCCACCATCTGCTTGCCACTATCAAGGATTCTGTTACACTCCTGCTTGCCACCATCAACAAAATCTCCAACCATTGGCCCCGTCTCACAATTCTTTTGGTTTATTAAGTTTTAATTTGTGTGGAGTCTGTGGAAAGGTAGCCGAGAAAGGATAAATGAATGACGAAAGGATAAAGGAATGACATATGTGTTGCCAAGGCTGGCTTTTACTGGAAATGTACAAACAAATATAAAAGATAAAACAAAGCTGGGCATTAGGTAAGTGGTAATGACAGATTTTAATCAGTAATGTGCTATTGTAATAGGGAAGAAGGTCCAGGGTAGAACAGAATTCAAGTTTGATTAGTATAGAGATGACGTTGTATTTTAAAGGGAGGAGGAGGGAGTAGGGATGGGGGAGAGCAGGGCATGAGCAGTCAGGGAGTGTCATCCTAGGGATACGGCTTTAGGCTCTTAGGTACTGTGTTAATGTTTGTTCAGGTCCTGTAATATGTGTGCACAAAATCATTTGGGCTGAGAGTCTGCATATTATTATCAAAGTGATCATAGGACAAAATTGATCAGGAACTACTGTCTTAAGGGAGAAAACACAGAGGCCTAGTAGATAATCTGCCTCCAAGATTTCTCCCTCAAATCCCATTTCTATACTATCATTTTAGTAATCTTTCTAAACCTATGACCATGTGACTTCCTTTTGTAAAACATATCATGTATTTGTTATCTGACCATGAGAATTGAGAAACTGTCGTTCTCACCTTCAAATTACCAATACCTAGCAAATACGTGTTGACTACATGTTTATTACGCAGAATTGATGCGGAAAAACTTCACCGTTTGTGCAAAAGATTGATATCCAAAAAAATGGCAGTGGAGAAAGAGAGGAGGGGAGACATGGGGTCATGAATTCATAGAGATCACATTTTCTTGGGCCGGGGGTGAGGAAGGTGGGGGGTGTCCCTGTCTCCAAATTTCATTTCTTTATAAACAGTTTTACTTAATTTTTCTTCTTAACCTAAAAACTCGAATCTTTACAAACTCTTATTGCTCATCTGAAAGAGGTGATGTTGTGTCTGCTCGCTCACGGGATGTGAAAGCATTCACGAGGCAGGTAGAAATACAGAAGGAAAATTATTAAAATAAGAGAAAGATCTGCTGGTCAGAGTCTGCTGGAAACTCCTGCAAACTCCTGCATCAATCTTTATTTGGTCTCCTTTTATATTTCCTAACCAGGTTGTAAATTGCTTTGGCTAGTTGAGGGTGGGGGAAGGGGTGGTTAAGCTGATTATCACAACCTTTGCATATGTTATGTAGATTTAAGTTGGAGCCAGGAATGGGTCCCATACAGATGCAAAACCTCTCCCAAGTCACAGGGCCAGCACTGGGCAGAAGGAAATAGAAACTTTGAAAATGGTCTGCATAGTAAGTGTGTAGGAAGCAGAACTATTAAGAGGCAAAGAAAGAAAAGCTTTCAAAAACTCCCAAGCTAAATTACACTTGTTAAATCAAATTATAGCGGATATCCAAATCTCAAAATAGAAGATACAGTGCCACTATTATAAACCCCTGTCTTAAAGTAATTAAAAGACTACAGTTGCTAAAGGAAGATGTCGTCCTAATAAATTTGTTTCAACAATCTTATACTGTCTTCTGCTTATGTTTTGTTGAGACCATTTAAGTGAAAATGGACAGGTAGGTAGGTAGGTAGGTAGATAGTGTTAGGGTCCGGAGTCAACCCTCCTCAAGTGAACAGAAGTCACACGATAATGCAAGTCACACAGCGAGGTTTATTTCCAGCTAGCTGGGGTCCCAGTATCTGCCCGACTCAGCGGGTTTCAACAAGGACCCCAAACACTTAGATCAGGGACTGATTAGATCAGGGGACTGATCAGACCAGGGCGCTGATTAGATCGGGTGGCTGATTAGATCAGAGGGCTGATTAGATTGGGGACCTGATTATATCAGGCGTCTGATTAAATCAGAATAAGATCGAATAGACTGGATCGGATCGATTGGATGGATTGGATGGATTGGATTGGATGGATTGGATAGGATGGAATGGATAGATTGGATAGGATAGACTGGATAGGATAGACTGGATAGATTGGATAGATTGGATCGATTGGATTGGATCGATTGGATAGGATGGATTGGATAGATTGGATAGATTGGATAGGATAGATTGGATAGGATAGACTGGATAGATTGGATAGATTGGATAGATTGGATAGACTGGATAGATTGGATAGATTGGATTGGATGGATTGGATTGGATGGATTGGATAGGATGGGTTGGATAGGATAGACTGGATAGGATAGACTGGATAGGATGGAATGGATAGATATGATAGATTGGATAGGATAGACTGGATAGGATAGATTGGATAGGATAGACTGGATAGGATAGACTGAATAGATTGGATAGACTGGATAGATTGGATCGATTGGATTGGATGGATTGGATAGGATGGATTGGACAGGATGGATTGGATAGGATAGACTGGATAGGATCAACTGATCTAATCAGCCCCCTGATCTAATCAACCCCATGATCTTATCAGCCCCTGATCTAATCAACACCATGATCTAATCAGCCCTCTGATTTAATCAATCTCCTGATCTAATCAATCCTCTGATCTAATCAACCACTTGATCCAATCAGCCACTGATTTAATCAATCCACTGATCTAATCAACCCCCTGATCTAATCAGCCCCTGATTTAATCTATCCCCTGATCTAATCAGCCACCGATCTAATCAGCCCCTGATCTAATCAACACCCTGATCTAATCAGCCCCTGATCCAATCAACCCCATGATCTAATCAGCACCCTGATCTAATCAGCCGCCCAATCTAATCAGCCACCTGACTTAATCAGTGCCCTGATCTAATCAGCGTCCTGATCTAATCAGCCCTCTGATCTAATCTATCCCCTGATCTAATCAGCCCCTGATCTAATCAACACCCTGATCTAATCAGCCCCTGATCTAAGCAGCCGCCCAATCTAATCAGCCCCCTGACTTAATCAGTGCCCTGATCTAATCAGCGTCCTGATCTAATCAGCCCTCTGATCTAATCAGTCGTCCGATCTAATCATCCATTGGATCCAATCCATCCATCCGATCCAATCTATCCTACCCAATCTATCCTATCCAATCTATGCAATCTATCCAATCTGTCCAATCCAATCTATCCAATCCATCCTATCCAATCCATCCTATCCAATCGATCCAGTCCAATCGATCCAATCCAATCCATCCAATCTATCCAGTCTATCCAATCTATCCAGTCTATCCAATCCAGTCTATCCTATCCAGTCTATCCTATCCAATCCATCCTGTCCAATCCATCCTATCCAATCCATCCAATCCAATCGATCCAATCTATCCAGTCTATCCAATCTATTTGGTCTATCCTATCCAGTCTATCCTATCCAATCTATCCTATCCAGTCTATCCTATCCAATCTATCATATCTATCCATTCCATCCTATCCAGTCTATCCTATCCAGTCTATCCTATCCAACCCATCCTATCCAATCCATCCAATCCAATCCATCCAATCCAATCTATCCAATCTATCCAATCTATCCAGTCTATCCAATCTATCCAGTCTATCCAATCTATCCAGTCTATCCTATCCAATCTATCCTATCCAATCTATCCAATCTATCCAATCCATCCTATCCAATCGATCCAATCCAATCGATCCAATCTATCCAATCTATCCAGTCTATCCTATCCAGTCTATCCTATCCAATCTATCCATTCCATCCTATCCAATCCATCCAATCCATCCAATCGATCCGATCCAATCTATTCGATCTTATCATCTATCCGATCTAATCATCCATGCGATCTAATCAGCCGCCT
Source organism: Rhinolophus hipposideros (assembly GCF_964194185.1). Lineage (NCBI taxonomy): Eukaryota > Metazoa > Chordata > Mammalia > Chiroptera > Rhinolophidae > Rhinolophus > Rhinolophus hipposideros. The sequence goes on from NC_138046.1 coordinate 13,397,487, forward strand.
GATCTAATCAGCGCCCTGATCTAATCAACCCCTGATTCAATCAATCCCATAATCTAATCAACCGCTTGATCTAATCAGCCACTGATCTAATCAGCCGCCCAATCTAATCAGCCCACTGACTTAATCAGTGTCCTGATGTAATCAGCCGCTTGATCTAATCAACCCCCTGATCTAATCAGCCCCTGATACAATCAACACCATGATCTAATCAGCCCCTGATCTAATCAACCACTTGATCTAATCAGCCCTGATTTAAGCAATCCCCTGATCTAATCAACCGCTTGATCTAATCAGCCACTGATCTAATCAACCGCTTGATCTAATCAGCCCTGATTTAAGCAATCCCCTGATCTAATCAACCGCTTGATCTAATCAGCCACTGATCTAATCAACCGCTTGATCTAATCAGCCCCTGATCTAATCAGCCGCCCAATCTAATCAGCCCACTGACTTAATCAGTGCCCTGATCTAATCCGCGTCCTGATCTAATCAGCCGCCCGATCTAATCAGCCCCCTGACTTAATCAGTGCCCTGATCTAATCCGCGTCCTGATCCAATCAGCCGCCCAATCTAATCAGCCCCCTGACTTAATCAGGGCCCTGATCTAATCAGCGTCCTGATCTAATCAGCCCTCTGATCTAATCAGTCATCCGATCTAATCATCCATTGGTTGATTAGATCAGTGGCTGATTAGATCAAGCGGTTGATTAGATCAGGGGATTGATTAAATCAGGGCTGATTGGATCAAGTGGTTGATTAGATCAGGGGCTGATTAGATCAGGCGGACTGATTAGATCATGGCGTTGATTGAATCAGGGGCTAATTAGATCAGGGGATTGATTAGATCAAGCGGCTGATTAGATCAGGACACTGATTAAGTCAGGGGGCTGATTAGATTGGGCGGCTGATTAGATCAGCGGCTGATTAAATCAAGCGGTTGATTAGATCAGGGGACTGATTAAATCAGGGCTGATTAGATCAAGTGGTTGATTAGATCAGGGGCTGATTAGATCAGGTGGGCTGATTAGATCATGGCGTTGATTGAATCAGGGGCTGATTAGATCAGGGGATTGATTAAATCAAGCGGCTGATTAGATTGTGCGGCTGATTAGATCAGGGCATTGATTAAATCAGGGACTGATTAGATCAAGTGGTTGATTAGATCAGTGGCTGATTAGATCAGGACAATGATTAAGTCAGGGGGCTGATTAGATCGGGCGGGCTGATTAGATCATGGCGTTGATTGAATCAGGGGATTGATTAAATCAGACAGCTGATTAGATCAGGCGGCTGATTAGATCACGGCGTTGATTGAATCAGGGGCTGATTAGATCAGGGGATTGATTAGATCAAGCGGCTGATTAGATCAGGACGCTGATTAGATCATGGCACTGATTAAGTCAGGGGGCTGATTAGATTGGGCGGCTGATTATATCAGGGCGTTGATTAAATCAGGGACTGATTACATCAGGGGTTGATTAGATCAGGGCGCTGATTAGATCAGGCGGCTGATTAGATCGCATAGATGATTAGATCGGATAGATGATAAGATCGAATAGATTGGATCGGATCGATTGGATGGATTGGATGGATTGGATTGGATGGATTGGATAGGATGGAATGGATAGATTGGATAGGATAGACTGGATAGGATAGACTGGATAGATTGGATAGACTGGATAGATTGGATAGATTGGATAGATTGGATTGGATGGATTGGATTGGATGGATTGGATAGGATGGGTTGGATAGGATAGACTGGATAGGATAGACTGGATAGGATGGAATGGATAGATATGATAGATTGGATAGGATAGACTGGATAGGATAGACTGAATAGATTGGATAGACTGGATAGATTGGATCGATTGGATTGGATGGATTGGATAGGATGGATTGGACAGGATGGATTGGATACGATAGACTGGATAGGATAGACTGGATTGGATAGACTGGATAGATTGGATAGACTGGATAGATTGGATGGATTGGATTGGATCGATTGGACTGGATCGATTGGATAGGATGGATTGGACAGGATGGATTGGATTGATTGGATTGGACAGATTGGATAGATTGCATAGATTGGATAGGATAGATTGGGTAGGATAGATTAGATTAGATCAGGGGATTGATTAAATCAGGGGCTGATTAGATCAAGCGGTTGATTAGATCAGGGGCTGATTAGATCAGGCGGGCTGATTAGATCATGGCGTTGATTGAATCAGGGGATTGATTAAATCAGACGGCTGATTAGATCAGGCGGCTGATTAGATCAGGACGCTGATTAGATCAGGGCACTGATTAAGTCAGGGGCTGATTAGATCAAGCGGTTGATTAGATCAGGGGCTGATTAGATCAGGACAATGATTAAGTCAGGGGGCTGATTAGATCGGGGCGGGCTGATTAGATCATGGCGTTGATTGAATCAGGGGATTGATTAAATCAGACGGCTGATTAGATCAGGCGGCTGATTAGATCAGGACGCTGATTAGATCAGGGCACTGATTAAGTCAGGGGGCTGATTAGATCAAGCGGTTGATTAGATCAGGGGCTGATTAGATCAGGACACTGATTAAGTCAGGGGGCTGATTAGATTGGGCGGCTGATTAGATCAGGGCGTTGATTAAATCAGGGACTGATTACATCAGGGGTTGATTAGATCAGGGCGCTGATTAGATCAGGCGGCTGATTAGATCGCATAGATGATTAGATCGGATAGATGATAAGATCGAATAGATTGGATCGGATCGATTGGATGGATTGGATGGATTGGATAGGATGGAATGGATAGATTGGATAGGATAGACTGGATAGGATAGACTGGATAGATTGGATAGACTGGATATATTGGATAGATTGGATAGATTGGATTGGATGGATTGGATTGGATGGATTGGATAGGATGGGTTGGATAGGATAGACTGGATAGGATAGACTGAATAGATTGGATAGACTGGATAGATTGGATCGATTGGATTGGATGGATTGGAGAGGATGGATTGGACAGGATGGATTGGATAGGATAGACTGGATAGGATAGACTGGATTGGATAGACTGGATAGATTGGATAGACTGGATAGATTGGATGGATTGGATTGGATCGATTGGACTGGATCGATTGGATAGGATGGATTGGACAGGATGGATTGGATTGATTGGATTGGACAGATTGGATAGATTGCATAGATTGGATAGGATAGATTGGGTAGGATAGATTAGATTAGATCAGGGGATTGATTAAATCAGGGGCTGATTAGATCAAGCGGTTGATTAGATCAGGGGCTGATTAGATCAGGGGATTGATTAAATCAGGGGCTGATTAGATCAGGGGTTGATTAGATCAGTGGCTGATTAGATCAGGACGCTGATTAGATCAGGGCACTGATTAAGTCAGGGGCTGATTAGATCAAGCGGTTGATTAGATCAGGGGCTGATTAGATCAGGACAATGATTAAGTCAGGGGGCTGATTAGATCGGGCGGGCTGATTAGATCAGGGCGTTGATTAAATCAGGGACTGATTACATCAGGGGTTGATTAGATCAGGGCGCTGATTAGATCTGGCGGCTGATTAGATCGCATAGATGATTAGATCGGATAGATGATAAGATCGAATAGATTGTTTCGGATCGATTGGATGGATTGGATGGATTGGATTGGATGGATTGGATAGGATGGAATGGATAGATTGGATAGGATAGACTGGATAGGATAGACTGGATAGATTGGATAGATTGGATCGATTGGATAGGATGGATTGGATAGATTGGATAGATTGGATAGGATAGATTGGATAGGATAGACTGGATAGATTGGACAGACTGGATAGATTGGATAGACTGGATAGACTGGATAGATTGGATGGATTGGATTGGATGGATTGGATAGGATGGGTTGGATAGATTAGACTGGATAGGATAGACTGGATAGGATGGAATGGATAGATATGATAGATTGGATAGGATAGACTGGATAGGATAGATTGGATAGGATAGACTGGATAGGATAGACTGAATAGATTGGATAGACTGGATAGATTGGATCGATTGGATTGGATGGATTGGATAGGATGGATTGGACAGGATGGATTGGATAGGATAGACTGGATAGGATAGACTGGATTGGATAGACTGGATAGATTGGATAGACTGGATAGATTGGATGGATTGGATTGGATCGATTGGACTGGATCGATTGGATAGGATGGATTGGACAGGATGGATTGGATTGATTGGATTGGACAGATTGGATAGATTGCATAGATTGGATAGGATAGATTGGGTAGGATAGATTGGATCGGATTGATGGATTGGATCCAATGGATGATTAGATCGGACGACTGATTAGATCAGTGGCTGATTAGATCAGGACGCTGATTAGATCAGGGCACTGATTAAGTCAGGGGCTGATTAGAACAAGCGGTTGATTAGATCAGGGGCTGATTAGATCAGGACAATGATTAAGTCAGGGGGCTGATTAGATCGGGGCGGGCTGATTAGATCATGGCGTTGATTGAATCAGGGGATTGATTAAATCAGACGGCTGATTAGATCAGGCGGCTGATTAGATCAGGACGCTGATTAGATCAGGGCACTGATTAAGTCAGGGGGCTGATTAGATCAAGCGGTTGATTAGATCAGGGGCTGATTAGATCAGGACACTGATTAAGTCAGGGGGCTGATTAGATTGGGCGGCTGATTAGATCAGGGCGTTGATTAAATCAGGGACTGATTACATCAGGGGTTGATTAGATCAGGGCGCTGATTAGATCAGGCGGCTGATTAGATCGCATAGATGATTAGATCGGATAGATGATAAGATCGAATAGATTGGATCGGATCGATTGGATGGATTGGATGGATTGGATTGGATGGATTGGATAGGATGGAATGGATAGATTGGATAGGATAGACTGGATAGGATAGACTGGATAGATTGGATAGATTGGATCGATTGGATTGGATCGATTGGATAGGATGGATTGGATAGATTGGATAGATTGGATAGGATAGATTGGATAGGATAGACTGGATAGATTGGACAGACTGGATAGATTGGATAGACTGGATAGACTGGATAGATTGGATGGATTGGATTGGATGGATTGGATAGGATGGGTTGGATAGATTAGACTGGATAGGATAGACTGGATAGGATGGAATGGATAGATATGATAGATTGGATAGGATAGACTGGATAGGATAGATTGGATAGGATAGACTGGATAGGATAGACTGAATAGATTGGATAGACTGGATAGATTGGATCGATTGGATTGGATGGATTGGATAGGATGGATTGGACAGGATGGATTGGATAGGATAGACTGGATAGGATAGACTGGATTGGATAGACTGGATAGATTGGATAGACTGGATAGATTGGATGGATTGGATTGGATCGATTGGACTGGATCGATTGGATAGGATGGATTGGACAGGATGGATTGGATTGATTGGATTGGACAGATTGGATAGATTGCATAGATTGGATAGGATAGATTGGGTAGGATAGATTGGATCGGATGGATGGATTGGATCCAATGGATGATTAGATCGGACGACTGATTAGATCAGAGGGCTGATTAGATCAGGACGCTGATTAGATCAGGGCACTGATTAAGTCAGGGGGCTGATTAGATTGGGCGGCTGATTAGATCAGGGCGTTGATTAAATCAGGGACTGATTATATCAGGGGTTGATTAGATCAGGGCGCTGATTAGATCAGGCGGCTGATTAGATCGCATAGATGATTAGATCGGATAGATGATAAGATCGAATAGATTGGATCGGATCGATTGGATGGATTGGATGGATTGGATTGGATGGATTGGATAGGATGGAATGGATAGATTGGATAGGATAGACTGGATAGGATAGACTGGATAGATTGGATAGATTGGATCGATTGGATTGGATCGATTGGATAGGATGGATTGGATAGATTGGATAGATTGGATAGGATAGATTGGATAGGATAGACTGGATAGATTGGATAGACTGGATAGATTGGATAGATTGGATAGATTGGATTGGATGGATTGGATTGGATGGATTGGATAGGATGGGTTGGATAGGATAGACTGGATAGGATAGACTGGATAGGATGGAATGGATAGATATGATAGATTGGATAGGATAGACTGGATAGGATAGATTGGATAGGATAGACTGGATAGGATAGACTGAATAGATTGGATAGACTGGATAGATTGGATCGATTGGATTGGATGGATTGGATAGGATGGATTGGACAGGATGGATTGGATAGGATAGACTGGATAGGATAGACTGGATTGGATAGACTGGATAGATTGGATAGACTGGATAGATTGGATGGATTGGATGGATCGATTGGACTGGATCGATTGGATAGGATGGATTGGACAGGATGGATTGGATTGATTGGATTGGACAGATTGGATAGATTGCATAGATTGGATAGGATAGATTGGGTAGGATAGATTAGATTAGATCAGGGGATTGATTAAATCAGGGGCTGATTAGATCAAGCGGTTGATTAGATCAGGGGCTGATTAGATCAGGCGGGCTGATTAGATCATGGCGTTGATTGAATCAGGGGATTGATTAAATCAGACGGCTGATTAGATCAGGCGGCTGATTAGATCAGGACGCTGATTAGATCAGGGCACTGATTAAGTCAGGGGCTGATTAGATCAAGCGGTTGATTAGATCAGGGGCTGATTAGATCAGGACAATGATTAAGTCAGGGGGCTGATTAGATCGGGCGGGCTGATTAGATCATGGCGTTGATTGAATCAGGGGATTGATTAAATCAGACGGCTGATTAGATCAGGCGGCTGATTAGATCAGGACGCTGATTAGATCAGGGCACTGATTAAGTCAGGGGGCTGATTAGATCAAGCGGTTGATTAGATCAGGGGCTGATTAGATCAGGACACTGATTAAGTCAGGGGGCTGATTAGATTGGGCGGCTGATTAGATCAGGGCGTTGATTAAATCAGGGACTGATTACATCAGGGGTTGATTAGATCAGGGCGCTGATTAGATCAGGCGGCTGATTAGATCGCATAGATGATTAGATCGGATAGATGATAAGATCGAATAGATTGGATCGGATCGATTGGATGGATTGGATGGATTGGATAGGATGGAATGGATAGATTGGATAGGATAGACTGGATAGGATAGACTGGATAGATTGGATAGACTGGATATATTGGATAGATTGGATAGATTGGATTGGATGGATTGGATTGGATGGATTGGATAGGATGGGTTGGATAGGATAGACTGGATAGGATAGACTGAATAGATTGGATAGACTGGATAGATTGGATCGATTGGATTGGATGGATTGGAGAGGATGGATTGGACAGGATGGATTGGATAGGATAGACTGGATAGGATAGACTGGATTGGATAGACTGGATAGATTGGATAGACTGGATAGATTGGATGGATTGGATTGGATCGATTGGACTGGATCGATTGGATAGGATGGATTGGACAGGATGGATTGGATTGATTGGATTGGACAGATTGGATAGATTGCATAGATTGGATAGGATAGATTGGGTAGGATAGATTAGATTAGATCAGGGGATTGATTAAATCAGGGGCTGATTAGATCAAGCGGTTGATTAGATCAGGGGCTGATTAGATCAGGGGATTGATTAAATCAGGGGCTGATTAGATCAGGGGTTGATTAGATCAGTGGCTGATTAGATCAGGACGCTGATTAGATCAGGGCACTGATTAAGTCAGGGGCTGATTAGATCAAGCGGTTGATTAGATCAGGGGCTGATTAGATCAGGACAATGATTAAGTCAGGGGGCTGATTAGATCGGGCGGGCTGATTAGATCAGGGCGTTGATTAAATCAGGGACTGATTACATCAGGGGTTGATTAGATCAGGGCGCTGATTAGATCTGGCGGCTGATTAGATCGCATAGATGATTAGATCGGATAGATGATAAGATCGAATAGATTGTTTCGGATCGATTGGATGGATTGGATGGATTGGATTGGATGGATTGGATAGGATGGAATGGATAGATTGGATAGGATAGACTGGATAGGATAGACTGGATAGATTGGATAGATTGGATCGATTGGATAGGATGGATTGGATAGATTGGATAGATTGGATAGGATAGATTGGATAGGATAGACTGGATAGATTGGACAGACTGGATAGATTGGATAGACTGGATAGACTGGATAGATTGGATGGATTGGATTGGATGGATTGGATAGGATGGGTTGGATAGATTAGACTGGATAGGATAGACTGGATAGGATGGAATGGATAGATATGATAGATTGGATAGGATAGACTGGATAGGATAGATTGGATAGGATAGACTGGATAGGATAGACTGAATAGATTGGATAGACTGGATAGATTGGATCGATTGGATTGGATGGATTGGATAGGATGGATTGGACAGGATGGATTGGATAGGATAGACTGGATAGGATAGACTGGATTGGATAGACTGGATAGATTGGATAGACTGGATAGATTGGATGGATTGGATTGGATCGATTGGACTGGATCGATTGGATAGGATGGATTGGACAGGATGGATTGGATTGATTGGATTGGACAGATTGGATAGATTGCATAGATTGGATAGGATAGATTGGGTAGGATAGATTGGATCGGATTGATGGATTGGATCCAATGGATGATTAGATCGGACGACTGATTAGATCAGTGGCTGATTAGATCAGGACGCTGATTAGATCAGGGCACTGATTAAGTCAGGGGCTGATTAGATCAAGCGGTTGATTAGATCAGGGGCTGATTAGATCAGGACAATGATTAAGTCAGGGGGCTGATTAGATCGGGCGGGCTGATTAGATCATGGCGTTGATTGAATCAGGGGATTGATTAAATCAGACGGCTGATTAGATCAGGCGGCTGATTAGATCAGGACGCTGATTAGATCAGGGCACTGATTAAGTCAGGGGGCTGATTAGATCAAGCGGTTGATTAGATCAGGGGCTGATTAGATCAGGACACTGATTAAGTCAGGGGGCTGATTAGATTGGGCGGCTGATTAGATCAGGGCGTTGATTAAATCAGGGACTGATTACATCAGGGGTTGATTAGATCAGGGCGCTGATTAGATCAGGCGGCTGATTAGATCGCATAGATGATTAGATCGGATAGATGATAAGATCGAATAGATTGGATCGGATCGATTGGATGGATTGGATGGATTGGATTGGATGGATTGGATAGGATGGAATGGATAGATTGGATAGGATAGACTGGATAGGATAGACTGGATAGATTGGATAGATTGGATCGATTGGATTGGATCGATTGGATAGGATGGATTGGATAGATTGGATAGATTGGATAGGATAGATTGGATAGGATAGACTGGATAGATTGGACAGACTGGATAGATTGGATAGACTGGATAGACTGGATAGATTGGATGGATTGGATTGGATGGATTGGATAGGATGGGTTGGATAGATTAGACTGGATAGGATAGACTGGATAGGATGGAATGGATAGATATGATAGATTGGATAGGATAGACTGGATAGGATAGATTGGATAGGATAGACTGGATAGGATAGACTGAATAGATTGGATAGACTGGATAGATTGGATCGATTGGATTGGATGGATTGGATAGGATGGATTGGACAGGATGGATTGGATAGGATAGACTGGATAGGATAGACTGGATTGGATAGACTGGATAGATTGGATAGACTGGATAGATTGGATGGATTGGATGGATCGATTGGACTGGATCGATTGGATAGGATGGATTGGACAGGATGGATTGGATTGATTGGATTGGACAGATTGGATAGATTGCATAGATTGGATAGGATAGATTGGGTAGGATAGATTAGATTAGATCAGGGGATTGATTAAATCAGGGGCTGATTAGATCAAGCGGTTGATTAGATCAGGGGCTGATTAGATCAGGCGGGCTGATTAGATCATGGCGTTGATTGAATCAGGGGATTGATTAAATCAGACGGCTGATTAGATCAGGCGGCTGATTAGATCAGGACGCTGATTAGATCAGGGCACTGATTAAGTCAGGGGCTGATTAGATCAAGCGGTTGATTAGATCAGGGGCTGATTAGATCAGGACAATGATTAAGTCAGGGGGCTGATTAGATCGGGCGGGCTGATTAGATCATGGCGTTGATTGAATCAGGGGATTGATTAAATCAGACGGCTGATTAGATCAGGCGGCTGATTAGATCAGGACGCTGATTAGATCAGGGCACTGATTAAGTCAGGGGGCTGATTAGATCAAGCGGTTGATTAGATCAGGGGCTGATTAGATCAGGACACTGATTAAGTCAGGGGGCTGATTAGATTGGGCGGCTGATTAGATCAGGGCGTTGATTAAATCAGGGACTGATTACATCAGGGGTTGATTAGATCAGGGCGCTGATTAGATCAGGCGGCTGATTAGATCGCATAGATGATTAGATCGGATAGATGATAAGATCGAATAGATTGGATCGGATCGATTGGATGGATTGGATGGATTGGATAGGATGGAATGGATAGATTGGATAGGATAGACTGGATAGGATAGACTGGATAGATTGGATAGACTGGATATATTGGATAGATTGGATAGATTGGATTGGATGGATTGGATTGGATGGATTGGATAGGATGGGTTGGATAGGATAGACTGGATAGGATAGACTGAATAGATTGGATAGACTGGATAGATTGGATCGATTGGATTGGATGGATTGGAGAGGATGGATTGGACAGGATGGATTGGATAGGATAGACTGGATAGGATAGACTGGATTGGATAGACTGGATAGATTGGATAGACTGGATAGATTGGATGGATTGGATTGGATCGATTGGACTGGATCGATTGGATAGGATGGATTGGACAGGATGGATTGGATTGATTGGATTGGACAGATTGGATAGATTGCATAGATTGGATAGGATAGATTGGGTAGGATAGATTAGATTAGATCAGGGGATTGATTAAATCAGGGGCTGATTAGATCAAGCGGTTGATTAGATCAGGGGCTGATTAGATCAGGGGATTGATTAAATCAGGGGCTGATTAGATCAGGGGTTGATTAGATCAGTGGCTGATTAGATCAGGACGCTGATTAGATCAGGGCACTGATTAAGTCAGGGGCTGATTAGATCAAGCGGTTGATTAGATCAGGGGCTGATTAGATCAGGACAATGATTAAGTCAGGGGGCTGATTAGATCGGGCGGGCTGATTAGATCAGGGCGTTGATTAAATCAGGGACTGATTACATCAGGGGTTGATTAGATCAGGGCGCTGATTAGATCTGGCGGCTGATTAGATCGCATAGATGATTAGATCGGATAGATGATAAGATCGAATAGATTGTTTCGGATCGATTGGATGGATTGGATGGATTGGATTGGATGGATTGGATAGGATGGAATGGATAGATTGGATAGGATAGACTGGATAGGATAGACTGGATAGATTGGATAGATTGGATCGATTGGATAGGATGGATTGGATAGATTGGATAGATTGGATAGGATAGATTGGATAGGATAGACTGGATAGATTGGACAGACTGGATAGATTGGATAGACTGGATAGACTGGATAGATTGGATGGATTGGATTGGATGGATTGGATAGGATGGGTTGGATAGATTAGACTGGATAGGATAGACTGGATAGGATGGAATGGATAGATATGATAGATTGGATAGGATAGACTGGATAGGATAGATTGGATAGGATAGACTGGATAGGATAGACTGAATAGATTGGATAGACTGGATAGATTGGATCGATTGGATTGGATGGATTGGATAGGATGGATTGGACAGGATGGATTGGATAGGATAGACTGGATAGGATAGACTGGATTGGATAGACTGGATAGATTGGATAGACTGGATAGATTGGATGGATTGGATTGGATCGATTGGACTGGATCGATTGGATAGGATGGATTGGACAGGATGGATTGGATTGATTGGATTGGACAGATTGGATAGATTGCATAGATTGGATAGGATAGATTGGGTAGGATAGATTGGATCGGATTGATGGATTGGATCCAATGGATGATTAGATCGGACGACTGATTAGATCAGTGGCTGATTAGATCAGGACGCTGATTAGATCAGGGCACTGATTAAGTCAGGGGCTGATTAGATCAAGCGGTTGATTAGATCAGGGGCTGATTAGATCAGGACAATGATTAAGTCAGGGGGCTGATTAGATCGGGCGGGCTGATTAGATCATGGCGTTGATTGAATCAGGGGATTGATTAAATCAGACGGCTGATTAGATCAGGCGGCTGATTAGATCAGGACGCTGATTAGATCAGGGCACTGATTAAGTCAGGGGGCTGATTAGATCAAGCGGTTGATTAGATCAGGGGCTGATTAGATCAGGACACTGATTAAGTCAGGGGGCTGATTAGATTGGGCGGCTGATTAGATCAGGGCGTTGATTAAATCAGGGACTGATTACATCAGGGGTTGATTAGATCAGGGCGCTGATTAGATCAGGCGGCTGATTAGATCGCATAGATGATTAGATCGGATAGATGATAAGATCGAATAGATTGGATCGGATCGATTGGATGGATTGGATGGATTGGATTGGATGGATTGGATAGGATGGAATGGATAGATTGGATAGGATAGACTGGATAGGATAGACTGGATAGATTGGATAGATTGGATCGATTGGATTGGATCGATTGGATAGGATGGATTGGATAGATTGGATAGATTGGATAGGATAGATTGGATAGGATAGACTGGATAGATTGGACAGACTGGATAGATTGGATAGACTGGATAGACTGGATAGATTGGATGGATTGGATTGGATGGATTGGATAGGATGGGTTGGATAGATTAGACTGGATAGGATAGACTGGATAGGATGGAATGGATAGATATGATAGATTGGATAGGATAGACTGGATAGGATAGATTGGATAGGATAGACTGGATAGGATAGACTGAATAGATTGGATAGACTGGATAGATTGGATCGATTGGATTGGATGGATTGGATAGGATGGATTGGACAGGATGGATTGGATAGGATAGACTGGATAGGATAGACTGGATTGGATAGACTGGATAGATTGGATAGACTGGATAGATTGGATGGATTGGATTGGATCGATTGGACTGGATCGATTGGATAGGATGGATTGGACAGGATGGATTGGATTGATTGGATTGGACAGATTGGATAGATTGCATAGATTGGATAGGATAGATTGGGTAGGATAGATTGGATCGGATGGATGGATTGGATCCAATGGATGATTAGATCGGACGACTGATTAGATCAGAGGGCTGATTAGATCAGGACGCTGATTAGATCAGGGCACTGATTAAGTCAGGGGGCTGATTAGATTGGGCGGCTGATTAGATCAGGGCGTTGATGAAATCAGGGACTGATTAGATCAAGTGGTTGATTAGATCAGGGGCTGATTAGATCAGGCGGGCTGATTAGATCATGGCGTTGATTGAATCAGGAGATTGATTAAATCAGACGGCTGGTTTAGATCAGGCGGCTGATTAGATCAGGACGCTGATTAGATCAGGGCACTGATTAAGTCAGGGGGCTGATAAGATCAAGCGGTTGATTAGATCAGTGGCTGATTAGATCAGGACAATGATTAAGTCAGGGGGCTGATTAGATCGGGCGGGCTGATTAGATCATGGCGTTGATTGAATCAGGGGATTGATTAAATCAGACGGCTGATTAGATCAGGCGGCTGATTAGATCATGGCGTTGATTGAATCGGGGGCTGATTAGATCAGGGGATTGATTAGATCAAGCGGCTGATTAGATCAGGACGCTGATTAGATCAGGGCGCTGATTATGTCAGGGGGCTGATTAGATTGGGCGGCTGATTAGATCGGGGCGTTGATTAAATCAGGTAATGATTAAATCGGGTTGATTAGATCAGGGCGCTGATTAGATCAGGCGGCTGATTAGATCGCATAGATGATTAGATCGGATAGATGTTAAGATCGAATAGATTGGATCGGATCGATTGGATGGATTGGATGGATTGGATAGGATGGAATGGATAGATTGGATAGGATAGACTGGATAGGATAGACTGGATAGATTGGATAGACTGGATATATTGGATAGATTGGATAGATTGGATTGGATGGATTGGATTGGATGGATTGGATAGGATGGGTTGGATAGGATAGACTGGATAGGATAGACTGAATAGATTGGATAGACTGGATAGATTGGATCGATTGGATTGGATGGATTGGATAGGATGGATTGGACAGGATGGATTGGATAGGATAGACTGGATAGGATAGACTGGATTGGATAGACTGGATAGATTGGATAGACTGGATAGATTGGATGGATTGGATTGGATCGATTGGACTGGATCGATTGGATAGGATGGATTGGACAGGATGGATTGGATTGATTGGATTGGACAGATTGGATAGATTGCATAGATTGGATAGGATAGATTGGGTAGGATAGATTAGATTAGATCAGGGGATTGATTAAATCAGGGGCTGATTAGATCAAGCGGTTGATTAGATCAGGGGCTGATTAGATCAGGGGATTGATTAAATCAGGGGCTGATTAGATCAGGGGTTGATTAGATCAGTGGCTGATTAGATCAGGACGCTGATTAGATCAGGGCACTGATTAAGTCAGGGGCTGATTAGATCAAGCGGTTGATTAGATCAGGGGCTGATTAGATCAGGACAATGATTAAGTCAGGGGGCTGATTAGATCGGGCGGGCTGATTAGATCAGGGCGTTGATTAAATCAGGGACTGATTACATCAGGGGTTGATTAGATCAGGGCGCTGATTAGATCTGGCGGCTGATTAGATCGCATAGATGATTAGATCGGATAGATGATAAGATCGAATAGATTGTTTCGGATCGATTGGATGGATTGGATGGATTGGATTGGATGGATTGGATAGGATGGAATGGATAGATTGGATAGGATAGACTGGATAGGATAGACTGGATAGATTGGATAGATTGGATCGATTGGATAGGATGGATTGGATAGATTGGATAGATTGGATAGGATAGATTGGATAGGATAGACTGGATAGATTGGACAGACTGGATAGATTGGATAGACTGGATAGACTGGATAGATTGGATGGATTGGATTGGATGGATTGGATAGGATGGGTTGGATAGATTAGACTGGATAGGATAGACTGGATAGGATGGAATGGATAGATATGATAGATTGGATAGGATAGACTGGATAGGATAGATTGGATAGGATAGACTGGATAGGATAGACTGAATAGATTGGATAGACTGGATAGATTGGATCGATTGGATTGGATGGATTGGATAGGATGGATTGGACAGGATGGATTGGATAGGATAGACTGGATAGGATAGACTGGATTGGATAGACTGGATAGATTGGATAGACTGGATAGATTGGATGGATTGGATTGGATCGATTGGACTGGATCGATTGGATAGGATGGATTGGACAGGATGGATTGGATTGATTGGATTGGACAGATTGGATAGATTGCATAGATTGGATAGGATAGATTGGGTAGGATAGATTGGATCGGATTGATGGATTGGATCCAATGGATGATTAGATCGGACGACTGATTAGATCAGTGGCTGATTAGATCAGGACGCTGATTAGATCAGGGCACTGATTAAGTCAGGGGCTGATTAGAACAAGCGGTTGATTAGATCAGGGGCTGATTAGATCAGGACAATGATTAAGTCAGGGGGCTGATTAGATCGGGGCGGGCTGATTAGATCATGGCGTTGATTGAATCAGGGGATTGATTAAATCAGACGGCTGATTAGATCAGGCGGCTGATTAGATCAGGACGCTGATTAGATCAGGGCACTGATTAAGTCAGGGGGCTGATTAGATCAAGCGGTTGATTAGATCAGGGGCTGATTAGATCAGGACACTGATTAAGTCAGGGGGCTGATTAGATTGGGCGGCTGATTAGATCAGGGCGTTGATTAAATCAGGGACTGATTACATCAGGGGTTGATTAGATCAGGGCGCTGATTAGATCAGGCGGCTGATTAGATCGCATAGATGATTAGATCGGATAGATGATAAGATCGAATAGATTGGATCGGATCGATTGGATGGATTGGATGGATTGGATTGGATGGATTGGATAGGATGGAATGGATAGATTGGATAGGATAGACTGGATAGGATAGACTGGATAGATTGGATAGATTGGATCGATTGGATTGGATCGATTGGATAGGATGGATTGGATAGATTGGATAGATTGGATAGGATAGATTGGATAGGATAGACTGGATAGATTGGACAGACTGGATAGATTGGATAGACTGGATAGACTGGATAGATTGGATGGATTGGATTGGATGGATTGGATAGGATGGGTTGGATAGATTAGACTGGATAGGATAGACTGGATAGGATGGAATGGATAGATATGATAGATTGGATAGGATAGACTGGATAGGATAGATTGGATAGGATAGACTGGATAGGATAGACTGAATAGATTGGATAGACTGGATAGATTGGATCGATTGGATTGGATGGATTGGATAGGATGGATTGGACAGGATGGATTGGATAGGATAGACTGGATAGGATAGACTGGATTGGATAGACTGGATAGATTGGATAGACTGGATAGATTGGATGGATTGGATTGGATCGATTGGACTGGATCGATTGGATAGGATGGATTGGACAGGATGGATTGGATTGATTGGATTGGACAGATTGGATAGATTGCATAGATTGGATAGGATAGATTGGGTAGGATAGATTGGATCGGATGGATGGATTGGATCCAATGGATGATTAGATCGGACGACTGATTAGATCAGAGGGCTGATTAGATCAGGACGCTGATTAGATCAGGGCACTGATTAAGTCAGGGGGCTGATTAGATTGGGCGGCTGATTAGATCAGGGCGTTGATTAAATCAGGGACTGATTATATCAGGGGTTGATTAGATCAGGGCGCTGATTAGATCAGGCGGCTGATTAGATCGCATAGATGATTAGATCGGATAGATGATAAGATCGAATAGATTGGATCGGATCGATTGGATGGATTGGATGGATTGGATTGGATGGATTGGATAGGATGGAATGGATAGATTGGATAGGATAGACTGGATAGGATAGACTGGATAGATTGGATAGATTGGATCGATTGGATTGGATCGATTGGATAGGATGGATTGGATAGATTGGATAGATTGGATAGGATAGATTGGATAGGATAGACTGGATAGATTGGATAGACTGGATAGATTGGATAGATTGGATAGATTGGATTGGATGGATTGGATTGGATGGATTGGATAGGATGGGTTGGATAGGATAGACTGGATAGGATAGACTGGATAGGATGGAATGGATAGATATGATAGATTGGATAGGATAGACTGGATAGGATAGATTGGATAGGATAGACTGGATAGGATAGACTGAATAGATTGGATAGACTGGATAGATTGGATCGATTGGATTGGATGGATTGGATAGGATGGATTGGACAGGATGGATTGGATAGGATAGACTGGATAGGATAGACTGGATTGGATAGACTGGATAGATTGGATAGACTGGATAGATTGGATGGATTGGATGGATCGATTGGACTGGATCGATTGGATAGGATGGATTGGACAGGATGGATTGGATTGATTGGATTGGACAGATTGGATAGATTGCATAGATTGGATAGGATAGATTGGGTAGGATAGATTAGATTAGATCAGGGGATTGATTAAATCAGGGGCTGATTAGATCAAGCGGTTGATTAGATCAGGGGCTGATTAGATCAGGCGGGCTGATTAGATCATGGCGTTGATTGAATCAGGGGATTGATTAAATCAGACGGCTGATTAGATCAGGCGGCTGATTAGATCAGGACGCTGATTAGATCAGGGCACTGATTAAGTCAGGGGCTGATTAGATCAAGCGGTTGATTAGATCAGGGGCTGATTAGATCAGGACAATGATTAAGTCAGGGGGCTGATTAGATCGGGCGGGCTGATTAGATCATGGCGTTGATTGAATCAGGGGATTGATTAAATCAGACGGCTGATTAGATCAGGCGGCTGATTAGATCAGGACGCTGATTAGATCAGGGCACTGATTAAGTCAGGGGGCTGATTAGATCAAGCGGTTGATTAGATCAGGGGCTGATTAGATCAGGACACTGATTAAGTCAGGGGGCTGATTAGATTGGGCGGCTGATTAGATCAGGGCGTTGATTAAATCAGGGACTGATTACATCAGGGGTTGATTAGATCAGGGCGCTGATTAGATCAGGCGGCTGATTAGATCGCATAGATGATTAGATCGGATAGATGATAAGATCGAATAGATTGGATCGGATCGATTGGATGGATTGGATGGATTGGATAGGATGGAATGGATAGATTGGATAGGATAGACTGGATAGGATAGACTGGATAGATTGGATAGACTGGATATATTGGATAGATTGGATAGATTGGATTGGATGGATTGGATTGGATGGATTGGATAGGATGGGTTGGATAGGATAGACTGGATAGGATAGACTGAATAGATTGGATAGACTGGATAGATTGGATCGATTGGATTGGATGGATTGGAGAGGATGGATTGGACAGGATGGATTGGATAGGATAGACTGGATAGGATAGACTGGATTGGATAGACTGGATAGATTGGATAGACTGGATAGATTGGATGGATTGGATTGGATCGATTGGACTGGATCGATTGGATAGGATGGATTGGACAGGATGGATTGGATTGATTGGATTGGACAGATTGGATAGATTGCATAGATTGGATAGGATAGATTGGGTAGGATAGATTAGATTAGATCAGGGGATTGATTAAATCAGGGGCTGATTAGATCAAGCGGTTGATTAGATCAGGGGCTGATTAGATCAGGGGATTGATTAAATCAGGGGCTGATTAGATCAGGGGTTGATTAGATCAGTGGCTGATTAGATCAGGACGCTGATTAGATCAGGGCACTGATTAAGTCAGGGGCTGATTAGATCAAGCGGTTGATTAGATCAGGGGCTGATTAGATCAGGACAATGATTAAGTCAGGGGGCTGATTAGATCGGGCGGGCTGATTAGATCAGGGCGTTGATTAAATCAGGGACTGATTACATCAGGGGTTGATTAGATCAGGGCGCTGATTAGATCTGGCGGCTGATTAGATCGCATAGATGATTAGATCGGATAGATGATAAGATCGAATAGATTGTTTCGGATCGATTGGATGGATTGGATGGATTGGATTGGATGGATTGGATAGGATGGAATGGATAGATTGGATAGGATAGACTGGATAGGATAGACTGGATAGATTGGATAGATTGGATCGATTGGATAGGATGGATTGGATAGATTGGATAGATTGGATAGGATAGATTGGATAGGATAGACTGGATAGATTGGACAGACTGGATAGATTGGATAGACTGGATAGACTGGATAGATTGGATGGATTGGATTGGATGGATTGGATAGGATGGGTTGGATAGATTAGACTGGATAGGATAGACTGGATAGGATGGAATGGATAGATATGATAGATTGGATAGGATAGACTGGATAGGATAGATTGGATAGGATAGACTGGATAGGATAGACTGAATAGATTGGATAGACTGGATAGATTGGATCGATTGGATTGGATGGATTGGATAGGATGGATTGGACAGGATGGATTGGATAGGATAGACTGGATAGGATAGACTGGATTGGATAGACTGGATAGATTGGATAGACTGGATAGATTGGATGGATTGGATTGGATCGATTGGACTGGATCGATTGGATAGGATGGATTGGACAGGATGGATTGGATTGATTGGATTGGACAGATTGGATAGATTGCATAGATTGGATAGGATAGATTGGGTAGGATAGATTGGATCGGATTGATGGATTGGATCCAATGGATGATTAGATCGGACGACTGATTAGATCAGTGGCTGATTAGATCAGGACGCTGATTAGATCAGGGCACTGATTAAGTCAGGGGCTGATTAGATCAAGCGGTTGATTAGATCAGGGGCTGATTAGATCAGGACAATGATTAAGTCAGGGGGCTGATTAGATCGGGCGGGCTGATTAGATCATGGCGTTGATTGAATCAGGGGATTGATTAAATCAGACGGCTGATTAGATCAGGCGGCTGATTAGATCAGGACGCTGATTAGATCAGGGCACTGATTAAGTCAGGGGGCTGATTAGATCAAGCGGTTGATTAGATCAGGGGCTGATTAGATCAGGACACTGATTAAGTCAGGGGGCTGATTAGATTGGGCGGCTGATTAGATCAGGGCGTTGATTAAATCAGGGACTGATTACATCAGGGGTTGATTAGATCAGGGCGCTGATTAGATCAGGCGGCTGATTAGATCGCATAGATGATTAGATCGGATAGATGATAAGATCGAATAGATTGGATCGGATCGATTGGATGGATTGGATGGATTGGATTGGATGGATTGGATAGGATGGAATGGATAGATTGGATAGGATAGACTGGATAGGATAGACTGGATAGATTGGATAGATTGGATCGATTGGATTGGATCGATTGGATAGGATGGATTGGATAGATTGGATAGATTGGATAGGATAGATTGGATAGGATAGACTGGATAGATTGGACAGACTGGATAGATTGGATAGACTGGATAGACTGGATAGATTGGATGGATTGGATTGGATGGATTGGATAGGATGGGTTGGATAGATTAGACTGGATAGGATAGACTGGATAGGATGGAATGGATAGATATGATAGATTGGATAGGATAGACTGGATAGGATAGATTGGATAGGATAGACTGGATAGGATAGACTGAATAGATTGGATAGACTGGATAGATTGGATCGATTGGATTGGATGGATTGGATAGGATGGATTGGACAGGATGGATTGGATAGGATAGACTGGATAGGATAGACTGGATTGGATAGACTGGATAGATTGGATAGACTGGATAGATTGGATGGATTGGATGGATCGATTGGACTGGATCGATTGGATAGGATGGATTGGACAGGATGGATTGGATTGATTGGATTGGACAGATTGGATAGATTGCATAGATTGGATAGGATAGATTGGGTAGGATAGATTAGATTAGATCAGGGGATTGATTAAATCAGGGGCTGATTAGATCAAGCGGTTGATTAGATCAGGGGCTGATTAGATCAGGCGGGCTGATTAGATCATGGCGTTGATTGAATCAGGGGATTGATTAAATCAGACGGCTGATTAGATCAGGCGGCTGATTAGATCAGGACGCTGATTAGATCAGGGCACTGATTAAGTCAGGGGCTGATTAGATCAAGCGGTTGATTAGATCAGGGGCTGATTAGATCAGGACAATGATTAAGTCAGGGGGCTGATTAGATCGGGCGGGCTGATTAGATCATGGCGTTGATTGAATCAGGGGATTGATTAAATCAGACGGCTGATTAGATCAGGCGGCTGATTAGATCAGGACGCTGATTAGATCAGGGCACTGATTAAGTCAGGGGGCTGATTAGATCAAGCGGTTGATTAGATCAGGGGCTGATTAGATCAGGACACTGATTAAGTCAGGGGGCTGATTAGATTGGGCGGCTGATTAGATCAGGGCGTTGATTAAATCAGGGACTGATTACATCAGGGGTTGATTAGATCAGGGCGCTGATTAGATCAGGCGGCTGATTAGATCGCATAGATGATTAGATCGGATAGATGATAAGATCGAATAGATTGGATCGGATCGATTGGATGGATTGGATGGATTGGATAGGATGGAATGGATAGATTGGATAGGATAGACTGGATAGGATAGACTGGATAGATTGGATAGACTGGATATATTGGATAGATTGGATAGATTGGATTGGATGGATTGGATTGGATGGATTGGATAGGATGGGTTGGATAGGATAGACTGGATAGGATAGACTGAATAGATTGGATAGACTGGATAGATTGGATCGATTGGATTGGATGGATTGGAGAGGATGGATTGGACAGGATGGATTGGATAGGATAGACTGGATAGGATAGACTGGATTGGATAGACTGGATAGATTGGATAGACTGGATAGATTGGATGGATTGGATTGGATCGATTGGACTGGATCGATTGGATAGGATGGATTGGACAGGATGGATTGGATTGATTGGATTGGACAGATTGGATAGATTGCATAGATTGGATAGGATAGATTGGGTAGGATAGATTAGATTAGATCAGGGGATTGATTAAATCAGGGGCTGATTAGATCAAGCGGTTGATTAGATCAGGGGCTGATTAGATCAGGGGATTGATTAAATCAGGGGCTGATTAGATCAGGGGTTGATTAGATCAGTGGCTGATTAGATCAGGACGCTGATTAGATCAGGGCACTGATTAAGTCAGGGGCTGATTAGATCAAGCGGTTGATTAGATCAGGGGCTGATTAGATCAGGACAATGATTAAGTCAGGGGGCTGATTAGATCGGGCGGGCTGATTAGATCAGGGCGTTGATTAAATCAGGGACTGATTACATCAGGGGTTGATTAGATCAGGGCGCTGATTAGATCTGGCGGCTGATTAGATCGCATAGATGATTAGATCGGATAGATGATAAGATCGAATAGATTGTTTCGGATCGATTGGATGGATTGGATGGATTGGATTGGATGGATTGGATAGGATGGAATGGATAGATTGGATAGGATAGACTGGATAGGATAGACTGGATAGATTGGATAGATTGGATCGATTGGATAGGATGGATTGGATAGATTGGATAGATTGGATAGGATAGATTGGATAGGATAGACTGGATAGATTGGACAGACTGGATAGATTGGATAGACTGGATAGACTGGATAGATTGGATGGATTGGATTGGATGGATTGGATAGGATGGGTTGGATAGATTAGACTGGATAGGATAGACTGGATAGGATGGAATGGATAGATATGATAGATTGGATAGGATAGACTGGATAGGATAGATTGGATAGGATAGACTGGATAGGATAGACTGAATAGATTGGATAGACTGGATAGATTGGATCGATTGGATTGGATGGATTGGATAGGATGGATTGGACAGGATGGATTGGATAGGATAGACTGGATAGGATAGACTGGATTGGATAGACTGGATAGATTGGATAGACTGGATAGATTGGATGGATTGGATTGGATCGATTGGACTGGATCGATTGGATAGGATGGATTGGACAGGATGGATTGGATTGATTGGATTGGACAGATTGGATAGATTGCATAGATTGGATAGGATAGATTGGGTAGGATAGATTGGATCGGATTGATGGATTGGATCCAATGGATGATTAGATCGGACGACTGATTAGATCAGTGGCTGATTAGATCAGGACGCTGATTAGATCAGGGCACTGATTAAGTCAGGGGCTGATTAGATCAAGCGGTTGATTAGATCAGGGGCTGATTAGATCAGGACAATGATTAAGTCAGGGGGCTGATTAGATCGGGCGGGCTGATTAGATCATGGCGTTGATTGAATCAGGGGATTGATTAAATCAGACGGCTGATTAGATCAGGCGGCTGATTAGATCAGGACGCTGATTAGATCAGGGCACTGATTAAGTCAGGGGGCTGATTAGATCAAGCGGTTGATTAGATCAGGGGCTGATTAGATCAGGACACTGATTAAGTCAGGGGGCTGATTAGATTGGGCGGCTGATTAGATCAGGGCGTTGATTAAATCAGGGACTGATTACATCAGGGGTTGATTAGATCAGGGCGCTGATTAGATCAGGCGGCTGATTAGATCGCATAGATGATTAGATCGGATAGATGATAAGATCGAATAGATTGGATCGGATCGATTGGATGGATTGGATGGATTGGATTGGATGGATTGGATAGGATGGAATGGATAGATTGGATAGGATAGACTGGATAGGATAGACTGGATAGATTGGATAGATTGGATCGATTGGATTGGATCGATTGGATAGGATGGATTGGATAGATTGGATAGATTGGATAGGATAGATTGGATAGGATAGACTGGATAGATTGGACAGACTGGATAGATTGGATAGACTGGATAGACTGGATAGATTGGATGGATTGGATTGGATGGATTGGATAGGATGGGTTGGATAGATTAGACTGGATAGGATAGACTGGATAGGATGGAATGGATAGATATGATAGATTGGATAGGATAGACTGGATAGGATAGATTGGATAGGATAGACTGGATAGGATAGACTGAATAGATTGGATAGACTGGATAGATTGGATCGATTGGATTGGATGGATTGGATAGGATGGATTGGACAGGATGGATTGGATAGGATAGACTGGATAGGATAGACTGGATTGGATAGACTGGATAGATTGGATAGACTGGATAGATTGGATGGATTGGATTGGATCGATTGGACTGGATCGATTGGATAGGATGGATTGGACAGGATGGATTGGATTGATTGGATTGGACAGATTGGATAGATTGCATAGATTGGATAGGATAGATTGGGTAGGATAGATTGGATCGGATGGATGGATTGGATCCAATGGATGATTAGATCGGACGACTGATTAGATCAGAGGGCTGATTAGATCAGGACGCTGATTAGATCAGGGCACTGATTAAGTCAGGGGGCTGATTAGATTGGGCGGCTGATTAGATCAGGGCGTTGATGAAATCAGGGACTGATTAGATCAAGTGGTTGATTAGATCAGGGGCTGATTAGATCAGGCGGGCTGATTAGATCATGGCGTTGATTGAATCAGGAGATTGATTAAATCAGACGGCTGGTTTAGATCAGGCGGCTGATTAGATCAGGACGCTGATTAGATCAGGGCACTGATTAAGTCAGGGGGCTGATAAGATCAAGCGGTTGATTAGATCAGTGGCTGATTAGATCAGGACAATGATTAAGTCAGGGGGCTGATTAGATCGGGCGGGCTGATTAGATCATGGCGTTGATTGAATCAGGGGATTGATTAAATCAGACGGCTGATTAGATCAGGCGGCTGATTAGATCATGGCGTTGATTGAATCGGGGGCTGATTAGATCAGGGGATTGATTAGATCAAGCGGCTGATTAGATCAGGACGCTGATTAGATCAGGGCGCTGATTATGTCAGGGGGCTGATTAGATTGGGCGGCTGATTAGATCGGGGCGTTGATTAAATCAGGTAATGATTAAATCGGGTTGATTAGATCAGGGCGCTGATTAGATCAGGCGGCTGATTAGATCGCATAGATGATTAGATCGGATAGATGTTAAGATCGAATAGATTGGATCGGATCGATTGGATGGATTGGATGGATTGGATAGGATGGAATGGATAGATTGGATAGGATAGACTGGATAGGATAGACTGGATAGATTGGATAGACTGGATATATTGGATAGATTGGATAGATTGGATTGGATGGATTGGATTGGATGGATTGGATAGGATGGGTTGGATAGGATAGACTGGATAGGATAGACTGAATAGATTGGATAGACTGGATAGATTGGATCGATTGGATTGGATGGATTGGATAGGATGGATTGGACAGGATGGATTGGATAGGATAGACTGGATAGGATAGACTGGATTGGATAGACTGGATAGATTGGATAGACTGGATAGATTGGATGGATTGGATTGGATCGATTGGACTGGATCGATTGGATAGGATGGATTGGACAGGATGGATTGGATTGATTGGATTGGACAGATTGGATAGATTGCATAGATTGGATAGGATAGATTGGGTAGGATAGATTAGATTAGATCAGGGGATTGATTAAATCAGGGGCTGATTAGATCAAGCGGTTGATTAGATCAGGGGCTGATTAGATCAGGGGATTGATTAAATCAGGGGCTGATTAGATCAGGGGTTGATTAGATCAGTGGCTGATTAGATCAGGACGCTGATTAAGTCAGGGGCTGATTAGATCAAGCGGTTGATTAGATCACGGGCTGATTAGATCAGGGGCTGATTAGATCAGGACAATGATTAAGTCAGGTGGCTGATTAGATCGGGCGGGCTGATTAGATCATGGCGTTGATTGAATCAGGGGATTGATTAAATCAGACGGCTGATTAGATCAGGCGGCTGATTAGATCAGGACGCTGATTAGATCAGGGCACTGATTAAGTCAGGGGGCTGATTAGATCAAGCGGTTGATTAGATCAGGGGCTGATTAGATCAGGACACTGATTAAGTCAGGGGGCTGATTAGATTGGGCGGCTGATTAGATCAGGGCGTTGATTAAATCAGGGACTGATTACATCAGGGGTTGATTAGATCAGGGCGCTGATTAGATCAGGCGGCTGATTAGATCGCATGGATGATTAGATCGGATAGATGATAAGATCGAATAGATTGGATCGGATCGATTGGATGGATTGGATGGATTGGATTGGATGGATTGGATAGGATGGAATGGATAGATTGGATAGGATAGACTGGATAGGATAGACTGGATAGATTGGATAGATTGGATCGATTGGATTGGATCGATTGGATAGGATGGATTGGATAGATTGGATAGATTGGATAGGATAGATTGGATAGGATAGACTGGATAGATTGGACAGACTGGATAGATTGGATAGACTGGATAGACTGGATAGATTGGATGGATTGGATTGGATGGATTGGATAGGATGGGTTGGATAGATTAGACTGGTAGGATAGACTGGATAGGATGGAATGGATAGATATGATAGATTGGATAGGATAGACTGGATAGGATAGATTGGATAGGATAGACTGGATAGGATAGACTGAATAGATTGGATAGACTGGATAGATTGGATCGATTGGATTGGATGGATTGGATAGGATGGATTGGACAGGATGGATTGGATAGGATAGACTGGATAGGATAGACTGGATTGGATAGACTGGATAGATTGGATAGACTGGATAGATTGGATGGATTGGATTGGATCGATTGGACTGGATCGATTGGATAGGATGGATTGGACAGGATGGATTGGATTGATTGGATTGGACAGATTGGATAGATTGCATAGATTGGATAGGATAGATTGGGTAGGATAGATTGGATCGGATGGATGGATTGGATCCAATGGATGATTAGATCGGACGACTGATTAGATCAGAGGGCTGATTAGATCAGGACGCTGATTAGATCAGGGCACTGATAAAGTCAGGGGGCTGATTAGATTGGGCGGCTGATTAGATCAGGGCGTTGATTAAATCAGGGACTGATTATATCAGGGGTTGATTAGATCAGGGCGCTGATTAGATCAGGCGGCTGATTAGATCGCATAGATGATTAGATCGGATAGATGATAAGATCGAATAGATTGGATCGGATCGATTGGATGGATTGGATGGATTGGATTGGATGGATTGGATAGGATGGAATGGATAGATTGGATAGGATAGACTGGATAGGATAGACTGGATAGATTGGATAGATTGGATCGATTGGATTGGATCGATTGGATAGGATGGATTGGATAGATTGGATAGATTGGATAGGATAGATTGGATAGGATAGACTGGATAGATTGGATAGACTGGATAGATTGGATAGATTGGATAGATTGGATTGGATGGATTGGATTGGATGGATTGGATAGGATGGGTTGGATAGGATAGACTGGATAGGATAGACTGGATAGGATGGAATGGATAGATATGATAGATTGGATAGGATAGACTGGATAGGATAGATTGGATAGGATAGACTGGATAGGATAGACTGAATAGATTGGATAGACTGGATAGATTGGATCGATTGGATTGGATGGATTGGATAGGATGGATTGGACAGGATGGATTGGATAGGATAGACTGGATAGGATAGACTGGATTGGATAGACTGGATAGATTGGATAGACTGGATAGATTGGATGGATTGGATGGATCGATTGGACTGGATCGATTGGATAGGATGGATTGGACAGGATGGATTGGATTGATTGGATTGGACAGATTGGATAGATTGCATAGATTGGATAGGATAGATTGGGTAGGATAGATTAGATTAGATCAGGGGATTGATTAAATCAGGGGCTGATTAGATCAAGCGGTTGATTAGATCAGGGGCTGATTAGATCAGGCGGGCTGATTAGATCATGGCGTTGATTGAATCAGGGGATTGATTAAATCAGACGGCTGATTAGATCAGGCGGCTGATTAGATCAGGACGCTGATTATATCAGGGCACTGATTAAGTCAGGGGCTGATTAGATCAAGCGGTTGATTAGATCAGGGGCTGATTAGATCAGGACAATGATTAAGTCAGGGGGCTGATTAGATCGGGCGGGCTGATTAGATCATGGCGTTGATTGAATCAGGGGATTGATTAAATCAGACGGCTGATTAGATCAGGCGGCTGATTAGATCAGGACGCTGATTAGATCAGGGCACTGATTAAGTCAGGGAGCTGATTAGATCAAGCGGTTGATTAGATCAGGGGCTGATTAGATCAGGACACTGATTAAGTCAGGGGGCTGATTAGATTGGGCGGCTGATTAGATCAGGGCGTTGATTAAATCAGGGACTGATTACATCAGGGGTTGATTAGATCAGGGCGCTGATTAGATCAGGCGGCTGATTAGATCGCATAGATGATTAGATCGGATAGATGATAAGATCGAATAGATTGGATCGGATCGATTGGATGGATTGGATGGATTGGATAGGATGGAATGGATAGATTGGATAGGATAGACTGGATAGGATAGACTGGATAGATTGGATAGACTGGATATATTGGATAGATTGGATAGATTGGATTGGATGGATTGGATTGGATGGATTGGATAGGATGGGTTGGATAGGATAGACTGGATAGGATAGACTGAATAGATTGGATAGACTGGATAGATTGGATCGATTGGATTGGATGGATTGGAGAGGATGGATTGGACAGGATGGATTGGATAGGATAGACTGGATAGGATAGACTGGATTGGATAGACTGGATAGATTGGATAGACTGGATAGATTGGATGGATTGGATTGGATCGATTGGACTGGATCGATTGGATAGGATGGATTGGACAGGATGGATTGGATTGATTGGATTGGACAGATTGGATAGATTGCATAGATTGGATAGGATAGATTGGGTAGGATAGATTAGATTAGATCAGGGGATTGATTAAATCAGGGGCTGATTAGATCAGGGGTTGATTAGATCAGTGGCTGATTAGATCAGGACGCTGATTAGATCAGGGCACTGATTAAGTCAGGGGCTGATTAGATCAAGCGGTTGATTAGATCAGGGGCTGATTAGATCAGGACAATGATTAAGTCAGGGGGCTGATTAGATCGGGCGGGCTGATTAGATCAGGGCGTTGATTAAATCAGGGACTGATTACATCAGGGGTTGATTAGATCAGGGCGCTGATTAGATCTGGCGGCTGATTAGATCGCATAGATGATTAGATCGGATAGATGATAAGATCGAATAGATTGTTTCGGATCGATTGGATGGATTGGATGGATTGGATTGGATGGATTGGATAGGATGGAATGGATAGATTGGATAGGATAGACTGGATAGGATAGACTGGATAGATTGGATAGATTGGATCGATTGGATAGGATGGATTGGATAGATTGGATAGATTGGATAGGATAGATTGGATAGGATAGACTGGATAGATTGGACAGACTGGATAGATTGGATAGACTGGATAGACTGGATAGATTGGATGGATTGGATTGGATGGATTGGATAGGATGGGTTGGATAGATTAGACTGGATAGGATAGACTGGATAGGATGGAATGGATAGATATGATAGATTGGATAGGATAGACTGGATAGGATAGATTGGATAGGATAGACTGGATAGGATAGACTGAATAGATTGGATAGACTGGATAGATTGGATCGATTGGATTGGATGGATTGGATAGGATGGATTGGACAGGATGGATTGGATAGGATAGACTGGATAGGATAGACTGGATTGGATAGACTGGATAGATTGGATAGACTGGATAGATTGGATGGATTGGATTGGATCGATTGGACTGGATCGATTGGATAGGATGGATTGGACAGGATGGATTGGATTGATTGGATTGGACAGATTGGATAGATTGCATAGATTGGATAGGATAGATTGGGTAGGATAGATTGGATCGGATTGATGGATTGGATCCAATGGATGATTAGATCGGACGACTGATTAGATCAGTGGCTGATTAGATCAGGACGCTGATTAGATCAGGGCACTGATTAAGTCAGGGGCTGATTAGATCAAGCGGTTGATTAGATCAGGGGCTGATTAGATCAGGACAATGATTAAGTCAGGGGGCTGATTAGATCGGGCGGGCTGATTAGATCATGGCGTTGATTAAATCAGGGACTGATTACATCAGGGGTTGATTAGATCAGGGCGCTGATTAGATCAGGCGGCTGATTAGATCGCATAGATGATTAGATCGGATAGATGATAAGATCGAATAGATTGGATCGGATCGATTGGATGGATTGGATGGATTGGATTGGATGGATTGGATAGGATGGAATGGATAGATTGGATAGGATAGACTGGATAGGATAGACTGGATAGATTGGATAGATTGGATCGATTGGATTGGATCGATTGGATAGGATGGATTGGATAGATTGGATAGATTGGATAGGATAGATTGGATAGGATAGACTGGATAGATTGGACAGACTGGATAGATTGGATAGACTGGATAGACTGGATAGATTGGATGGATTGGATTGGATGGATTGGATAGGATGGGTTGGATAGATTAGACTGGATAGGATAGCCTGGATAGGATGGAATGGATAGATATGATAGATTGGATAGGATAGACTGGATAGGATAGATTGGATAGGATAGACTGGATAGGATAGACTGAATAGATTGGATAGACTGGATAGATTGGATCGATTGGATTGGATGGATTGGATAGGATGGATTGGACAGGATGGATTGGATAGGATAGACTGGATAGGATAGACTGGATTGGATAGACTGGATAGATTGGATAGACTGGATAGATTGGATGGATTGGATTGGATCGATTGGACTGGATCGATTGGATAGGATGGATTGGACAGGATGGATTGGATTGATTGGATTGGACAGATTGGATAGATTGCATAGATTGGATAGGATAGATTGGGTAGGATAGATTGGATCGGATGGATGGATTGGATCCAATGGATGATTAGATCGGACGACTGATTAGATCAGAGGGCTGATTAGATCAGGACGCTGATTAGATCAGGGCACTGATTAAGTCAGGGGGCTGATTAGATTGGGCGGCTGATTAGATCAGGGCGTTGATTAAATCAGGGACTGATTATATCAGGGGTTGATTAGATCAGGGCGCTGATTAGATCAGGCGGCTGATTAGATCGCATAGATGATTAGATCGGATAGATGATAAGATCGAATAGATTGGATCGGATCGATTGGATGGATTGGATGGATTGGATTGGATGGATTGGATAGGATGGAATGGATAGATTGGATAGGATAGACTGGATAGGATAGACTGGATAGATTGGATAGATTGGATCGATTGGATTGGATCGATTGGATAGGATGGATTGGATAGATTGGATAGATTGGATAGGATAGATTGGATAGGATAGACTGGATAGATTGGATAGACTGGATAGATTGGATAGATTGGATAGATTGGATTGGATGGATTGGATTGGATGGATTGGATAGGATGGGTTGGATAGGATAGACTGGATAGGATAGACTGGATAGGATGGAATGGATAGATATGATAGATTGGATAGGATAGACTGGATAGGATAGATTGGATAGGATAGACTGGATAGGATAGACTGAATAGATTGGATAGACTGGATAGATTGGATCGATTGGATTGGATGGATTGGATAGGATGGATTGGACAGGATGGATTGGATAGGATAGACTGGATAGGATAGACTGGATTGGATAGACTGGATAGATTGGATAGACTGGATAGATTGGATGGATTGGATGGATCGATTGGACTGGATCGATTGGATAGGATGGATTGGACAGGATGGATTGGATTGATTGGATTGGACAGATTGGATAGATTGCATAGATTGGATAGGATAGATTGGGTAGGATAGATTAGATTAGATCAGGGGATTGATTAAATCAGGGGCTGATTAGATCAAGCGGTTGATTAGATCAGGGGCTGATTAGATCAGGCGGGCTGATTAGATCATGGCGTTGATTGAATCAGGGGATTGATTAAATCAGACGGCTGATTAGATCAGGCGGCTGATTAGATCAGGACGCTGATTAGATCAGGGCACTGATTAAGTCAGGGGCTGATTAGATCAAGCGGTTGATTAGATCAGGGGCTGATTAGATCAGGACAATGATTAAGTCAGGGGGCTGATTAGATCGGGGCGGGCTGATTAGATCATGGCGTTGATTGAATCAGGGGATTGATTAAATCAGACGGCTGATTAGATCAGGCGGCTGATTAGATCAGGACGCTGATTAGATCAGGGCACTGATTAAGTCAGGGGGCTGATTAGATCAAGCGGTTGATTAGATCAGGGGCTGATTAGATCAGGACACTGATTAAGTCAGGGGGCTGATTAGATTGGGCGGCTGATTAGATCAGGGCGTTGATTAAATCAGGGACTGATTACATCAGGGGTTGATTAGATCAGGGCGCTGATTAGATCAGGCGGCTGATTAGATCGCATAGATGATTAGATCGGATAGATGATAAGATCGAATAGATTGGATCGGATCGATTGGATGGATTGGATGGATTGGATAGGATGGAATGGATAGATTGGATAGGATAGACTGGATAGGATAGACTGGATAGATTGGATAGACTGGATATATTGGATAGATTGGATAGATTGGATTGGATGGATTGGATTGGATGGATTGGATAGGATGGGTTGGATAGGATAGACTGGATAGGATAGACTGAATAGATTGGATAGACTGGATAGATTGGATCGATTGGATTGGATGGATTGGAGAGGATGGATTGGACAGGATGGATTGGATAGGATAGACTGGATAGGATAGACTGGATTGGATAGACTGGATAGATTGGATAGACTGGATAGATTGGATGGATTGGATTGGATCGATTGGACTGGATCGATTGGATAGGATGGATTGGACAGGATGGATTGGATTGATTGGATTGGACAGATTGGATAGATTGCATAGATTGGATAGGATAGATTGGGTAGGATAGATTAGATTAGATCAGGGGATTGATTAAATCAGGGGCTGATTAGATCAAGCGGTTGATTAGATCAGGGGCTGATTAGATCAGGGGATTGATTAAATCAGGGGCTGATTAGATCAGGGGTTGATTAGATCAGTGGCTGATTAGATCAGGACGCTGATTAGATCAGGGCACTGATTAAGTCAGGGGCTGATTAGATCAAGCGGTTGATTAGATCAGGGGCTGATTAGATCAGGACAATGATTAAGTCAGGGGGCTGATTAGATCGGGCGGGCTGATTAGATCAGGGCGTTGATTAAATCAGGGACTGATTACATCAGGGGTTGATTAGATCAGGGCGCTGATTAGATCTGGCGGCTGATTAGATCGCATAGATGATTAGATCGGATAGATGATAAGATCGAATAGATTGTTTCGGATCGATTGGATGGATTGGATGGATTGGATTGGATGGATTGGATAGGATGGAATGGATAGATTGGATAGGATAGACTGGATAGGATAGACTGGATAGATTGGATAGATTGGATCGATTGGATAGGATGGATTGGATAGATTGGATAGATTGGATAGGATAGATTGGATAGGATAGACTGGATAGATTGGACAGACTGGATAGATTGGATAGACTGGATAGACTGGATAGATTGGATGGATTGGATTGGATGGATTGGATAGGATGGGTTGGATAGATTAGACTGGATAGGATAGACTGGATAGGATGGAATGGATAGATATGATAGATTGGATAGGATAGACTGGATAGGATAGATTGGATAGGATAGACTGGATAGGATAGACTGAATAGATTGGATAGACTGGATAGATTGGATCGATTGGATTGGATGGATTGGATAGGATGGATTGGACAGGATGGATTGGATAGGATAGACTGGATAGGATAGACTGGATTGGATAGACTGGATAGATTGGATAGACTGGATAGATTGGATGGATTGGATTGGATCGATTGGACTGGATCGATTGGATAGGATGGATTGGACAGGATGGATTGGATTGATTGGATTGGACAGATTGGATAGATTGCATAGATTGGATAGGATAGATTGGGTAGGATAGATTGGATCGGATTGATGGATTGGATCCAATGGATGATTAGATCGGACGACTGATTAGATCAGTGGCTGATTAGATCAGGACGCTGATTAGATCAGGGCACTGATTAAGTCAGGGGCTGATTAGAACAAGCGGTTGATTAGATCAGGGGCTGATTAGATCAGGACAATGATTAAGTCAGGGGGCTGATTAGATCGGGGCGGGCTGATTAGATCATGGCGTTGATTGAATCAGGGGATTGATTAAATCAGACGGCTGATTAGATCAGGCGGCTGATTAGATCAGGACGCTGATTAGATCAGGGCACTGATTAAGTCAGGGGGCTGATTAGATCAAGCGGTTGATTAGATCAGGGGCTGATTAGATCAGGACACTGATTAAGTCAGGGGGCTGATTAGATTGGGCGGCTGATTAGATCAGGGCGTTGATTAAATCAGGGACTGATTACATCAGGGGTTGATTAGATCAGGGCGCTGATTAGATCAGGCGGCTGATTAGATCGCATAGATGATTAGATCGGATAGATGATAAGATCGAATAGATTGGATCGGATCGATTGGATGGATTGGATGGATTGGATTGGATGGATTGGATAGGATGGAATGGATAGATTGGATAGGATAGACTGGATAGGATAGACTGGATAGATTGGATAGATTGGATCGATTGGATTGGATCGATTGGATAGGATGGATTGGATAGATTGGATAGATTGGATAGGATAGATTGGATAGGATAGACTGGATAGATTGGACAGACTGGATAGATTGGATAGACTGGATAGACTGGATAGATTGGATGGATTGGATTGGATGGATTGGATAGGATGGGTTGGATAGATTAGACTGGATAGGATAGACTGGATAGGATGGAATGGATAGATATGATAGATTGGATAGGATAGACTGGATAGGATAGATTGGATAGGATAGACTGGATAGGATAGACTGAATAGATTGGATAGACTGGATAGATTGGATCGATTGGATTGGATGGATTGGATAGGATGGATTGGACAGGATGGATTGGATAGGATAGACTGGATAGGATAGACTGGATTGGATAGACTGGATAGATTGGATAGACTGGATAGATTGGATGGATTGGATTGGATCGATTGGACTGGATCGATTGGATAGGATGGATTGGACAGGATGGATTGGATTGATTGGATTGGACAGATTGGATAGATTGCATAGATTGGATAGGATAGATTGGGTAGGATAGATTGGATCGGATGGATGGATTGGATCCAATGGATGATTAGATCGGACGACTGATTAGATCAGAGGGCTGATTAGATCAGGACGCTGATTAGATCAGGGCACTGATTAAGTCAGGGGGCTGATTAGATTGGGCGGCTGATTAGATCAGGGCGTTGATTAAATCAGGGACTGATTATATCAGGGGTTGATTAGATCAGGGCGCTGATTAGATCAGGCGGCTGATTAGATCGCATAGATGATTAGATCGGATAGATGATAAGATCGAATAGATTGGATCGGATCGATTGGATGGATTGGATGGATTGGATTGGATGGATTGGATAGGATGGAATGGATAGATTGGATAGGATAGACTGGATAGGATAGACTGGATAGATTGGATAGATTGGATCGATTGGATTGGATCGATTGGATAGGATGGATTGGATAGATTGGATAGATTGGATAGGATAGATTGGATAGGATAGACTGGATAGATTGGATAGACTGGATAGATTGGATAGATTGGATAGATTGGATTGGATGGATTGGATTGGATGGATTGGATAGGATGGGTTGGATAGGATAGACTGGATAGGATAGACTGGATAGGATGGAATGGATAGATATGATAGATTGGATAGGATAGACTGGATAGGATAGATTGGATAGGATAGACTGGATAGGATAGACTGAATAGATTGGATAGACTGGATAGATTGGATCGATTGGATTGGATGGATTGGATAGGATGGATTGGACAGGATGGATTGGATAGGATAGACTGGATAGGATAGACTGGATTGGATAGACTGGATAGATTGGATAGACTGGATAGATTGGATGGATTGGATGGATCGATTGGACTGGATCGATTGGATAGGATGGATTGGACAGGATGGATTGGATTGATTGGATTGGACAGATTGGATAGATTGCATAGATTGGATAGGATAGATTGGGTAGGATAGATTAGATTAGATCAGGGGATTGATTAAATCAGGGGCTGATTAGATCAAGCGGTTGATTAGATCAGGGGCTGATTAGATCAGGCGGGCTGATTAGATCATGGCGTTGATTGAATCAGGGGATTGATTAAATCAGACGGCTGATTAGATCAGGCGGCTGATTAGATCAGGACGCTGATTAGATCAGGGCACTGATTAAGTCAGGGGCTGATTAGATCAAGCGGTTGATTAGATCAGGGGCTGATTAGATCAGGACAATGATTAAGTCAGGGGGCTGATTAGATCGGGCGGGCTGATTAGATCATGGCGTTGATTGAATCAGGGGATTGATTAAATCAGACGGCTGATTAGATCAGGCGGCTGATTAGATCAGGACGCTGATTAGATCAGGGCACTGATTAAGTCAGGGGGCTGATTAGATCAAGCGGTTGATTAGATCAGGGGCTGATTAGATCAGGACACTGATTAAGTCAGGGGGCTGATTAGATTGGGCGGCTGATTAGATCAGGGCGTTGATTAAATCAGGGACTGATTACATCAGGGGTTGATTAGATCAGGGCGCTGATTAGATCAGGCGGCTGATTAGATCGCATAGATGATTAGATCGGATAGATGATAAGATCGAATAGATTGGATCGGATCGATTGGATGGATTGGATGGATTGGATAGGATGGAATGGATAGATTGGATAGGATAGACTGGATAGGATAGACTGGATAGATTGGATAGACTGGATATATTGGATAGATTGGATAGATTGGATTGGATGGATTGGATTGGATGGATTGGATAGGATGGGTTGGATAGGATAGACTGGATAGGATAGACTGAATAGATTGGATAGACTGGATAGATTGGATCGATTGGATTGGATGGATTGGAGAGGATGGATTGGACAGGATGGATTGGATAGGATAGACTGGATAGGATAGACTGGATTGGATAGACTGGATAGATTGGATAGACTGGATAGATTGGATGGATTGGATTGGATCGATTGGACTGGATCGATTGGATAGGATGGATTGGACAGGATGGATTGGATTGATTGGATTGGACAGATTGGATAGATTGCATAGATTGGATAGGATAGATTGGGTAGGATAGATTAGATTAGATCAGGGGATTGATTAAATCAGGGGCTGATTAGATCAAGCGGTTGATTAGATCAGGGGCTGATTAGATCAGGGGATTGATTAAATCAGGGGCTGATTAGATCAGGGGTTGATTAGATCAGTGGCTGATTAGATCAGGACGCTGATTAGATCAGGGCACTGATTAAGTCAGGGGCTGATTAGATCAAGCGGTTGATTAGATCAGGGGCTGATTAGATCAGGACAATGATTAAGTCAGGGGGCTGATTAGATCGGGCGGGCTGATTAGATCAGGGCGTTGATTAAATCAGGGACTGATTACATCAGGGGTTGATTAGATCAGGGCGCTGATTAGATCTGGCGGCTGATTAGATCGCATAGATGATTAGATCGGATAGATGATAAGATCGAATAGATTGTTTCGGATCGATTGGATGGATTGGATGGATTGGATTGGATGGATTGGATAGGATGGAATGGATAGATTGGATAGGATAGACTGGATAGGATAGACTGGATAGATTGGATAGATTGGATCGATTGGATAGGATGGATTGGATAGATTGGATAGATTGGATAGGATAGATTGGATAGGATAGACTGGATAGATTGGACAGACTGGATAGATTGGATAGACTGGATAGACTGGATAGATTGGATGGATTGGATTGGATGGATTGGATAGGATGGGTTGGATAGATTAGACTGGATAGGATAGACTGGATAGGATGGAATGGATAGATATGATAGATTGGATAGGATAGACTGGATAGGATAGATTGGATAGGATAGACTGGATAGGATAGACTGAATAGATTGGATAGACTGGATAGATTGGATCGATTGGATTGGATGGATTGGATAGGATGGATTGGACAGGATGGATTGGATAGGATAGACTGGATAGGATAGACTGGATTGGATAGACTGGATAGATTGGATAGACTGGATAGATTGGATGGATTGGATTGGATCGATTGGACTGGATCGATTGGATAGGATGGATTGGACAGGATGGATTGGATTGATTGGATTGGACAGATTGGATAGATTGCATAGATTGGATAGGATAGATTGGGTAGGATAGATTGGATCGGATTGATGGATTGGATCCAATGGATGATTAGATCGGACGACTGATTAGATCAGTGGCTGATTAGATCAGGACGCTGATTAGATCAGGGCACTGATTAAGTCAGGGGCTGATTAGATCAAGCGGTTGATTAGATCAGGGGCTGATTAGATCAGGACAATGATTAAGTCAGGGGGCTGATTAGATCGGGCGGGCTGATTAGATCATGGCGTTGATTGAATCAGGGGATTGATTAAATCAGACGGCTGATTAGATCAGGCGGCTGATTAGATCAGGACGCTGATTAGATCAGGGCACTGATTAAGTCAGGGGGCTGATTAGATCAAGCGGTTGATTAGATCAGGGGCTGATTAGATCAGGACACTGATTAAGTCAGGGGGCTGATTAGATTGGGCGGCTGATTAGATCAGGGCGTTGATTAAATCAGGGACTGATTACATCAGGGGTTGATTAGATCAGGGCGCTGATTAGATCAGGCGGCTGATTAGATCGCATAGATGATTAGATCGGATAGATGATAAGATCGAATAGATTGGATCGGATCGATTGGATGGATTGGATGGATTGGATAGGATGGAATGGATAGATTGGATAGGATAGACTGGATAGGATAGACTGGATAGATTGGATAGACTGGATATATTGGATAGATTGGATAGATTGGATTGGATGGATTGGATTGGATGGATTGGATAGGATGGGTTGGATAGGATAGACTGGATAGGATAGACT
The DNA here is from genome assembly GCF_964194185.1 of Rhinolophus hipposideros. Taxonomy (NCBI): domain Eukaryota; kingdom Metazoa; phylum Chordata; class Mammalia; order Chiroptera; family Rhinolophidae; genus Rhinolophus; species Rhinolophus hipposideros. The sequence goes on from NC_138046.1 coordinate 13,436,869, forward strand.
GAATAGATTGGATAGACTGGATAGATTGGATCGATTGGATTGGATGGATTGGAGAGGATGGATTGGACAGGATGGATTGGATAGGATAGACTGGATAGGATAGACTGGATTGGATAGACTGGATAGATTGGATAGACTGGATAGATTGGATGGATTGGATTGGATCGATTGGACTGGATCGATTGGATAGGATGGATTGGACAGGATGGATTGGATTGATTGGATTGGACAGATTGGATAGATTGCATAGATTGGATAGGATAGATTGGGTAGGATAGATTAGATTAGATCAGGGGATTGATTAAATCAGGGGCTGATTAGATCAAGCGGTTGATTAGATCAGGGGCTGATTAGATCAGGGGATTGATTAAATCAGGGGCTGATTAGATCAGGGGTTGATTAGATCAGTGGCTGATTAGATCAGGACGCTGATTAGATCAGGGCACTGATTAAGTCAGGGGCTGATTAGATCAAGCGGTTGATTAGATCAGGGGCTGATTAGATCAGGACAATGATTAAGTCAGGGGGCTGATTAGATCGGGCGGGCTGATTAGATCAGGGCGTTGATTAAATCAGGGACTGATTACATCAGGGGTTGATTAGATCAGGGCGCTGATTAGATCTGGCGGCTGATTAGATCGCATAGATGATTAGATCGGATAGATGATAAGATCGAATAGATTGTTTCGGATCGATTGGATGGATTGGATGGATTGGATTGGATGGATTGGATAGGATGGAATGGATAGATTGGATAGGATAGACTGGATAGGATAGACTGGATAGATTGGATAGATTGGATCGATTGGATAGGATGGATTGGATAGATTGGATAGATTGGATAGGATAGATTGGATAGGATAGACTGGATAGATTGGACAGACTGGATAGATTGGATAGACTGGATAGACTGGATAGATTGGATGGATTGGATTGGATGGATTGGATAGGATGGGTTGGATAGATTAGACTGGATAGGATAGACTGGATAGGATGGAATGGATAGATATGATAGATTGGATAGGATAGACTGGATAGGATAGATTGGATAGGATAGACTGGATAGGATAGACTGAATAGATTGGATAGACTGGATAGATTGGATCGATTGGATTGGATGGATTGGATAGGATGGATTGGACAGGATGGATTGGATAGGATAGACTGGATAGGATAGACTGGATTGGATAGACTGGATAGATTGGATAGACTGGATAGATTGGATGGATTGGATTGGATCGATTGGACTGGATCGATTGGATAGGATGGATTGGACAGGATGGATTGGATTGATTGGATTGGACAGATTGGATAGATTGCATAGATTGGATAGGATAGATTGGGTAGGATAGATTGGATCGGATTGATGGATTGGATCCAATGGATGATTAGATCGGACGACTGATTAGATCAGTGGCTGATTAGATCAGGACGCTGATTAGATCAGGGCACTGATTAAGTCAGGGGCTGATTAGATCAAGCGGTTGATTAGATCAGGGGCTGATTAGATCAGGACAATGATTAAGTCAGGGGGCTGATTAGATCGGGCGGGCTGATTAGATCATGGCGTTGATTGAATCAGGGGATTGATTAAATCAGACGGCTGATTAGATCAGGCGGCTGATTAGATCAGGACGCTGATTAGATCAGGGCACTGATTAAGTCAGGGGGCTGATTAGATCAAGCGGTTGATTAGATCAGGGGCTGATTAGATCAGGACACTGATTAAGTCAGGGGGCTGATTAGATTGGGCGGCTGATTAGATCAGGGCGTTGATTAAATCAGGGACTGATTACATCAGGGGTTGATTAGATCAGGGCGCTGATTAGATCAGGCGGCTGATTAGATCGCATAGATGATTAGATCGGATAGATGATAAGATCGAATAGATTGGATCGGATCGATTGGATGGATTGGATGGATTGGATTGGATGGATTGGATAGGATGGAATGGATAGATTGGATAGGATAGACTGGATAGGATAGACTGGATAGATTGGATAGATTGGATCGATTGGATTGGATCGATTGGATAGGATGGATTGGATAGATTGGATAGATTGGATAGGATAGATTGGATAGGATAGACTGGATAGATTGGACAGACTGGATAGATTGGATAGACTGGATAGACTGGATAGATTGGATGGATTGGATTGGATGGATTGGATAGGATGGGTTGGATAGATTAGACTGGATAGGATAGACTGGATAGGATGGAATGGATAGATATGATAGATTGGATAGGATAGACTGGATAGGATAGATTGGATAGGATAGACTGGATAGGATAGACTGAATAGATTGGATAGACTGGATAGATTGGATCGATTGGATTGGATGGATTGGATAGGATGGATTGGACAGGATGGATTGGATAGGATAGACTGGATAGGATAGACTGGATTGGATAGACTGGATAGATTGGATAGACTGGATAGATTGGATGGATTGGATGGATCGATTGGACTGGATCGATTGGATAGGATGGATTGGACAGGATGGATTGGATTGATTGGATTGGACAGATTGGATAGATTGCATAGATTGGATAGGATAGATTGGGTAGGATAGATTAGATTAGATCAGGGGATTGATTAAATCAGGGGCTGATTAGATCAAGCGGTTGATTAGATCAGGGGCTGATTAGATCAGGCGGGCTGATTAGATCATGGCGTTGATTGAATCAGGGGATTGATTAAATCAGACGGCTGATTAGATCAGGCGGCTGATTAGATCAGGACGCTGATTAGATCAGGGCACTGATTAAGTCAGGGGCTGATTAGATCAAGCGGTTGATTAGATCAGGGGCTGATTAGATCAGGACAATGATTAAGTCAGGGGGCTGATTAGATCGGGCGGGCTGATTAGATCATGGCGTTGATTGAATCAGGGGATTGATTAAATCAGACGGCTGATTAGATCAGGCGGCTGATTAGATCAGGACGCTGATTAGATCAGGGCACTGATTAAGTCAGGGGGCTGATTAGATCAAGCGGTTGATTAGATCAGGGGCTGATTAGATCAGGACACTGATTAAGTCAGGGGGCTGATTAGATTGGGCGGCTGATTAGATCAGGGCGTTGATTAAATCAGGGACTGATTACATCAGGGGTTGATTAGATCAGGGCGCTGATTAGATCAGGCGGCTGATTAGATCGCATAGATGATTAGATCGGATAGATGATAAGATCGAATAGATTGGATCGGATCGATTGGATGGATTGGATGGATTGGATAGGATGGAATGGATAGATTGGATAGGATAGACTGGATAGGATAGACTGGATAGATTGGATAGACTGGATATATTGGATAGATTGGATAGATTGGATTGGATGGATTGGATTGGATGGATTGGATAGGATGGGTTGGATAGGATAGACTGGATAGGATAGACTGAATAGATTGGATAGACTGGATAGATTGGATCGATTGGATTGGATGGATTGGAGAGGATGGATTGGACAGGATGGATTGGATAGGATAGACTGGATAGGATAGACTGGATTGGATAGACTGGATAGATTGGATAGACTGGATAGATTGGATGGATTGGATTGGATCGATTGGACTGGATCGATTGGATAGGATGGATTGGACAGGATGGATTGGATTGATTGGATTGGACAGATTGGATAGATTGCATAGATTGGATAGGATAGATTGGGTAGGATAGATTAGATTAGATCAGGGGATTGATTAAATCAGGGGCTGATTAGATCAAGCGGTTGATTAGATCAGGGGCTGATTAGATCAGGGGATTGATTAAATCAGGGGCTGATTAGATCAGGGGTTGATTAGATCAGTGGCTGATTAGATCAGGACGCTGATTAGATCAGGGCACTGATTAAGTCAGGGGCTGATTAGATCAAGCGGTTGATTAGATCAGGGGCTGATTAGATCAGGACAATGATTAAGTCAGGGGGCTGATTAGATCGGGCGGGCTGATTAGATCAGGGCGTTGATTAAATCAGGGACTGATTACATCAGGGGTTGATTAGATCAGGGCGCTGATTAGATCTGGCGGCTGATTAGATCGCATAGATGATTAGATCGGATAGATGATAAGATCGAATAGATTGTTTCGGATCGATTGGATGGATTGGATGGATTGGATTGGATGGATTGGATAGGATGGAATGGATAGATTGGATAGGATAGACTGGATAGGATAGACTGGATAGATTGGATAGATTGGATCGATTGGATAGGATGGATTGGATAGATTGGATAGATTGGATAGGATAGATTGGATAGGATAGACTGGATAGATTGGACAGACTGGATAGATTGGATAGACTGGATAGACTGGATAGATTGGATGGATTGGATTGGATGGATTGGATAGGATGGGTTGGATAGATTAGACTGGATAGGATAGACTGGATAGGATGGAATGGATAGATATGATAGATTGGATAGGATAGACTGGATAGGATAGATTGGATAGGATAGACTGGATAGGATAGACTGAATAGATTGGATAGACTGGATAGATTGGATCGATTGGATTGGATGGATTGGATAGGATGGATTGGACAGGATGGATTGGATAGGATAGACTGGATAGGATAGACTGGATTGGATAGACTGGATAGATTGGATAGACTGGATAGATTGGATGGATTGGATTGGATCGATTGGACTGGATCGATTGGATAGGATGGATTGGACAGGATGGATTGGATTGATTGGATTGGACAGATTGGATAGATTGCATAGATTGGATAGGATAGATTGGGTAGGATAGATTGGATCGGATTGATGGATTGGATCCAATGGATGATTAGATCGGACGACTGATTAGATCAGTGGCTGATTAGATCAGGACGCTGATTAGATCAGGGCACTGATTAAGTCAGGGGCTGATTAGATCAAGCGGTTGATTAGATCAGGGGCTGATTAGATCAGGACAATGATTAAGTCAGGGGGCTGATTAGATCGGGCGGGCTGATTAGATCATGGCGTTGATTGAATCAGGGGATTGATTAAATCAGACGGCTGATTAGATCAGGCGGCTGATTAGATCAGGACGCTGATTAGATCAGGGCACTGATTAAGTCAGGGGGCTGATTAGATCAAGCGGTTGATTAGATCAGGGGCTGATTAGATCAGGACACTGATTAAGTCAGGGGGCTGATTAGATTGGGCGGCTGATTAGATCAGGGCGTTGATTAAATCAGGGACTGATTACATCAGGGGTTGATTAGATCAGGGCGCTGATTAGATCAGGCGGCTGATTAGATCGCATAGATGATTAGATCGGATAGATGATAAGATCGAATAGATTGGATCGGATCGATTGGATGGATTGGATGGATTGGATTGGATGGATTGGATAGGATGGAATGGATAGATTGGATAGGATAGACTGGATAGGATAGACTGGATAGATTGGATAGATTGGATCGATTGGATTGGATCGATTGGATAGGATGGATTGGATAGATTGGATAGATTGGATAGGATAGATTGGATAGGATAGACTGGATAGATTGGACAGACTGGATAGATTGGATAGACTGGATAGACTGGATAGATTGGATGGATTGGATTGGATGGATTGGATAGGATGGGTTGGATAGATTAGACTGGATAGGATAGACTGGATAGGATGGAATGGATAGATATGATAGATTGGATAGGATAGACTGGATAGGATAGATTGGATAGGATAGACTGGATAGGATAGACTGAATAGATTGGATAGACTGGATAGATTGGATCGATTGGATTGGATGGATTGGATAGGATGGATTGGACAGGATGGATTGGATAGGATAGACTGGATAGGATAGACTGGATTGGATAGACTGGATAGATTGGATAGACTGGATAGATTGGATGGATTGGATTGGATCGATTGGACTGGATCGATTGGATAGGATGGATTGGACAGGATGGATTGGATTGATTGGATTGGACAGATTGGATAGATTGCATAGATTGGATAGGATAGATTGGGTAGGATAGATTGGATCGGATGGATGGATTGGATCCAATGGATGATTAGATCGGACGACTGATTAGATCAGAGGGCTGATTAGATCAGGACGCTGATTAGATCAGGGCACTGATTAAGTCAGGGGGCTGATTAGATTGGGCGGCTGATTAGATCAGGGCGTTGATTAAATCAGGGACTGATTATATCAGGGGTTGATTAGATCAGGGCGCTGATTAGATCAGGCGGCTGATTAGATCGCATAGATGATTAGATCGGATAGATGATAAGATCGAATAGATTGGATCGGATCGATTGGATGGATTGGATGGATTGGATTGGATGGATTGGATAGGATGGAATGGATAGATTGGATAGGATAGACTGGATAGGATAGACTGGATAGATTGGATAGATTGGATCGATTGGATTGGATCGATTGGATAGGATGGATTGGATAGATTGGATAGATTGGATAGGATAGATTGGATAGGATAGACTGGATAGATTGGATAGACTGGATAGATTGGATAGATTGGATAGATTGGATTGGATGGATTGGATTGGATGGATTGGATAGGATGGGTTGGATAGGATAGACTGGATAGGATAGACTGGATAGGATGGAATGGATAGATATGATAGATTGGATAGGATAGACTGGATAGGATAGATTGGATAGGATAGACTGGATAGGATAGACTGAATAGATTGGATAGACTGGATAGATTGGATCGATTGGATTGGATGGATTGGATAGGATGGATTGGACAGGATGGATTGGATAGGATAGACTGGATAGGATAGACTGGATTGGATAGACTGGATAGATTGGATAGACTGGATAGATTGGATGGATTGGATGGATCGATTGGACTGGATCGATTGGATAGGATGGATTGGACAGGATGGATTGGATTGATTGGATTGGACAGATTGGATAGATTGCATAGATTGGATAGGATAGATTGGGTAGGATAGATTAGATTAGATCAGGGGATTGATTAAATCAGGGGCTGATTAGATCAAGCGGTTGATTAGATCAGGGGCTGATTAGATCAGGCGGGCTGATTAGATCATGGCGTTGATTGAATCAGGGGATTGATTAAATCAGACGGCTGATTAGATCAGGCGGCTGATTAGATCAGGACGCTGATTAGATCAGGGCACTGATTAAGTCAGGGGCTGATTAGATCAAGCGGTTGATTAGATCAGGGGCTGATTAGATCAGGACAATGATTAAGTCAGGGGGCTGATTAGATCGGGCGGGCTGATTAGATCATGGCGTTGATTGAATCAGGGGATTGATTAAATCAGACGGCTGATTAGATCAGGCGGCTGATTAGATCAGGACGCTGATTAGATCAGGGCACTGATTAAGTCAGGGGGCTGATTAGATCAAGCGGTTGATTAGATCAGGGGCTGATTAGATCAGGACACTGATTAAGTCAGGGGGCTGATTAGATTGGGCGGCTGATTAGATCAGGGCGTTGATTAAATCAGGGACTGATTACATCAGGGGTTGATTAGATCAGGGCGCTGATTAGATCAGGCGGCTGATTAGATCGCATAGATGATTAGATCGGATAGATGATAAGATCGAATAGATTGGATCGGATCGATTGGATGGATTGGATGGATTGGATAGGATGGAATGGATAGATTGGATAGGATAGACTGGATAGGATAGACTGGATAGATTGGATAGACTGGATATATTGGATAGATTGGATAGATTGGATTGGATGGATTGGATTGGATGGATTGGATAGGATGGGTTGGATAGGATAGACTGGATAGGATAGACTGAATAGATTGGATAGACTGGATAGATTGGATCGATTGGATTGGATGGATTGGAGAGGATGGATTGGACAGGATGGATTGGATAGGATAGACTGGATAGGATAGACTGGATTGGATAGACTGGATAGATTGGATAGACTGGATAGATTGGATGGATTGGATTGGATCGATTGGACTGGATCGATTGGATAGGATGGATTGGACAGGATGGATTGGATTGATTGGATTGGACAGATTGGATAGATTGCATAGATTGGATAGGATAGATTGGGTAGGATAGATTAGATTAGATCAGGGGATTGATTAAATCAGGGGCTGATTAGATCAAGCGGTTGATTAGATCAGGGGCTGATTAGATCAGGGGATTGATTAAATCAGGGGCTGATTAGATCAGGGGTTGATTAGATCAGTGGCTGATTAGATCAGGACGCTGATTAGATCAGGGCACTGATTAAGTCAGGGGCTGATTAGATCAAGCGGTTGATTAGATCAGGGGCTGATTAGATCAGGACAATGATTAAGTCAGGGGGCTGATTAGATCGGGCGGGCTGATTAGATCAGGGCGTTGATTAAATCAGGGACTGATTACATCAGGGGTTGATTAGATCAGGGCGCTGATTAGATCTGGCGGCTGATTAGATCGCATAGATGATTAGATCGGATAGATGATAAGATCGAATAGATTGTTTCGGATCGATTGGATGGATTGGATGGATTGGATTGGATGGATTGGATAGGATGGAATGGATAGATTGGATAGGATAGACTGGATAGGATAGACTGGATAGATTGGATAGATTGGATCGATTGGATAGGATGGATTGGATAGATTGGATAGATTGGATAGGATAGATTGGATAGGATAGACTGGATAGATTGGACAGACTGGATAGATTGGATAGACTGGATAGACTGGATAGATTGGATGGATTGGATTGGATGGATTGGATAGGATGGGTTGGATAGATTAGACTGGATAGGATAGACTGGATAGGATGGAATGGATAGATATGATAGATTGGATAGGATAGACTGGATAGGATAGATTGGATAGGATAGACTGGATAGGATAGACTGAATAGATTGGATAGACTGGATAGATTGGATCGATTGGATTGGATGGATTGGATAGGATGGATTGGACAGGATGGATTGGATAGGATAGACTGGATAGGATAGACTGGATTGGATAGACTGGATAGATTGGATAGACTGGATAGATTGGATGGATTGGATTGGATCGATTGGACTGGATCGATTGGATAGGATGGATTGGACAGGATGGATTGGATTGATTGGATTGGACAGATTGGATAGATTGCATAGATTGGATAGGATAGATTGGGTAGGATAGATTGGATCGGATTGATGGATTGGATCCAATGGATGATTAGATCGGACGACTGATTAGATCAGTGGCTGATTAGATCAGGACGCTGATTAGATCAGGGCACTGATTAAGTCAGGGGCTGATTAGAACAAGCGGTTGATTAGATCAGGGGCTGATTAGATCAGGACAATGATTAAGTCAGGGGGCTGATTAGATCGGGGCGGGCTGATTAGATCATGGCGTTGATTAAATCAGCGACTGATTAAATCAGCGGGTTGATTAGATCAGTGGCTGATTAGATCGTGCGGCTGATTAGATCAGGGGGCTGATTAGATCGGGGGACCTGATTAGATCGGGTGCTGATTAGATCGAGGCTGAGAGAAAAAAAATCGTTTTTTTTTTTCCTTTAAAATAAAGTATTTTGCTTGTACTGCCTTTGAAGTTAAATAAAATCAGGTGTGACCTTATTATAAAGTTATTTACACCATTTATCTTAAAGATGGTCTCCATTGGGAATAAAAAAAGATTGAATCCATAATGTTTTAATCTATTGCTGTTGTGCATAAGTAACACATTTCTATATTGAGTGTTCGCATATTGATTGTAGCTTGACCTTAACAATTTATCATTTAGTCTCGTCCCATCACCCTCTGTGATAGATGTTACAGCTAAGGGACTAGCAGCCATTTTATTATAGTCTTCATGTTTCAGGGTTTCATAAATAAGCAGTCAAAATCTACTGCATGCTATGAGATGTTTTAGTTTGCATATCTTTATTATCATTTTAGCTGCATATTATAGCTTCCATTCATCATCTGTGCAATCATTTTTCATTTTCAGAGGCGGTTCCTATAAGAAACCATTTTAATGACCATCAAGCGAGGAGAAAACTTGAAAAAGAAGGTAAAGAATGGGTATTAAATCCCATTCCTCTCCACCAATGTAAATAAATTGAATGGATTAATAATGCAAATTCTACTCTATGATACATACAGATGAGGTTTACAAATGCTTATAGAAGTAATCGGTAAGCACGTAAACTGACTGTTTATTGTGGCCAAGCCCAGTAAGTATATGCTTAATGTATAAATAAGTAGGTTAATATTGTGGAACATATAAATTTGAAGGCTATGCCCATGACTTCAACCAACTTAAAATCCAAGAGGGGAGATAAGATAGATAAAATTTTTCTGGAAAAAATAATTCTGGAATGGGGTTTAATACCTATCCCTTCTCTTTGCATGCTATCTGTCAAAAATGACTACTACTCCAAGTGTTGAAGGGAAAGAAAAATACATTTGTTAGTGCTTATGCAACTGTCCAGTTACCCAAATGGTTAGCCCAGAAAAGGGTAGTGTGGTCTCAGGCACAGGCCCTGGGCCTACCCGACGCGTATGATACTTCTGGCCCTGCTTTGCTGGCTGTTTTAATATCACTTTTAATAACACTGAACTCGCACAACCCACTCACATCCATTATATTTCTGCTCATATTAACTCTTTTCTCCTGTTCTGCTTAGATTAAAGTGTCTTTCTCTGAATTTCCCACGTTTAAATTTTAGCAAGTCTCTTTACTTCTCTGTATTTCAGGATCTTCATCTATATAATACATAATAATCATACTTACCTATTGATAGGAATGTTATGAAAATTAGGTGAGATGATGTGCATAAAAATTTTTCTGTGTGCTCTGAAACACACACACGAAAAGTGATATATTAGAGGTAGTAATAATAGTAAACTGTAACAGCCTGGTTTACTTACTATGGTTAATATTATAGTCCTAATACTGATACGTGTAGTGGGTTGAGTAGTGTCCCCTCAAAATTCATGTCCACCCAGAACCTCAGAATGTGATGTCATTTAGAAATAGTGTCTTTGCTGATGTAATTAAGGATCTTGAGATGAAATCATCCTGGATTGAGGGTGGGCCCTACATCCAGTGTCTGGTGTCTTTTATGAGAGAGGGAGATTTGGATACAGAGACACAGGGAAGAAGGCCATGTAAAGATGGCGGCAGTGACTGGACTGATACAGCTCTAAGCCAGGGAATGCCAAGGATTTCTGGGAGCCATCCAAAGCTAGGAAGAGGAAAGGAAGGATTCTCCCCTTGAGCCTTCAGAAGCAGCATGGCCTGCTGGCATCTTCATTTCACACTTCTGGCTTCCAGAATTGTGAGACAATAAATTTATGTTGTAAGTCACACAGTTTTTGTCATTTGATACAACAATCCTGGGAAACTGATAATAGTTTTACTTATCTTTCACCAATATACATTGTTCTGTGGATAAAGAATATCTTTCTTTTTTTTAATTAAAGTTTGTTGGGGTGACAATTGTTAGTAAAGTTAAGTAGGTTTCAGGTATACAATTCTGTATTACATCATCTACACATCACATTGTGTGTTCACCACCCAGAGTCAGTTCTCTTTCCATCGCCGTATATTTGATCCCCTTTACTCCTTTTTTCAGTTTTATATCTGACATATCAGTGAAATCATATGGTTCTCGACTTTTTCTGTCTGACTTATTTCGGTTAGCATAATAATCTCAAGATCCATCCATGTTGTCGCAAATGGCACTATTTCATCTTTTCTTATGGCAGAATAGTATTCCATTGTGTATATATGTATAGATATACAATCGTATTCCATTGTGTATATTCCACAACTTCTTTATCCATTCATCTATCGAAGGACATTTTGGTTGTTTCCATGTCTTGGCCACTGTAAATAAAGCTGCAATGAACATCGGAGCACATAATATCTTTTTTTTATATATATATATTTTTTTTGTTGTTGAGAGCCCATTGGCCCATGTGGGAATCGAACCGGCAGCCTTCGGAGTTAGGAGCATGGAGCTCTAACCGCCTGCGCCACCGGGCCGGCCCAGGAGCACATAATATCTTTACGGATGCATGTTTTCAGATTTTTTGGGTAGATACCCAGGAGAGGGATTGCTGGGTCACATGGTAATTCTATTCCTAATCTTTTGAGTAACCTCCACACTGCCTTCCATAGCGGCTGCACCAGTCTGCATTCCCACCAACAGTGTATGAGGGTTCCTTTTTCTCCACAGCCTCTCCAACACTTGTTACTATTTGTCTTGTTGATGATAGCCATTCTGACTGGGGTGAGGTGATATCTCATTGTGGATAAGGAATGTCTTGGGATACCTAATTTAGTGGATCTTGTTGAATTATCTGAGGTCCAGGCCTGGGCTCTGGTTTCAGATGTGCAGAATGTCCTCTAAGTCTTGTTGGTCACCCCCAATCCCTTCCCACTTAATAGAGTTGGTTGCTGAGCTACATATTCTTGGTACAAAGTACTGGATGTCTATACTGAGTGCAGTCTTTGGTGGAATGGGGGACAGCTATGTTGTCATGGAAAAATTCTGAGCGAGAGACAGAGACATGCTGCCTATTAAAAATGTGAACTGAGATATGACACCTACTTAATTTTGGCCTTGTTTTCATTATCTGTAAAATGAGAGTAAATTTTGATTCACAAGATTGTGATAGAAATCAAAAGATAAAACATGTGAAAGCACAAAGCACAATTCCTGACCTTGTGCACAGTTCGTAAATCTTCCCTTTACTCCCAATGTACCTTTCACTTCCTTTTCTTCTGTTTTCCTTTGCACAACCCCACTTTTTCACAATAGAGATATGGAACACATAATTTTAAAAAGATTCACTGTGAATTGACTAAGTGACAATTATGGGGAACTAAGTTTTGCTCAAAAGCAATAGAACAAATATAATGTCCAAACGGCCATCGTTTGTGAAATATTTTAATTTTTAAATATGTGCTGGTGGAAAGTAAGACGTAGCTGCTCCCGACCCCCATTACCATATTTTAGGAAATATTGCCACAGAATGGATTTTGATAACATGAATCAGCAATACCTAAGATGTTTATTAGATGTCTTTAAAGTACTACGTATGGCTTGAGACAAAAATGGATTGCTTTCAGAATGAGAAAGTGAGCCGTGAATCTCTACTGAGTAGATAACTAAAAGACTTGAGGAACATTATAAAACAATAGTAAGTAGTCTGCAGTGATCTTTTAAAAGCAGCACAGAAGATTTGTTAGAAATATAGTGTACTTTTTGTTATGGAAGGTTAAATCTCATTTTATGATTCCTCAGAACCATCACCCACTTTACATATACAGTGGTACCTCGGTTTTCAAATGTAATCCATTCCGGAAGACCGTTCAAGTTCTGAAATGTTCAAAAACAGCCAACAGGTAGGCCTTGGGATCTTGCACTCAGCAGAAACCGTGTGACATGCTCGGCTTCTGAGGTGTGTTTGAAAACCGAAACATTTACTTCTGGGTTTACAGTGTTCGTAAACCAAAATGTTCGTCAACAGAGACGTTTGGAAACCGAGGTACAAGTGTGTGTGTGTGTGTGTGTGTGTGTGTGTGTGTATAAAAGATGAGTGATTGAAATAGAGGACTTTTTGGAAGGAATGAACTTATCCCAACAAAACTAAAAATCAGGCAGAATAACTCTGCTTCCTTGTTGTGGAGGGTGCCTTTCAGCTTCAAGTTGTTGTCCTTTCAGTCTTAGTTGCAGGGGGCGTGGTTGAGAGCCCACTGGCCCATGTGGGAATTGAACCGACAGCCTTCGGAGTTAGGAGCATGGAGCTCCAACCGCCTGAGCCACTGGGCTGGCCCCCCTCTATTATATCTTTTGATCTATGCTTTGTTAGGCCCCCTGCAACTAGGATTGAACACGGCACCTTGAGCTGAGCTGCCACTGAGCTCCCAGAGGGCTCAGATGGTTGGAGCTCGTCCTCTCAACCACAAGGTTGCCGGTTCGACTCCTGCAAGGGATGGTGGGCTGTGCCACCTGCAGCTAGCAACAGGCAACTGGACCTGGAGCTGAGCTGCGCCCTCCACAACTAAGTCTGAAAGGACAACAACTTGACTTGGAAAGAAGTCCTGGAAGTACACACTGTTCCCTAATAAAGTCCGGTTCCCCTTCCCCAATAAAATCTTAAAAAAAAAAAATTTGAAGTCATCATCATGCCATTCTGGGGGATTTGGGAGCAACCTACTCTGGCCTTGACAATGGTCTTATACTCGGAAATAAATGAATTGACTCTGTTTACTTATTCATGAGGAAAATAATGATTATCTGCATATGTGCCCAAAAAAGTTTGATAAAATTAAACACCTACATTTTATTAAAAAAGAAAAAAGAAACTTTAGCAAGAATAGAAGATTTCTTTATTAGCCTGATAAAGGGTGTATATAAAATTCACAGGAAGCATCATAGTTAGTGGTAAAGTAATGAAAATTTTCTATTTAAAATCTGTAATGACAAAAGGTTTCCCATCGCCGCTACTTCTGTTCAGCGCTGTGCTTAATAACTGAGTCAGTGTAGCAAGACAAGATAAAAAAAGATACAAGGATTAGAAAAATGCTACTCATTATCTGTATATGATAATCATTTATGTACAAAATCCAAAAGATATACAGATAAATGAGTCTAATAAATTATTAGAATTAATTACAAAGTGATGGTATGCATGATCAGCACACACAAAATGGATTTCTATCCTGTAGCTATGTAGAGTTGGAAAGTATAATAAAAATGGTACCAATTATTTAAAAAAACCAATAATTATAAATTACACAGGGATAAATCTTACTCAAAAACATCCAACACCTTTGAGGAGAAAATTGCATCATTTCACTGGAGGGCATTAGAAAAATCGAAATAAATGGAGAGAATCACCACATTCATGGATTAGAAGGCTTTGTGTTATAAAGTCATCCCTACATTGATTTGTAAAGACAATAAAATTCCAGTCAAAATTCACACATTTTGTTGTGGAACTTGGGAAGCTAATTCCTAAAAATGGAAAATCAAAAGTCCAGAATAGTCCTGAAGTAAACACCAAGTGAGGTGTTACCAGGTTTCAGGAATGTTTATGAAAATATGGCAGTTAAAGCATTGTGGGATATTGACACAGAAAGAGATAAATACCCTGTTTCCCCAAAAATAAGACCTAGCCGGACAATCAGCTCTAATGCGTCTTTTGGAACAAAAATTAATATGAGACCCGATGTTATGTTATATTGTATTGTATTGTATTGTATTGTATTGTATTGTATTGTATTCTATTCTATTCTATTCTATTCTATTCTATTCCATTCTAATATTATATTCCTGGTCTTATAGTAAAGTAAGACCGGGTCTTATATTAATTTTTGCTCCAAAAGATGCATTAGAGTTGATTGTTCGGCTTGGTCTTATTTTCAGGGAAACACGGTAGATGAGCAGTATAGAAAAAAAGAGACCAGAGATGGAGTCACTCATATTTGGAAACTTGAATTAGGACAGAGGTGGTACTGTAAATCAACTGGGAAATGCTGATGGGACCAATGCTTATTCATATAAAAAAAAGCAAAATTTGAGTCCTACCTCAAACCAGAAACAAAAATCAGTTCCAGGTAAATTAAACATTTAAATGTGACAAAGAAAACTATTAAACCATTTGTTAGAAAGAAAGGTAATAATAGCGTTAGGTCCTTGGGGTCAGAAAGTATTATATCTCAATATAGAGAAAGCACAAAGTGCAAAGTAAATGTTTGAAAGTCAACCATATTAAAATTAAGAACACAGTTCTTAATAATATCAACTGTTAGGATGTGGAGAAACCCAAACTTGTCATCACTGTACCCAGGACAAAAAAATGGTTCAAAAACTTTGGAAAATAATTTGCTATTATGTCAAAAAATTGAAGGGACACATCCCGTATGCCCCAGCAAGCCCTCTTTCAAATTATTATCCCAGTCTGTTGTGCTGGTGAACAAGGAAATGTAAATAAGGACTTTTATAATTGTTTCTAATTGCAAAAACCTGGAAACAACCCACATATCTTTCAACAGCAGAACGAATAAATACAGAGGGTGCCAAGAAATGTATACACAGTTTAAGAAAGGAAAAAACTATTAAAATTGTAATACTCAATATATACGGATTACAAAAGATGAATGTAAGTCATGTGTGTACATTTTTTTGGCAGCCCCGGTATGGCGACAAGATGAAATGTTAAATGGTAATTAAAAATTAGTAAATTACAGCCACGAAACTACGTGGTTGCCTATCAGGGAGATAACTATGAGGTAAGACAAGAAAAAAGGACACATTTAGTGTGTTTCCATTTATAAAACATTCACAATCAGGCCAAATTAAACAGTATACTGTTTACGATTACAGAGACGTATAATAAAACTACATGAAGAAAAGTAAGGAGCTGATAAATGCAAAATATCTGTTCATGTGGCTGGAGAGGTGGGAAGGAGATGAGATGGGAAATCACACAAGGAGTGTTCACAGGTTTTTATTGGATTATTATTTCTCATATTTTACACTGTTTATAAATAGCCCTTTCCATCTCCTTAGGAAACATAATCAAAGAAAACAAAATGCCCCCAAACCAACCCCAAACTCCAGAAGATACAGCACGCAAAGATGGGCTTCATCAACAGCGAATGCCACAATGAGATGATTTTTCTTTCAGACTCCTCAGAGTTAGGGGAATTAATTGTGCTGGTGGCCTGGATATTTGAGGAAATCCGGGATGGGACGTGCAGACAAGTGACTGGCAGGGGGAAATGGGATATAAGAAGGAGGAAGCTCCGTAAACTGAGATTAAGAAACCCTAATACCCGAGAAAGCAGTATTTTAATGCTGAACTCATTTTTCAGCATGAAGTCTGTCCCTTAGACAAAAGTCAGTGAAGTGTATTTACATGTTAGCACAGGGTATGTGGGGATGGGGATGGGGCACCTACGACAAAGGTTGAATATTAAATGACTTTCAGTGTTTTACTTCAAAATGCTTTTATGATTGAAAAAGCCCCATAACTCGCTTTACATGTCCATGACCAACTTTCTCAGCACGTTTTTATTTTTAGGGGAGGAGTCAAAGAACTTGGACTAAATAGATATGGTTACTGACTACTAGCATTCATGCTAAGCTTGCCACCCCAAATCCAATAATAAGAAATTGGGTAACTATTAATAACAGCGTGTTCATTTTATAGCGGGGGTTATTGAAATCTTGATCTAGTATATTCTTAAGGCCCTCTATTATTCTGATGCTCCATAACTCTCTGTGTAACAGTACTTAGTAGGAAATGGTCACTTTTACCCTAGTCCTGGTTTAGGAGAGATGCTGCTTCTGGGATCGTTTCAGGAAGGATCACAGTTGATTTTTTTTTTTTTTTTTTAATTTATTGGAGTGATAGTGGCTAGTAAAATTACATGGGTTTCAAGTGTACAATTCTGTGATACATCATCTATATATCACATTGTGTGTTCACCACTCAGAGTCAGTTCTCCTTCCATCACCATATATTTGACCCCCCCTTACCCTCATCTATCACCCCCCTTTCCCCTTACTCTCATAACCACTAAACTATTGTCTGTGTCTATGGGTTTTTGTTTCGTCATTTGTTTGTCTTGTTCTTTTGTTGCTTTCAGTTTTACATCCCACATATGAGTGAAGTCATGATTCTTGACTTTTTCTGTCTGACTTATTTCTCTTTGCATGATAATCTCAAGATCCATGGCTCTGAAATGACAAGAACACGTGTGTGTCAGAGTTTGGATGTCGTCCTTCTCCATCCTAGCCCAGGCCACAGACACTGCAACCACAGAGTTGGTTGGGCCTCTGAAATCTGGCCCCAAAAGAGGTCAGAACTGTTACCCCTTTTTGATGACATCTTGAAATCATCAAACCTTAAGGATTTTTTGCTTGTCACCATACCAGTCTGGTTGTCAGGAGATAGGGCTTCTAATCCTGCCTCTGACTTTAACGTACTGCATACCTTTGGGAATGTTATTTTCAGGACCTCAGTTTCGTCATTGATCACATGAAAGATTTGGACCAGGTGATCCCTAAAGCCTTCTCAGAGGTCTGACATGCTAAAGTGTGATTCTAGCTGATTTCACCTACTCTCATGGTCCCTTTCTTAGGTATGTTGGTGAAGAACCCTTCCTCAAGCCTATTAAATGAATGCACGAATAAACAAAACAAAACCAAAAAATATTGGCGTATTAAGGCTGTGGCTTTCAAAAGTCCAAGAAAAAGGAAATATGAATATTACTACTGATCCTACGCCTCTAGGTGTCATTTATTTTTTTCCATTTTTACCAATAGTATAGGATAAATATTTTAGAATTAAATTTGAAAGAGTTGGATGAACACATTGTGATGTTACAGCTTAAAAGTATTGATAGCAATAATTCTGTAAGTGGTAAAATTAAGCTGCAGAGCAAGATTTGTACGATGGGAATAAAAAAACACTATTGTTCTTCTGCCCCCTTGTGGAACTTTCCGTGCACTACAACAACCTAGGCCATGCATGTCTTGCAAAACGGGTTCACTCAGTCAGTCGTAAAGAGGTTAAGAGGTTTTTCTCTGTAAAAGCTCAAACCCATTCTGCATGTTCCCAGAGTATTTTGTTATAATTTTTATTACTCCATTTAAAAGAAACTTTTTTCTGCATAACTTTGAGAATTCTTCAGAGATTTCTATAATTTTTTTCTAAGAGAAATCCAGTCTGAAAGACTACTGTACTGTAAGATCTAAACTCTTAATAGTTCCCCAACCCTGCCAAGGCTTACTTCGACTGTGTATAATTTAAAAATCAGTAGTAGCAAAACTATTCACTATCATGTTTTTGAGAAAACCACTACATTCTGATTGTAAAATGCATGTTGATTAGAGATAAAATTTAAAATCCAAAAAAGTACAAAGAAAAATCACCAGTATTTCCAATAAGCACTATTGACTCTTTCGATTATTTTATTTTATTCTGCATTCTGCTAGAGCAAATTTTGTACTCCTCTTTTATCTCTTCCATGTCCAGTGAAATATGCCATGGGCGCTTTCACTTTGTTGATAAACTTTTCTAAACATACAGCAGGTTCTCAACTTACGTTGTTTTGTTGAATCTCATTTCGTTATAACATTGATGAAAAGAAAAAAATCGATTCCCAGCCAGAGCCACGGTCTGTGTGATTTGCATGTTCTCCCCACGTCTGCGTGGGTTTTCTCCGGGGACTGCAGTGTCCTCCCACATCCCAAAGATGTGTCCATTAGGTCACCTGGCGTGTCTACACTGTCCCAGCCTGAGTGAGTGCGGGTGGCCCTGCGATGGAAGGGCGTCCTGTCCAGGATGGGCTCCTGCCTTACACCCTGAGCTGCCCGGAGAGGCTCCGCCCACCCGGGGCCCTGGACTGGAATAAGCAGGTTGGAAAATCATGATCTGTTTCATTTGTGTTAATTTTCTCACATGGATGTATAGCTGACATTTATTTCAGTAGTTAATATTAGAAGTGATTTGGGTCTTTGTTTAGAAGTTGAGCGATGTTTTTGCAATCAGAAATATGCTGTTAGGAACTTAACTCTTGTTTATGTCAATTAGCCTATGGTAAAATTGGTTTCATGATATATTATTTCGCTTAAGTCACAGTTTCCAAGAACCTATCAACCATGTTAAGTGAGGATTTACTGTATTTACCATTGTTGCTCATAGTAGGTGATTACTAAACAATTGCTGAATATATAGGAATATATAAGCATCTCCTCTTTTCATTAAATGTTGTTTGTAAACAAAATTTTAACCTCTAAAATAGTCACTCAAATTAATGTGTAATCACATTTCATTATGTTTTTATGATACATGATAAATCTTAATATGTTCCAGAAGGTGTGCACTATTTAATATTCCTACTAGGATACAAAGTTATTCATCTCACTGAACCCTTGCCAAAATTGAATATTATTGTTTATGTTTTTACTAAATTGAAGGATGGCAATGTATCTCACAAATGTCCATCCTTTCATTTATCCGTGTGTGTATACATACATTTACACACACATACACACATATGCATGTGACAAATACATACATACATATTTTCACTTGTAACTTCTTCCTTGCCTTCAAACTTTAAAAGTATTACCCTCAGCAATTTGATAATCACTTGTATTTTTATGGCGTGATTTTTTTTTTTTTAAATCTCTCTTATTTAGTATATGCCACACTAAAAATTTCAGATGAAGCATTCTTTAGCTAAACAGTGAATATTCATTTAAATTTAACATGTTTCAGGGAAAAACCAATTTCTTCATAGGGTCAGATGTTACCACAGTATATTTAAAAATCAGCTTATAAAATACAGATTTTTGGGGCGGCTGGATGGCTCAGTTGGTAGAGCATGAGCTCTGAACAACAGGGCTGCCGGTTCCATCCCCACATGGGCCAGTGAGCTGCGCCCTCCACAACTAGATTGAAGACAACGAGCTGCCGCTGAGCTGCCAGAGGGGCAGCCACATGGCTCAGTTGCTTAGAGCGCGAGCTTTCAACAGCAAGGTTGCGGGTTCAATTCCCACATGGGATGGTGGGTTGCGCCCCCTGCAACTAAAGATTGAAAATGGAGACTGGACTTGGAACTGAGCTGTGCCCTCCACAACTAGATTGAAGGACAACGACTTGGAACTAGGAAAACATCAAGGTGCTTAGGCTAATTATTCAAAAGTCATACAGCCCAATTAGCATGTCTTAAACATAGCTGGTATTATCTGGATTCTTCCTGAACTGGCATGAAATATGAAACCGCTGAAAAAACTTGGAACCTGCATTCATTCAGTTTCACTGATTAAGAACTGAGCCTTGAGAAACTTTTAAGACTCTTTCTTCATCTCCACGTCTTTAAAAATATATAAGAATCTAGATAATGACTTGCAAATAAAGTATTTCTCATAACGGAAATAATTTGAGGAATTTCAAAATGACTGACGAACTTGCTTGATAACTCCAAAATATTAAGATTGTTCATGAGGAATTCAAGGGTTTTTAGGTGAGGCGTGAGGCCCAATATTTCAGAGATTTCTTAACGTGAACTCTTGCTTTCATTAGAATGAAAAATAGATTCTAGTGGATAAGTTTATCAACAAGGTGAGAGTGCCCATGGCATGTGTCACTGGACACGGAAGAGATAGGAGTACAACATTCGGTCTAGCAGAATACAGTAATATTGAGCACTTATTATGTGCCAAATTCTATGGTAAATTTGATGTCAGCTTTTAATCTTCATGTAGCAACTGTATGAAATAATTACTGTTATTGTCTATTTAACAGATGGGGGGAATGGGGCTTAAAGTTGTTAATTACCTTGTGGGAGTTCACACAATTGATAAAAGTATTCAAACTTAGGTCTGTGTGATGCCACCAGTTTTAACCCTTTACCATCTGTGCTCCATTGCTGGGGATACACATTTGTGAGCCAGATTAGATCTACTGTAGAAGAGGGAAAGTTTTCATAAAGGTCTTGGGTAGGTAGAACTTGGATAGCGAAAAAAGAGGAGAGAATTGTTTTTCAGGGCCAACAGGGAGAGCCAAAGCAGGGAGGTATAAGTAAGTCATAGAGGAAGTGAAAAGAACTCTTTTTTTTAACTGTATGACAATTGTACTGTTTTCAAAGCAATTCTGTGATTTGAATAAAACAATTTTAAAACCATACAAAAGCACAAAAGGAAATTAAAATTACCCACAACCCCACTTTTCAGAAATATATAAATATGGATTTTGATAGTATCATTGCATATAGAAGTTTGTGTTTTTAACTACATATCATTCATATGTAGTTTTTATCCCTATGATATCATTATTCACTTTTGTTGTCAATCTAATTGCCCTGTTGTAGATTTATAATGAAAGCATCCACCAGAGTTGGTTGATTTTCATTTTTCCTTGTAATGTTAACAAATGATTACTCATCACGGATTTTTGCCTTTTATCAACATAACAAGTCCCAGAAATACTCCGAAAGAGTCACTGAAATTGTTTTCTTTTGCATCTGGTATTCATTTGTCAGTTCTCTTATTTTTATACCTTTGGCTCAATTTTGTTTTAGGTAGATGTTTTTGTTAGCTCTTCTGGTGTTATTTTTCTTTTAATAGATAGTTTTCAGCCAATTTTCAGTATTGTCTTGCTTCTGTTATTTTAAGCTTGCTAATTTTAATGTTTTTTACAATTTCTTTTCTATTCTGATTCCTGTTACTGTCCTGATTGTTTTCTCTTCCTCACCCTCTTTTTCTGCGGTTCTTATTCTTTCACTGCTAAATAACCAGTAATATAAGTAAAGAGCATCCTAATATTAAACAGCAATAATTTTTTTTTAGTTTTATTTTATTTTATTTTATTTTTACATCCCTCACACCGTGAACCCCCTTCCCCCCATCCACCTCCACCCCGACCTCACACCGAGCCATCACATTATACACATAAAATTATAGTTGGCATTCATTAATGTCCAGCCTCTGGTGTACAATAACAGCAATAATTTTTAAGATAGACTTATAGCAACAAAACTTGGAGAATTTGTTTAAGTCTCTAAAAGCCCAAGGCAATAGATCTAATTTTCAGAAATTGTCTTTTTTTTCATGAAGCCCAAATCAGTGTCTTATTAGTCACATCAAATTTATTGGAGGGAATAGATTCCAAATTTGTGAAACATTATTTCACATACATAAACTGGCAAAATTATCACCTTGAATATGTTTCAAATGTAATGTCAGAATGATTTACAAGTTGTAAAGGTTTCAGAAGTATGTGAATTAATTTTTATTAGTTTCAGGTGCACAAAACAATGTAATAGTTAGACATTTATCATTTATGTCCCTCACACAGTGATAACACCCCTCCCCCCATCTACTACCCCTCTGACATCGCATACAGCCATTGCATTTCCACTCTCTATTCCTAATGCTGTACTCCATTTCTTGAAACTATATATACACACACACACACACACATATATATGTAAAATTGTAGTTGGCATTCATTATTGCTCAGCTTCAGCTTCAGGTGTACAGTGCAGTGATCAGGCATCTACATCATCCCTGAGGTGGGCTCCCTAATAAAACAAGTGTCCATCGGGTACCTTACAAAATCTTTACAACATTATTGATTACAGTGAAGTAATTTTTTAAAAATTCTGTAAGAATCTACACTTCATTGGTAAATTGGGGGTGGGAAATTCAAGACATACTATCTCTTTGGTATGAAAGTTTTATAAATATATCAAAATGTACTATGAAACTTAAAGGTGGTGAAATAAGAGTACACAAGGGTATACCTACCATATTTCCCTGAAAATAAGACCTAGCTGGACCATCAGCTCTACTGCATCTTTTGGAGTAAAAATTAATATAATACCGGGTCTTATAAGACCCGGTATTATATTTTATTATATTATATCATATCATATTACATTATACCTGGTCTTATATTATTATAAGACCTGGTATTTTATATTAATATTATATTATATTATATTACATTACATTACATTATATATTATATTATATGACCCGGTCTTATATTAAAATATGACCGGTTCGTATATTAATTTTTGCTCCAAAAGATGCATTTTAGCTGATGGTCCGGCTAGGTCTTATTTTCGGGGAAACACGGTAACTTACAGAAAGAAGCTTTGCCATTTTCAGTGACTAGGTCATGGAAAAATCCAACAATAATTTTTCATGAGAAAAACGGATGTCTCAAAGCATTTTGCAGTAGACATTAATTAGGCTGAGTTCTAATCCTATGATTTTCTCTAGGAAACAGCATGATATTGTTTACTAAGCAGTTAACTATCACGTGCCCAGTGAGAAATACAGGTCGAGCAAGACAACACTTCAGTTTTTAGGATGGAAGAAGTAAGGAGTCATAAAACCACTTGTTTGGGACCTTCGTAGTAGTTACCAAAAGTAATGATATAACCGAATCCTAGGATAGGCGACTCCTTAACCCTTATGCATAATTTGTTAGTTTAGCCAAAGGAAATTGAGTCCATTTTATTCGCCATAACATCGAAGTATTATTTTTATTGCTTAGATGTTAAAACCACAAATATTTGAATGTCATTTTTTAAGTGCAGTTTTAAAAAAGTCTTTACATATTTTGAATTCCCTTAGATCTGTGGAGAAAAGGCAATATTTAAAGCAGTCCAGTTACATGCTTTTTTTTCTCAAAATAGAAAGCATTTAATTACAAAGAAAAGGAAAGTGTTTCCCAAAGCTTGGATGATCTCAGGCAGTTACAGAATCACAACACATCCTTTGAAGGATGTGTTTAAGAATGTAACCTGAAGTCCTTGTACTCCTGTTCTATTTCGCAAACAGGAAAAGATACTAAGAACTAATACAGTGGTTCTCCACAGAACATTTCAAATACTCTACTTTGGTTCAGTCCCCAGGAGACCCAATAAGCGTATGCAAACGAAGTAAATACCGATGTGAACCACAGACTTCTGTGACTTGTCACTTTAACTTTTGGATTTGAGGATTTGGGATCCCGGCCTTGTATGTATTTATGATATTTTCGATACTGAAGCTGACAATCTGTGAAAAATTCTAGCCAAGGGAAGGGAGTCCTTCCATTTTGTGGGAGGACACCCCTGCACCTCCTACCCCTTTAGAAGGTCCTGGAAAACCCCAGCTGGCTTTGTGTACCGAAAGCCATGAGAAGAAGTTAGATCCCTGGCTTGCTGGATTCGTGGTTTCTGTGTTTAATTTAACATGAGAACATTTTCATATTTTTCCTGGTTGATAGTTATTAGAATTGTATATTTATCTAATTCGGGGTTCTGCAAAGTTTTTCTGTAAAAGGCAAATATTTTAGGCTTTGTGAGCCATACAGTCTGCTGCAGTTACACACAATAAGGAAATGAATGGGTATCGCTGTATTCCAATACATCACGTACGGAAACAAACTGGAAAACAGTAATTGAGGATGGAGTGTAAAGCATCTGTGATGTCTCCTTTTCCTAGCTTAATGTTCTATGGGTTGAGATCAAGCAGAAAAAGGGTAAATAAAATTGATTTTAAAAGGAATTAGAAATACAGTCTGGGATTTATACCTAAAGGCCCCACTCAAGTGCTCTTTGCAGGAGTGTTGACTAGTGTGAGGCTCTGTGATCCAAGTGCTAAAAAACAAGTCCTCGTCGCCTGTAACTCACCCTCATAAACACTGCTGATGGCAATTTTTGTCTGTCGCTGTCACCCTCCTACATATTTATGTTCCAGCGAAAATACGTAGTAAACAAGGGAATCTTTCTCTATTAAGGAGTCTGTGTCATTTTTGTCTCTGCCAGATGACTTCACTTATCTGGTGTTGGCACCAAATGCTAATGGCATTTGGGCACGTGACACTGCTACATTAAACTTAGAGACATAAGCTAATATGCTTTTCGCCTGTTTATTGCTTCTCTTTGCCTGTGGTTTCCTGCCCACTGCAGTACATCCATAATAAGGCAGATTTCAGGAGGGTCCTGACCCCATCCCTTAATCCTTTCCCCTTTAACGGCCCATAAATTTGACTACCATTTGCCTTGTTCTCTGCTTTTATAAAACAATGTTCTCATTTTCAAAAATGTTTTGAATAATTTAAAAGTTGTTTCAAAAGTAGAACATTTTCCCACGTGGCATCCCAAAAATGTGGGTTGGTTTTATAACTTCTCACAGTTCTAGTGCCTTAGCCGACCTCTGTTAATAGATATATTTTGAGCATTTACTATGGGCAAGGCATTCTATTAAGCGCTGTACCAAACTAATATCTGCTGTCCCACTGGAGCAAGTAGATAAAAATTGGAAACAAATATCAAAGGTACATTTTTAAGCTACCAAAAAAAATCAGTTTCACATAGAATATTGTCCACAGTTATCTGCATACCACACTCTATTTTCTGATTTACTTTGCTGAAGGAGATTTAGATACAGTGTTCTCAATACCAAATATCCTGGTGTATTCTGAGAAAATCATTATCCAAGTTAGTTATCTGTGTAGTAAAGATAGAAATACGAGCTTCTTTGGTACAGCATGACATATTCAGAACCTAGCCACTTCCTACCAGGGTTGTGCCTACGTGGTAAACTGTGTAATTGTGATCACGGAGAATACATGATTTTGTACTCTTGATTGTTTTCATTTTAACACTATAAAATTAGTATTTCTCCATGTGATTATAAGATAATGTTTAATCACTGCCTGATAAATGAGATACCGTTCCCCTATTCTTTTACAGTTTGGATGTCTCTATTTCTGAAAGACTAGGTTTTTAAGAGCAGTTTTAGGGTCACAGCAAAATTGAGAGGAAGATACAGGGGTTTCCCATATACTCTCTGCCCCCACACAGGAATAGCCTCCCCCATTATCAACACCACCACCAGAGGAGTGAATTTGTTCCAACTGATGACCCTACATTGACACACCATCGTCAGCCAAAGTCCATAGTTGACATTAAGGTTCATTGGTGTTGTACATTCTGTGGGGTTGGACAAATGTATAATGACGTAGATCTATCAGTACAGTTATCCTAGAGTATTTTCACTTTCCCCCAAAGCGTCTGTGCTCTACCTATTCATTCCTCCTCCACAACCCTGGCAACCACTGCTCTTTTTATTGTCTCCATAGTTTTGCCTTTTCTAGGATATCTTATAGCTGAGATCATACAGTATTTTGTGTCTATTTTTCACTGTGTAAATTATGATACCATAAAATAATCTACCTGTATCAAGATGTTTCCACTGTCAGGATTATTTTTTTATGCCAGATTCATACACAAACGGAATGAAAGGGACATCATTATGTATTTCATTTTACAAATTAACTATTTTGTTTTATTTATTTTTTTAACTTTGTTTTTTATTTTATTTTTAACATATTTTTTATTAGTTTCAGGTGCACAAAACAATGTAATAGTTAAACATTTATTATTTACATCCCTCACATAGTGATAACCCCCCTCCCCCCATCCACTATCCCTCTGACATCGCGCACAGCCATTATATTTCCACTGCCTCTATTCCTAATGTTGTGCTCCGCTTCTTGTAACTATATATATGTAAAATTGTAGTTGACATTCACTATTGTTCAGTTTCAGCTTCAGGTAGACAGTGCAGTGATCAGGCATCTACATCTTCCCTGAGGTGGGCTCCCAAATTGACTATAGTAATAGGTAGAAAGTGGAACCATACATTGTTTGATGAGAAAAATGTGACTTTATTTTTTACATTTTTATTTCTTGGACATCTACTCGTGCTGAATCTTTCCCCCAACTTATTAGCAATTTGTTTTTCACCATTTGTGAATTATATGTTGCTCAACTTGATATAAATGGTTTTAACAACTTTCTTAAACATTTATATTGAGCTTTTAAAATAAATTGCCATATTCATTACATTTCTCAATTTAGTGTTTGCCTATTTATTTTCCTAGCTATACTTTGAAATTCAGATATTTTGTGATTTATTCTAGTAATTTGTATCAATATTACTTTATGGTTTCTTTCTGCTCTGAGAGTGAGGAAGCCCCCCTGCCCATACTTAAAAAAAAATTCATGTCTGTGTTCTTCTAGGATTTTATTGATTAATTTTACATTTATTTATGTAACCCAGCTGAAATTTATTTTGCTGCATGAAATAAGATGAATATATAAATTATTTCCTCAGTACCTAAAAAATAGTACCACCATCATTTATCCCTTTCCCAGTGCTTTATGATGTTCTTCATCATATATTACATTTTATATATGACAGGATCTTTTTCTGAATTATCTAGTAGAGGTCTCTAAACTTTTTTGATCCCACATGCCTACCAATACAAATTATTTGTGTATGTACCATCAATATATGTATATTTACTTTTATTATATACTTGTACTACTGTCAATTCATATGCTAGCAGTAATATTAATTTATATCTTGAGATCAGGTGGAAATATACTTTCTAATATTTGTCATCCTGCCTCTGGTGAATTTATTTTCGCATGTAACACACTGCTTATCACATGGTTTCTGTTATTTTAGCTTTGTTAAAAATTAGATATTACTACCATTACAGTTCTTTTCTTTTATAAAAAATTTATATTGGGGAACAGTATGTTTTTCCAGGATCCATCAGCTCCAAGTTAAGTTGTTGTTGTTTTCAATCTAGTTGTGGAGGGCGCAGCTCATTGGCCCATGTGGGAATCGAACCGGCGACCTTGGTGTTATGAGCACTGTGCTCTAACCCACTGAGCAAACCAGCTGCCCATGTTTTAGCTTTATGTTATACTTTAATTTCCCTTATATCTAGTTTTTCCCTCAGGGTTATTCTTTCTTCAAACATTTATTTGATATTCACTTCTATATAAACATATGTACCATTTTGTAGTTTCCTGAAAAATCCCATTTGGACTATAACTGTAGTTTTATTAAACTTATGTATTTTTCTATTTTGCCATCTTTAGATGGTCTTCTACTTCTTGGTCACTGTATAGCTTTTGTCATCTTTATGTCTCTTGACAGAATTTTGAAAATGACTCTTAAAAATGATTAATGTTACTTAATTCAAGGCACTGTATGTATATACTTGCTGCTGTGGAAATTTGATATTTTCTCTTTTTTCTATGTTATTATTATTATTATTAGGGAGGGCACAGCTCACAGTGGCCCATGCCAGGATTGAACCGGCAACATTGGCGTTATTAGCACCGCGCCCTAACCAACTGAGCTAACTAGTCACCCCTCTAAATTATTTTTAACAGGTTATTGCAAGTATAGGGTGACTTTATAATTTTAACGTCCAAACCGGTTCAATTTTGAGAGTGAAAGGGGGCACTATTAATTCTAACACTGGGATGGCAGGCGTAAATGGATCTTACCTAGGGAAACCAGGCCGCTTGTTAATTCTAGGAACCCAGAAAGCTTTGTACACTGGAGAATGCAAATGTAGACAATTCTTGAAATAACTTCCTCTGTGAAGGGGAGGAATAAGAGAGTGGTAGATGCAGGGCAACACAGGATCAAATACTGTTGTTTATTTTTATTTGAACCTGTTAAATATTGATAAGAAGAAATCAGTAAAAATAGAGAAGTTCAAATTATATTCGAAGGGTGAGTAATTAATGAAGAGAGGTCTGTGCTTAGTAGGAAAAAGGGAAAGATGGCTTTGTATGAAAATGAATTTGCAGGTAGAGGCTGGATAACCGATGTTATTCCCGTCACCTATCAAAATATATACCATGTTTCCCCAAAAATAAGACCTAGCCAGACCATCAGCGCTAATGCATCTTTTAGAGCAAAAATCAATATAAGACTGGTCTTATTTTAATATAAGACCAGGTCTTTAATATAATATAATATAATATAATATAATATAATATAATATAATATAATATACTAGGTCTTATATTAAATTTTGCTCCAAAAGATGCGTTAGAGCTAATGGTCCGGCTAGGTCTTATTTTTGGGGAAACATGGTATCTTGGTGAAAAAGATACCACAAACTGGTTATTTAGTATATGTGCTGCCGAAGCAAGCACTGAACTGGTTATTTAAAGAAGGTAAAAACTTGGTTTACCCATCATATGAGATCTGACAATTAAGTTTGCAAACTCATCCTAGACATAGTGCTACATACCTCATTGCTGAATATCACTACAGTCACCTTCGAAGTCCTCCCCTTGGGAAGCTATGCACAGATGACAGCGCCTAGTCCACCCTTCAAAGCAATTGTGGAACTCTTTTTCTGGAATGGCCGTCAGAGCTATCGTCATATTACCCTTGATGTCCTGAATGTCATCCAAATGTCTTCCTTTCAATAGTTCCTTTATTTTCAGGTAAAGAAAGAAGTCATTGGGGGCCAGATCAGGTGGGTAGGGAGGGTGTTCCAATACAGTGATTTGTTTACTGGCTAAAAACTCCCTCACAGACAGTGCCGTGTGAGCTGGGACATTGTGATGCAAGAGCCATGCATTGGTGGCGAAAAGTTCAGATTGTCTAACTTTTTTACGCAGCCTTCTCAGCATTTCCAAATAGTCAACTTGGTGAACTGTTTGTCCAGTTGGTACAAATTCATAACGAATAATCCCTCTGATATCAAAAAAGATTAGCAACATCGTTGCAACAAGTTCGCAAACTTGTCAAACCTCTTAGGTCCAGTCCAGGGCAGATGTTTTACAAGGTGAGTATGGTAGTGGATAGGAGTAAAAGGTGCAGGTGAGAGGGGCGTGGTATAGAGACAGAAGAGGCCGGTAGGGAGATACTTAAATGTGAGAAAATGGTCAAGTCGAGGGAGACAGTAATGGTCTCAGTGGCGCTGAAGAAGCAAGGTGGTCAGAGTCAGTGGGTATGTGAGAACTGGGAAGAACACCAGTGACTTATTTGCACTCTTTCCAACAGATGAATCTGTTCTAGAGTGTTTCTGAGTGAGGTCCTAGGTGCTATGACGTTTAAAAGATGAAGGCACTAAAAGACTCAGTGGAGGCATGGGAAGTCCACACACACAGGGAATTGCCCTGGGAGGATGGATGGGATTGGATTACTCATATAGTAATCCGCATTCCAGAATGCCCAGTGAATATTAGCGAGTGCTCAGGAGGGGTCCTGGAGATGACCATAATGAATTGGCGTAGAGTATGGTTTAGTGAGGTGGCATGAGTTTCCAAGAAGCAAAGCTGTGTTATTTTTTCTACATGAGTGTAAATATATGTCGAGTGTTGGACAATAAACAGGCTCTGATTAAGAAAGCTTCAGAGGAATGGCGTCCTCTGACGGAAGTCAGGTTTTAGTTGATTTTTGTGAAGAATTTGTATGTAAGGGAGGTGGGAGCATAGCATTGAATGAGGCTCATGGAGGACCCAGTGGAAACATTGGTTTTGTTGAGGGAGCGGTGTTCTTCTATTATTGAGACAAGCACAAAGTAGTATGGAGAGAAGAGTAATAGGGATGTGTGTGGACTCTGGTATCGCATTGACTTGGCTTAAATGCTGGGGCCACCAGTAAAAGCCCTGTAAGTGTGAACAAGTTATTAACTTGAGTTCCTTGTTTATAAAATGAAGTTATAACATGCAGCTCATAGTATTATTGTAAAGAGTAAGTAATGAATTAATGCACGTGTACTGCTTAGCCCATTCTAAGTGCTAAATAAAAATATTAGGTTGGTGCAAAAGTAATTGCGGTTTTTGCCTTTATTTTTAACCTTTTAAACTGCAATCACTTTTATACCAACCTAATAATTATTATTATTAGGATCAATTACAACAAAGAGATGACCAAAGATAATAGAGACGTGAGGCCTAGTGGTATTAACTGACTTTAATGCTAAGTTAGAAACCTGGGGATGTTTATATCTCTGGTCTAGTATGAGATACTTACGCCATCGTTTTGGAACATGGTGCTGGGGCATCAGTGGGCATGCCAGAGATACCCATCTGGTTTATCGGATGCCATGCTCAGGCCTTCAATAGTGGCAAGAGTAAAAGTGGGAGTTAGAAGTGATGGGAAAAGTAAGGGTGATTGTACTATCCACTCTCTTACACTTTGCTGCAGAGAGAAGTCATATTTAGGTAAAGAATTAGGGATTGTGAAAAAGATGAACTAATTGCCACTTAAAATATGTTTTATTACTATTTTGCGGTTGTGGCTATTCTATGTACTTAGGAGCCCTGCTAGATCCTAGGATCCTGGCTTATTGCAGACATCTTATGGATGAGCTACAATGTCATGGAGAATAGGACACATCAAATCCACTACGTTTGAAAGATACTCTCACCTTAGAATTAGATTAAATGGGATAGAAAAATCACCGTCTAATGTAAGGTTTGAGCTGTGTGACCTAAACCCCTAAACTCTTAGCCTAATCTACCATCTCCCTCCTCCATTTTATGTATACTTTTTATTTCTTTTTTAATTATGAAATATATCAAAGGTAAAGAAAGGCGTGGAAGAAAATATCAATAGCTAATATTCCTTGTGTTTATTTTGTACTGGCACTGTTCTCTGTGCTTTACATGTATCAACCCGCTTAATCCATAAAACTATGCTGTGAGATAGGCTGTTATTAATATTCCTAATTTGCAGATGAAAATAGTCTCAGAGAGGCCGTATAATTTATCTAGGATCACACAGCTAGTAGGCAGTCTTTCTCTTAACCACTTACACTATACTGCTTTTCATGTGCCATCTTTTTAACAAATTTTGCATATTTGCTTCAGACCTTTTTTAATTAAAAAAATTACAGAATAGAGTTCAAATCCCCTCACTGTGTACTTCTACTGAATCCTTTCTCATCTTTCTTCCCAAAGGTAATCACTGTCTTGAATTCGATGTTTATCAATTCCATGCGTGTTTCTACAATTTTCCTATATATGTATTTCTGCAAAAATACTACATAGAAGTAGTTTGCAAACTCTTTACACTTTGTTTTTTATTCTTAACATAACCTTTTTCAGATGTAGCCTTGTTTATATAGAGAGCTGGAGTTTGTTCATTTTTATTGCTTTATAGAGTACTCCAGTGAACATACACTGTACCTGTTCTCTTGTTAATGAACCTGTGGTAGATTGCATTGTTATTCCCAGTTCTTCACCCCTCCCTGTATGTATACTGTTTCAGTGTGTCTTTTTAATTTCTTCCGTTAGTGTCAGAATATATTTTCGTTCCCAGTTAATGTTAGGCTTGGCCATGTGACTTGCTTTGACCAAAGGAATGTTAGCAGGCATGGCACAAAGGGGGCTTTATATGCGTTTCTACATTTGAACTTGCCCTCTTGCATTTCTGCCAATGTCATGGCAGGAAAAAAAGAAAAAAAAAAAGCCCTGGCTAGTCCACTTGTCCAAAAAGAATCAATGGCACATGGAGGAAATCTAAACCAAATCTGTGGCCTGGAACAAAGACCAGATCAGCTCAGCTGAGATCATTAGAGTCTCCTTAGGCAACCTACATATGTGAGCAAGAATAAGTAAG
Source organism: Rhinolophus hipposideros (assembly GCF_964194185.1). Lineage (NCBI taxonomy): Eukaryota > Metazoa > Chordata > Mammalia > Chiroptera > Rhinolophidae > Rhinolophus > Rhinolophus hipposideros. The sequence continues at coordinate 13,469,770 of NC_138046.1, forward strand.
AGTTCTTTTAAGCCACTGATTTTGGGTGTGGGTATAGCTAACTGAGACAAACTTTATGTTTGTTTCCCATATTTTACTACTAAAAACAATTCTGCTATAAATGTACAGATGTACAGATTTCCTTGACTATATCTGTGGGTTTCTCTAAGGTATACATCTAGAAATTGAATGTCTGGATTATAGAGTATGCACGTTTTCAGCCTCACTAGGCACAGTGCTGGTTTTCTCTGCAAAGTGTAACTAATGAAGTATGTTTTAGTGTTTGTTCTCCACCTCCTCAGTAATAATTAATATTTCCAGAATTTGGTTTGCCATTTGGACAGGTGTGCAATCATAGCTCATTTTACTTTACATTTCCATGATTACCGATAAGGTTTAACCTATTTTTCATATTTATCGACTACAAAGAGTGTCAAAAATATATATACAAGTGAACACTTTGGTCAACGTTGCTCAAGCGGTGCTTTGCTGAAATCAGAAGTGTCTGGACGCTGATGGTAACCACTTTGAGCAACTCTTGTCATTGCAGAAGTCAAATGTGACTTGTATTCATCTTTTTTTATCAGTATATATTGAGCATTACAATTTTAATACAGTTTTTTCCTTTCTTAAAATGTGTACACATTTTTTGGCACCCTCTGTGTGTGTGTGTGTGTGTGTGTGTGTATCTTTAATTATAGTTGACATTCAATATTGTTTTATATTAGTTTCAGGTGTACAGTGCAGTGGTTAGGCATTTATACAGTCTATGACGTGATCCCCTGATAGGTCCAGTACCCATCTGGCACCCTACATAGTTTTAACAACATTATTGACTATATTCCCCATACTGTATTTCAAATCCCTGTGACTATTTTGTGACTACCTATTTGTACTTCTTAATCGCTTCACCTTCCTCACCCAGCCCCCATCCCCCTCTCCCATCTGGCAACCATCAGTTTTTTTCTCTGTATCTATGAGTCTATTTCTGTTTTGTTTGCTCATTTATTCTGTTCTTTAGATTCCACATATAAGTGAGATCATATGGTATTTGTTTTTCTCAGTCTGACTTATTTCACTTGGCATAATGTCCTCTAGGTCCATCCATGTTGTTGCAAATGGTAAGATTGCATTCTTTTTTATTCCTTTGCCCATTTTTCTGTTTATTTTATAAGATTTTTAATGTTTCATATCTAGCTGTTCTTGTTTCATTTATTCCATTGCCAATAATTTCTTTTTTTTAATGGAGGTAATTGCTTTATTTATCTCTTTGAGCACCATAGAAACACTTCTTTTAAAGTCTTTCTCTAATTCAAGGACATGCAGACATTTTTCTGGAAAAGGACAGATAGTAAATATGGTAGGATTTGTGATCAAGACTCCATTACAACTACTGAATTCTGCCATAGTAGTGCGAAAGCAGCCAGAGACCATACACACTTGAATGGGTATGGCTGTGTTCCAATAAAACTTTATTTACAAAAACAGGCATTAAGCTGGACCACTGGATTGCCTATGCTCTATAACTAATTTCATTTGGAGTGAATTCCTGTTTAGGTGGTTGATTTTGTTTATTGTTCTTAGCAATATGCAGAGGGTGCCAAAAAATGTATACATGTTTTAAGAAAGGAAAAGACTGTATTAAAATTACACTGATGGTTACCACTTTGAGCATCTCTTGTCATTGCAGAAGTCAAACGTGACTTGTATTCATCTTTTGTTATTAGTATATATTATTACAATTTTAATACAGGTTTTTCCTTTCATAAAATGTGTATACATTCTTTTGGCACCCTCTGCATGGCTCTGTGTTGTGGATTTTGGTTTCTCTTTAAGGGTAAGTGCTTTTTCCCCAACAATTGCCTTCACCCAATTATAGAGGCCTTTACTCAACCACAAAGTCAGGTAATATTTGTGAAATCTCACAAGAAAGGTGATACCTATTTATTTATGTTATATATGATTCTGTCATTGAATATATTGCACTTTGTATTTCTGACAGAGGAGGAGAGTGGGGGGAGTAGTTAAACCCATATTTTCTAGTATTTTTTTATTAGTTTCAGGTGTACAAAACAGTGTAATACCGTAGTTAGACATTTACACCCCTCACAAGGTGATAACCCCCTCCTCCAATCTGCTGCCCCTCTGACATCATATATACCTGTTACAGTTCTACTGACTCTATTCCCTCTGCTGTACTCTACATCCTGTGTCTACATATTAAATTATAGTTGACATTCAATGTTATTCAGCTTCAGCTTCAGGTGTACAGCGCAGTGGTCGGGTATCTACACCGTCCATGAAGTGGGCTCCCTAATAAGACAAGTGCCCATCTGACAGCCTACAAGAATAGTGATCAAAACAGCATGGTACTGGCATAAACTCAGACACATAGATCGGTGGAACAGTTTAATAAATCCCAGAAATAAATCTGTACCTATATGGTCATTTAATCTACAACAATGGAAGCAAGAATTTACACTGAGGTAAAGACAGTCTATTCAATAAATGGTGCTGGGAAAACTGGACAGACACATGCAAAAAAATGAAGCTGGACCACCTCTAGTATGTTTTTAATTCCTTGGAAACAGAGTCTGTGTATTCTTATTTCTCTGTGCCTAATGACGAGGAAAATATTTGCTGGACCTCTTGGTCTATTTTCATTATGAGTTTTAGAAGAATGTAGATTTAGAGAAAATACTAAAATTGAATCAAAATATTTGATTTCAAAAGGTTTCTTATCTTCCAATATTGTACACTGCTAACTGTGAAGGTAGAGAACCTTAAAAGGTATTTATAGACTCTTACTTTCTTACTACTTGATTAATAAGAATTGACCTGGAATGAGTTTTTACTATAATGAGTATTCTGACAGACTCATTTAAAGAAAGTTAATAGAGACAAGGCTCTTCCTTTAGTATAATAACAATGATTATAATTAATAATTGTACATACATTTTTATCCAAACATAATTTGAATCCATTTACTTTGAGAGCCCTTGTACACAGAAAAAACATTAAACTCAATGAAAAGTTAGAAGTCTCAGAAGAGTTTCAAATGAAGCGTTTAACACCAAGGACGTAATTGAAAGACTGTTAACGGGAGTATTTCAAAGAAATGCTTTTCAAATGAAAGTCTTATTACATAGTAGTTAATTTTATTTTCTGACCTAAAAAAATCATCAAAGGCTTGACTATATGCAGTTGATTATCAGTTTGCTTGTTAGCTCTAATTGCTCATAATTTGCATTTTTTTCTTAGCTTAATGCCAACATCATGCAGTGGACCCTGTCTATTTTTAAGTGATTTTCACATCATAATTTCTCTTTTATACTGTGTAAAACATATTCCACTTTTCTTCCGCTTTACCTCTTACTATATTTTAAGTTAAATGCTGCACCATTATTTTACTTCAATGCAATCACATATTGAAGAGTTTTTGCACAATTTAAGAAACAAAGAGTTTTAAATTGGCACCATTCGGGGGGTTAGGATTTCTCTTTATTTTGTCCTTTCAGTTGAGGCTGGCCTGTATTTATCGTAGTCAACACATTTAAGTTACGTGTGTGATCTATATGTATCTCTGACCAAAGATTAAAATGGAAAGTATCAATGTGCATTCTCATCCTTGAATAGTCCCCATATAACTAAATTATTTCAGAAAAAAGGGCCGATCTAATGTTGTAATCACTTTCGACTCCAGGGGGCAGTATAAAATAAGAAATGATAAGGCCTTACAGCCTTGCAGTTTATATTTAATGTAATTATCAAGGCCAGAGGGAAATGATGGATTTTATGAAGCCAACCAAGATTTCACTATGTAAGTTATATTCTTGTGAGATGGCTCCTTAAATGGAACCAGAGTGTCCATTTGAATCCTCATGCGCAGGCTAATAACTTGCCTTCCTGCCATGTTTCAGTGTTCTCATCTGCACATCTTGTATGATTTTAACACAGACAATGTGGTTCCTCTAAAGGACTTTTAAAAATTCTCTATATTTCAAGTGGACCTTTCCTTATGCATACACATGTACACGTGAACAGGCGGGCTTGCACCTACACGTGTCACCTAGACAGCCGGACATAAGAAGCTGTTAGCATACTATAATGGTGATATTCTTAAGCAGATGATGTACTAAAACGGTGGTACCAAAAGCTGTTTATTAAGTACCTACTTCATGGCAGGCTCTGTGCTAGGACGTTTATATATTCAATCTCATTCAACCCTGTAACAAAATCCCATTTTTTACAGACAAGGAAATTGAATTTCAGCAATTTACACCAAACTGCCAACTAGCAAATGGCTAATGAGGATTCAAAAACATGTTATTTTCAATGTGGTAACCTCTATGCCTATACGCTACACGGCATATATTTTGTGCAAGAGAAATAAATACCAGTTAGAAGCAGATTTTATGATCTCATTCTGGATGTCTGTTTTAGTGCCACAGCAGTTATTTTAAAAGACTCTCAGTTTTTGTTTGAGAAGAACCGTTTTACCACTTCAGTATTAAGTGTGCACTTGCTAAAAATCACATCTCCAGACTAATGGATTTTAAAAGACCACCTTTCTCAGCTCCTAAAGTAATTCCGTCTCCATTGCAAAGGCTCTTGTGTTCAGGACATAGGGTCTGGTTGTACAGGCTAGAATTACTTGCGTCATCATATTAGAAAGGCATGCAAAGAGCATTTTTGGCTACAGAACCAAGGAATCAATATTTGGCTATTACTATGCTATGATCAGTCCTTTATACGTCCCGTCTTATCTACTTCACAGAGGAGTGCTAAGGACATCTGAGAGGATAAGCACTTAAAATCCTTTGTATTAAAAAAAAAAAAAAGCAAATGAACCAGCATCTACCTTCATTTTTACCTTCCCGTACAATGGTGATGTGGGTGGACTCGATTCAATTAGGAATTAAGATTGATAAATGGTGATTGCAAATCCCTGAAGAACATGTGAGTTAAGCTCTAAAGGAACTGGTATTAATAAATATTGTAAAATACTTACCAGTGCTTAGAGTGATACATTGTTAGACATGATAGAGACAGTAAAAGTTACCTTACTCCAATTCCCTCCTTTTACACATGTGGAAATTGATCCGTGAAAAGCTTTAAATGGCTGAGATATGGGCATTGTGTAGCAAACCCATTTAAGAGTAAACATCATTATGACATCATTCCATAAGAGGTACTGTTTACATGACCTTGACAAATCCAGTCCCCAAACCTAGATTATAATTGTCTGTTACATATTACTAGTCCATATATACTGGGGGGAGGGGGTGCCAAAAAAATGTATACAAGTGGACACTTTGGTCAGTGTTGCTCAAGCAGTAGTTCGCCTTCATCAGAAGTGTCTGGACGCTGATGGGAACCACTTGAGCACCTCTTGTCATTGCAGAAGTCACACGTGACTTGTATTCATCTTTTGTTATCGGTATATATTGAGTATTACAATTGTAATACAGTTTTCCTGTCTTAAAATGTGTATATATTTTTTTGCCCCCCCCCCTTATATACAACAGGAATTTTAGAAGGGGCTCTTTTTTACTTACAACTTATAAAGATAATAAAATGTTTGAGAATAAAGCAGTGTTCAGGTATTCGTTTAAAATTCCCATTCAACAAGAAGTGCTGAAACCCCGAGGAAAATGGCTGCCTTCTTTGCTCCTTGACTTTTTCTCCAGACTCTTCATCTGGGTATTGTTTAGCACCCTTTTAGATCCCACACTGTGGGGGTCTCACTGGCTATCTTGGCATGATCTCTCTCTTGTAGTAGGACCTTAATTACTAATTGCAGAGGTGTCTTGGTCTCTTTTGCATCTGGAATTGTTTAAAGTTCAGATTTTTAAATAACAACTCTTCCTCAATTGATTCTAAAGGAGGCTGTTTTCCTCTAAATTGGATCTGCAAGATGACTTCTCATTACAGGAAATGGCTTATCTCTCTATTTGTGTGGGTCTGCAGGTTTCTGCTTCTCTGAACCTCTCCCTCTACTGCTAGTGAGTTTTCCCTGCTGAGACACTTAATGGCAGGCTGCTGGGATGGTTATATTCCTTTCATTTTTGTGGGTAGTCTAACATCTAGATTGGGATCTGATCTACAAAAATACCCTCCAGTGGAAAGAGGCATAGATCTATAGTACTTTATATAAATATAAGTCCATGTTCTCTGGCTATGGCAGGCTTGACATTTACTCTTCAAACCATTTAATTACTAGTTTATTCAATAAACATTAGGATTTTGACCATTCATAACATTTTTTTAAATTAAAATTTATTAGGGTGACATTGGTCAACAAAACTACCTAGGTTTCTAGTGTACAATTCTATAATACATCATCTATATATTGCATTGTATGTTCACCACCCAGAGTTATTTCTCCTTCCATCACCATATATTTGACCCTGTTTGCCCTCTTGTACCACACCCTTCCCCCCTTACCCTCTGGTAACCACTAAACTGTTGTCTGTGTCTATGAGTTTTTGTGTCTTCATTTGTTTGTCTTGTTCCTTTGTTGCCTTCAGTTTTATTAGTTGGTGCAAAAGCAATGCAGGTTTTGCAATTATTAACCTTTTAAACCGCGATTACTTTTGCATCAACCGAATATATCCTACATATGAGTGAAGTCATACAGTTCTCGACTTTTTCTGTCTGACTTTACGTCACTTGACGTGATAATCTCAAATCCATCCACGTTGTCACAAATGGTACTGTTTCATCTTTTCTTATGGCAGAATAGTATTCCATTGTGTATATATACCACATCTTCTTTATCCATTCATCTATCGAAGGACACTTTGGTTGTTTCCATGTCTTGGCCACCGTAAATAATGCTGCAATGAACATCGGGGTACATATATATTTATGGATAAATTTTTTCAGATTTTTTGCATAGATACCCAGGAGAGGGATTGCTGGGTCATATGGTAATTCTATTCTTAATTTTTTGAAGAACCTCCATACTGTTTTCCATAGTGGCTGTACCAATTTACATTCTCGCCAACAAAACTATTAAGTTTATTTTTGGTATTAGCTGAATAATTAAAGCATTCGGAAGGGAGCTCTATGTTTTGTCACCACTTAATTTCCCAGAGAAGTTGTCTGTATATACATATTCTCTCCACCTTCTTTTCAATGACAGTAGAAACACCATCATTCTTATTAAAGTTCCTCTTGTCCACTTATACCTCGTATCCCATCTCTTCTTGCATGTTCAAGAATAGTAGACCCTCCACCATCTCCTTTCCTGTATCATCAACTTCTTATTCTCTGCTGGATGCTTCTCAGCAGTAAACAAATGTACTCTAGTTTCTCCCATTTTAAAGTCAAACTCTTTCTTCATCCCTTGCTTCTAAGTTCTGTCTTTCCTTCACATCAAAACTTGTATCTTTGCATTCGCCTCCATATTCGCTGTTATTTCTTTAGCTGCCACACATTTAGGCTTGTGTCCCATCCACTCTACTGAAACTGCTCTGGTCAAAGTCATCAACAATTTCCATGGTGCCAAATGCAATTATTAAAAACAACATTATGACATCATTCCGTAAGAGATACTGTTTACATGACAGTACCTCTTATTAACCCTTACACGTTAATTCTCAAGTCATTCAGCCTATTAAGTGTTATTCCACAGAGCTGACCAAGCCATCTGTAAAACTCTTCTCCTCTTGCCTTCTGGAATATCACACAATCCAGGTTTTACTGCTGCCTCACTGGCCATTGTTTATTAGTCTTCTTTTCTGTGCTCCTCCTCTTCTTTCTAATTCTTACAGTTTGGAGTGTCCAGGGTTTCATCTTTGGCCCCCGTCCCCAACTGTACTCATTCTTCAGTCCTATGACTGCATTCTGTCTATATTGTTACAATTTGCTAATTATATATAATTTTTTAAAGATTTTATTGGGGAAAGGGAAAAGGACTTTATTGGGGTACTGGAAGTGTGTACTTCCAGGCCTTTTTTCCAAGTCAAGTTGTTGTCCTTTCAGTCTTAGTTGTGGAGGGCGCAGCTCAGCTCCAGGTCCAGTTGTTGTTGCTAGTTGCAGGGGGTGCAGCCCACCATCCCTTGTGGGAGTCGAACCGGCAACCTTTTGTTTGAGAGCCCACTGGCCCATGTGGGAATCGAACCGGCAGCCTTTGGAGTTAGGAGTGCGGAGCTCCAACCGCCTGAGCCACCGGGCCAGCCCACTAATTTATAATTTTAACCTGAATTCTTTCCAAGTTCTAGACTTATATTTTCAGGTGCCTATATGCCATCACCACTTGGAGAACTTTCTTAAATTTAACATGGCTAAAATGGAAGTTTTGATCCCTGCCCTTTTGCTCTCACCCCACATCTACTTGTCTCCTATTATCCACCTCAATAATTAGCATTATCATGAAAAAGGAACCCTCATACGCTGTTGTTGGGAATGTAAATTGATACAGCCACTATGGAAAACAGTATGGAGGTTCCTCAACAAAATTAAGAATAGAATTACCATATGACCCAGCAATACCTCTCCTGGGTATCTACCCCAAAAATCTGAAAAAATGTAGCCCTATGTTCATTGCAGCATTATTCACGGTGGCCAAGACATGGAAACAACCAAAGTGTCCTTTGATAGATGATTGGGTAAAGAAGATGTGCTATATATACACAATGGAATACTATTCTGCCATAAAAAGGATGAAATAGTGCCATTTGCAACAACGTGGATGGACCTTGAGATTATCATGCTAAGTGAAATAAATCACAAGAAAAATTCAAGAACCATATGATGTTACTCATATGTGGGATATAAAACTGAAAGCAAGAAACAAATAAGACAAATAAACAAAAACTCATAGACACAGACAATAGTTTAGTGGTTACCAAAGGATTAGGGGGTGGGGGGAGGGAGATGAGGGTAAGGGGGATCAAATATATGGTGATGGAAGGAGAACTGACTCTGGGTGGTGAGCACACAATGTGATATGTAGATGATGTAATACAGAATTGTACACTTGAAACCTATGTAAGTTTATTAACCAATGTCACCCCAACAAATAAAAAATTAAAAATATTAACACCACCATTCATCCAGTTGCTCAAACCAAAATATTAGGTGTCAGTTTTTATTCCTCTCTCTCGTTCCCTATATCCAATCCGTAGTAAGTCCTTTCAGTTCTGTCTCTGTCTCTCTCTGTTTTTGTTTGTCTCTCTCTCTTTTGTCATCTTTCAAATTTGTCCCTTTCTGTCCATTTCTCCTCTTGTCGCTCTAGTCCAAACCACCGTCATTTATACCATGCACTTAACCAGTTTCCTTGTTTTCTTTTGTAGCCAAAGTGATCTTGGTAGAACATAAAGCAAATTATGCTACACTTTTGCTTAATAGCTGCTAGTGGCTTCCCATGACTTACAATAAACCCCAAACTCCTCACCGTGGTCTCCAGGGCCCTATATGATTTAGCTCTTGTTTACCTTTGGTACCATTCCCTATTGCTAACTTTGCCATGCTGGCCTTCCTTCTGTTTCTCCAACGTACCACGCTACTTCCTACGTCAGATTTTTGCATTTCCTGTATGCTCTTCTGGGACTTATGTTCCTTAGTATCTTAGGCTCGCTAAAAGTCTCTATGGGAACCCACGAAGCTCCATGAAAAGAGGAGCTTTGGCTGTCTTGTTTATCACCAGATCCCTTGACTTTGAACAGTGTCTGGCTAAAGTAGGTGTGAGGTAACTATTTGTTAGATGATTTAATTTTGCCTGATTTTCAAGCTATTTGAATTTTTCCTTTTTTATGAAGATGTATAGCTGAATCCGAGATATCTGACAGTTTGATGTGTAAATTGGATGCTATATGTTGAAATAGTTTCCAAAATGTGATCTGCATTTATTCACTGTATCTGTTCAAAATTAATATGTTATTTAATGCTCCGCAGATGGTTCATATTTTGTTGATCTCATTGTAAGGTGACATAGCAATTGTCCATATTGTTTGCTGCTTTTACATTTTGTTTGAAGAACACAGGTTGCTTTATGACTATACACACACACTATTAAGAACTAGTTATGTTTGTTAATAAAGATAGATTATTTAAAATTTGCCATTTTATTATGAAAATTTTAAGTATGTAGGAAAGTTGAAAAAATTTTTCAATTGACACCTATATATCCATCACCTAGACTCTGATATTGACACTTACTATACTTGATTTATATCCTTCTTTCCCGATAGATATATTTTGAAAGACTTTTAATTTATTTAAGATAATATTTTCCTAAGTTCTTTAATTAGAAAAGAAGCAAGTTGCTACATATTTTGGCTTCCAGACCATTAGAATGGAATCTTATAGTATGTGAAACCACTGCACATACGACTTAAAATTTACAGAAGCCAAAAATTAAAGTTGAGTTTTGAAGCTGGTACTCATATACAGTGACAGATAATGTCATGGTGGGTGACAAAGGAACTCGGTAAAAATGAATTTTAGCATTTAATTGAAGATGTTAATTCTAAACTAGAAGCAATGGTAAAACTAAACATTGTAATTAATAAAGCTATTAGAAAAATAACCAGAGTTGACTTCATTTTTTTCTTGGTGGACATTGATGGCCATTGTCTCTTTTCACCTTCATTTAATTAGTCTGTTTCACTGCTAATTGACACCTGTGCTAGTGAGTAGTGAGGGGGAAGTATAAATGACAGTATCCAAATTGATTTAAGTCATGCAATGAGATAATGAATTATTTCATTGCTAATTAATTCACAGAATCATAGAATATTGATTACTAGAATCATATGTAGAATGTCAGAACCAGAAGGTCCTTAACAGAGCACCTAATCCAATTGCTTCATTTTACTAATGGGAAAACTGAGGCCCTGAGCAGGAAAAGCATCTTTTTCAAAGTCATACTTTTCTGAATCATGCATAACTGAAACACTAAGCTAGTATGTCTAGGAGCTGCCTTCCTTCTTTGCTTGCAGAAAGTCATAAAGAAACATTTCGCTTTCCTGGCCTAGATTATCACTTGTGTTCTCCTAATTTTGACATTCGTTCATTATCTGATTGGGCTTCAATTGCAACCTGTCGTGTTCTATGTTTTTAAATTGTGTTGACAGTATTTTAAATGGCACTAGTACTTAGGGTTCAATTAGCAATAGAAATTATTAGTGTAATGGACAGTGAGTTTCTGTTTACTTTGCATATTCTTTCGGGTTTTTTTTTTTTCCTGCTGAATCTTTCTCCAGTTTTCCTAAGTTAGAAAGATGTGACCAAAGGTGGGGGAAAAAAGAAACAACAACAACCTAAAAACCTCTAAATGCCATCAGAGGCAGATGCAGGTTTTGTGGCCTAAAGTTTATACAGTTGGGGCTTTAAATACAAATATAAAGGCAAGAAAGAGTATTTTAATGAGCCCATGTAAGTGAGGGGCTCTGAAGCTTAAGCTCCATTAACTTCACTGTAACCTGCCTCAGAACGTCAGAGCAAATAAAATAGCTAGGTAAATATTTTTTATTGTATAGGGAGGGAAAAAAAGGAAGCTAATACAAGGTGTGATCACAAAATATGGTGAATATTTAAATTTTTAAAAAATGTATTACAGTAAAAGACACATTACCATGAAACTCCCTCAAAATACTCCCCCTTGCTTCGAGCACACTTGTCCCATCATTCTTGCTACTTTCTGAAGCAGTTCTGGAAGTCGTCTTTCGTGAGTGTCTTTAGTTGTGCTGTTGTGGCTGCCTTGGTGTCTGGAATTGATTAAAAATGTTTACCTTTCATGGTCACCGACTTTGGCAGAGAGCCAGAAGTCACATGGCGCCAGATCCGGTGAATAATATGGATGAGGACACACCCATAATATTTTTATTTGACAGAGATTGCCATCCCAGAAGCAATGTGTGACATGGAGTGTTGTCAAGATAGAGGATGAAACCATTTGCCCATTTCTCAGGCTGTTTTCTACGCACATTGTTTCTTAAATGCTTGTAGAGACACTCACGAAAGAGGACTTCCAGAACTGCTTCAGAAAGTGGCAAGAATGACGGGATAAGTGTGGTTGAAGCGAGGGGGAGTATTTTGAGGAGTATTCATGGCACTGTGTCTTTTACTGTAACAAAAATTTTATTTAAACATTCTCCGTATTTTGTGATCACACCTACTATTGTCTAAGTACCTACTGTGTGACTGGCATTATGCTAAACACTTTACACATAGTATCCTATTTAACCCTCACAAAATGATGAGACTGATACAACATATGGGCTGTATTTCATAAGTTGGGCTTGTCTAATAAATGGCAAAAGCAGTGTTTGAACCTAGGTCTTTCTGATTCCCAAACCTGTTCTACTGTACCCTTATAGTAGAACAGCAGTTGCCACAAAATGTTTGTGTTCCTTAAAAATTCATGTGTTGAAACTTAATAATCCGTGATATGATGGTATTTGGAGGTGGGGCCTTTGAGAAGTGATTAGGTCATGAGGATGGAACCCTCATGAATGAGATTCGTGCCGTTATGCAACAGGTCCCAGAGAGCTCCCATGTCCCTCCTGCCATGTGAGGAGGACACAGCAAGAAGATGGTTGTCTGGGAGCCAGGAAGACAGTCCTCACCATACACTGAATCTGTCAGCACCATGATTTTGAATTCCCAGCCTCAGGATCTGTGAGAAATAAATTTATGCTGTTGATAAGCCACGCAGTCTGTGGTATTCTGTTATAGCAGCCCGAACTGACTAAGACAGAATGTAACCACTAATATGGTGGAAATATTAGATCAGTGGTTCTCCATCATGACAGCACATTAAAGTCATGTGGGGAATTAAAAACAACAACACCACATGCCAGGGCCCCACTCCAAAACAATAAAGTCACAATATCTGGAGATGTGATCCAGACTCTGTTTCTAATGTGCAACCGAGCTTTGAAACCACAAGATTAGATTAACCCATTTGTAACATTGTGTTCTTTGCAACAGAGAGAGCCTCTATAAGCACCAGGGTCACCATGATGCACAACTACAATGAGCATAATTCACATAATTTAGTCTGTGTGAATGGCGCCTACCAGAGTTGTGCAGTACACAGCCTGTATGACAATAAGGGGTAATCCTGATGAAAACTCTCTAGAAATTGACAAATAAGAATACTTAAATGCCTGTTGAAGTCCAGTGGTTCTCTTCGTTATAGATGTCTTCAATGGGAATTTACCTACGGATGCCATACTGTGGTAGTTAAAATGTTGGGCTCTGGAGAAGTAAACAAATAATACAAGAAAATATACTTGAACTAAGAAGTGAGCTCAATCTGCTGGTTGACAGCTCACTGAAGTTAAGGTTGGATTGATGAGAAATATGTATACCTTAGCATTTTCTGGTAATATTCCTCTACTCCAGGGGTCAGTAAACATTTTCTGTAAAGGGTCAAGAGAGTAAATATTTTAGGTTTTGGAGTCCACAGAAGGTATTGGCTGCATATTCTTTATTTTTGACAACCCTTGCAAATGGTAAAAATCATTCATAGTTACAGACTGCACAAACATAGGAAGTGTGGGCTATAGTTTGCCAAACTCTGCAAGGATAAAGACAAACTCTTAGAAACATTAATGCAGAAAGAATAAATTACCTAGAAAGGGGGGAAAATCAGATTGGAATTGGATTTCTCATTTGCAACACTGAAACTAGGAAGCTCTTGAAAAACATCTACAGACTACTGATCAAAAGCACCACCAAGTAACAATCTTAGACCAAAGCAATGGGACCAGTTGCCATCGTCCTTCAGGCGAACACTCTGGCCTTCCTCTGGCAATGATCTTCCTCACAGGGCAGTGAGTCCCATGAGCCAAGGGGCCACACCCCCTGGAGGGCCATTGTTCTGGGAGTCAGCAGCTGGTTCTCCCTGTGTCCCCACTTCCTGGTACAGAACTGGAGTCAAGGGATTTTTTTTGGAACCTGTCCTTTCAGGCCATTATAAAGGTATGTTTATCAAGGTAGGATACTAGAACATGATTTTGGTTTATAGCTTTAAAATGTTTAGATACCTAGTATGTAGACCTCTATTTTTATCCTTGTTCTGGGCCCCACAGATGTTATTAGGCCTGATCATAACTCAAGAATCATACTCTAGCCATGCTGTCAATAATATGTCAAAGATATAATAGAACAGATACTTGGAAACATGAGAATTTAATTTAGAGATTATATCATCCCTGTACCTCATATGAAGGAAATACTTGAATGAAAAAAATAATCAAACATTAAAGGAACCAAAAGGGCAGGAAACCTCAAGATAGAAGAGAGAAAGAAGAGAGAAAACTATGATGAGCAAGATTTTATAGAAACCAATGGAATAGGTTAGAAAATTAGAAAATTTAGAATATGTGCCGTATGGGCAAAATCAGTGCTCTAGAAATAAGATAGATGTAAGGGAAATGTGAATTACTGCAAACCCGTCTTAACAAAGCCTAGAACCTGGGAATGGGGAACGGACAAAATAAATGTCTTCCAAAGGTCTTTTTGCAGTTGTGTGGTATTGCTGTGGGAATAGCTAGAAAAAGTGAAAACCATGCAGCTATTCTAAAGGTCTCAGATTGTTGAAGAGGAGGTAATTAGGGAGCACACGGAGAATCTTGGCAGAGGACACAGTACTTCTTGGTATGGGAAATACGGGAGTGGCTTAAACAACCATGAATATGTTCACATGATGGATATGATGCAGTGTTTCCCCGAAAATAAGACTGGGTCTTACATTGATTTTTGCTCCGAAAGACGCATTAGGGCTTAGTTTTCAGGGGATGTCTTATTTTTTTATGCACAACAATCTACATTTATTCAAATACAGTCAGGTCATCTTCTGGAACATCGTCATGACGTACTAAATGCGTCCATCTGGCTGACGATCTTAACTGGGGCTTATTTTGGGGGTAGGTCTTATTTTCAGGGAAACACGGTCTTACCAAAAGAGTCACTTAGATTTATACCAGTTGACTTTGAAGGGATTTCCCTGAATGGTGTCATGTGGAAAAAGATCAATGCAGTAAGGCATATGAAAAAGTGATCTCACTGTTGTAAAACAAGCAATTGACAGGTGAAACCTCTCCTATATGTGCCTGTTGTACATATAAAGTTGTTAACACAGGTTACCTGGGCTGTGATGGGTATTGGACGGGAGGAAGAAAGGGAAATGTTACAGTCAAGTGAAAAAAGAAAAGATAAAACATCCATATGAAAAAAAAGACAGCACTGCTCCCCTCCCTTCAAAATAGCGTTTCATTCTCAAGAAAATCTGGGAAATGCTAGATTGCACTAAGTTAAAATAGGTTTCTTTACTGTAGGCCTTCATAGAACCTTGGATCTATTAGGTATACACTCTGAACCCTTAAGAGAAAGATACATTAGATAGAATACTATTTTGTGGCACACTTTGAAAGAGTATTTTGCAGGACAGTTTGGGACATGCTGCTTTAGTCATGTTTAATGTGAATGTATTGATATTGCTCTCTGGTGTGTGTGTGTGTATATATGTGTGTATATATATATATATATATATATTTTTTTTTTTTTAAATTAAAATTTAATGGAATGACAATTGTTAGTAAAATTACATAGGTTTCATATAATTCTGTATGGTAGATATATTATTATGACTCTTTGGTTCTGTGTCTTTAGTAAATATATAATTAAAGTACCTTGTCATGTTGCTTACCATTATTTAGCACCCCCCGATTATTTGGAAATGATTGTGTAGGCCTTTCACATTCTTCTCATGCGTAGTCTGTTGATTGGGTGAATGCTGGATATTTGTCACCTTGATAATGCCTGGTAAAGTATTCCGAGTACATTCTTACTGCTAGTAGATTGTTGAGATTTAAGTTTATCTTTTTCTTCCTCCATTGCACTGCCCTCTACAATTTTCAAGGATCATCGTGACTCTATATTAAATGGACTACTTTTTCAGATACTAAACAACACTTTTCCTTTTCTTAGCTTGAGCTTGTACAAGCTGACAGTTTAATCCAGATACTGTGTAATCCCTTGAATTCAAAGCTTGGACACTGCTGGAAGAAAGAAATACATGTTTTCTATCATCTCAGTCAAAAGACAGAATTGAAAAAGGAAATGTTGAACTGTAAGTATTTTCATTCTTTTGCTGAATACTGTCAGGTTTGGAAAGGTGCACAAGTGTTTTGATAACTGAATTATTAGATGTTTTCAAGGACTCAGATGATAGGATTGAGAGGTTGCTCATTTAACAGGCACTGCCTGGCATAGTTTCACCAGCTAGCGAATAGTGACAACTTTTGTGAGCAGTGGCTTTATTTTTACAGTGTTGCAGACTCTGAATGTAAGGCGCCATATAATACGGAATCATAGAGTCAATCTCAAGAAACAACCGTATTAGGATGAGCTAGGGTATGCTGCAGGAACAAATGCCCCCAAATCTTAGTGACTTAAAGTAACAAAATTCATGCCTTACTCACACTACAAACCCTCCAAGGATTGGCTGGGGGCTCTGCTCCTACATTGTCCTCCCTCTAAAACTCAGGTTGTTGAAACAGCCACCATTTGGAACGTCACCAAATGCTGTGGCAAAGGGGTAAATTGACTGTAAAGGCTCCCAAAACTTCCATTCTGCCTAGTGGTGACGTGTGTCACTCTTGTTCACATGGCACAGGCCAAAGCAAGTCACATGGCCACACTTGATTTCTAATGGTTGGAGAAGTGCCATCAACCTAGGTCCAGAAGGATAGCCATGATCTTGTGAAGAGCTACTTACCACACGGTCCTTCGAAAGGCTGTCCAATCTAAACCTGGACAAAATTCTGTGTTTGCTATGGCTAGTTTGTACATTCACACACACTCTCCGAAATCATATACTCATAAAGGGACACTATGTCTTTATCATTACTCTCAGTATTACAATTCCTTACCTATGAACAGGGTTCTAAATTTGAATAACCAGCCCAATATATGATTACATTGTTTGTTTAGGCTGAACACTGCAGTTTCTTACCAGGATTTGTGTGTGATTTTCTGAAATAAATACATTTTAGAGTATATTTTGTTTAACACAAATGGTGCTTGTTGTACAAAGAGAACGAGGAAGACCTAGTCTTCAAATATCTTATGAGTATTTTTTTTGTGTGTGTGATATCTCAGGAGCTGTGGTCATGACCAAATGTTTGAGGGTGGGAAGGTTGAGTGAAATAAAGAGTAAGGAGAGAATACCTGGAACATATTTCTACTCTTCATAAATCAGAATTTGTGTGTGTGAAAGATGGTTTGATTCCAGATAAATTTCATTCTGTTTTGTTTTTATTGCATTAGACTGCAGCATTCAATATTTTCTAAATGATGTGTTGCTGAATCACATTAGTAATACAAATTAAACATTTGAAAGTACATATGGAAATGAGTGAACATCTTTCATAAACCAGTTTTGTTAAAAGAAGAAAGGTAGCCTCAAAATATGTGAAAGGTAGATAGAGCCTTTTAAATTCTCATAATTTAAAGCCTAATTCTTTTCAAAATATATTTTTGGAGAATCTCAAATATTATTAGTGGGGGCACTTAGGAAATGATTTTCCTCCGGAACAGTTCTGTGGCCTCACACAGAGCCAGAGATCAGCTTTCTAGTCTTTTCAAGTTTGTTTTTTTTTCTTTCAGAAACTATCTGGTAACTTCTTCCCAAGTCACTATTAACAGTTAACATCTCGCCCAGCTTCTCTCATGCTCATTTTGAGTTTTCTGGTTCTGCCTTCTCGGGGATGAAAATCACCAAATTCTGTGAACACTTATTTGGCCTATGATGCCTAGTACTTCAATGATCTCAAGCTTATTACATTTTATGTAAAAACCGATCTAACAGAATGAGTATTTGTCTCGATTTTCAAAGTAGGAAAACTGAGAATCAGCGATTTAATGACTTGTCCACGTTGAATTAATATTTGAAACAAAGTCTCTCTTCTTTCTAAACCTGTGGTTTTCCACTGTACCATGATACCACCCTAAAGACAGGAGAATATTCTACAGTAGAGAAAATCATTGTTCACAGAAGCTCTAGCGACTTTATGAGAAATTTCTCATTATTCCTTATAACACATAACATACCTAGGATTCTAACCATTTAACAGCTACAAAAAGTAGACTCAGAGATGATACTATTATTACCATATTAGCAAGAGAACTTGTACTGGTATATGCAGAAGAAACAGATAATCCACCTTGAAAAAGTATGCACTTTCAACACTTCAGTGATTGATTACTAATACCATAATTTGGAAGAAAACTGAAAACTCATTATTTTTCTGTGGTCTGAATACCCACACTGATAATCCTTTCAGAAGATTTGCATTTGTCTCTTTGGTATTGCTAAGCATACTTCCTTTCCAATAGCCCAGAATTGCACTGAAGAATATAATTAATGGAATGAAGAAAATACTCTCAATAATTCAAAATCTAATGATACTATTTCATCTAGAACGATGGCATTGAATATAACCTTGATTATCTTTTTTCTTTTCTTTTAGTTGAACAGTAAAAAAAAAACACACAAGACATGCTTATTATTCACTTTGAAACATTTTGGTGAAGTACAGCAGTTCAGATCATTGAAAACAGCACGTCATTACAGTGAGGTTGGTTTTTCTGGCTTAACTCCTCCTTTTCCTCTTATGCTGTAGAATGAACAGAACTGAATTGTTACATGAATATGTTTAAAGTGTTCACACTGACCAACTATCTCACCTAAATGACACAGAGCACTAGATGTCACCTCACATCCCTTGTACACGTCCATCTCCTGCCCCACTCAGTCAGTAGTCACATTTGGACTGATTGGCCAAATGCAGTCTGTGATCAGCTTACCCAATGAAGATAGCTATTGGGACCCTGATTCGAAGGCAGATACCTCTGGTTTTAACTTTTGCAGCAAATGTTGTTTGAGAGGCAAAACTCAGCACGTCATTGAGTACAGCGTATGCACAAGGCCATTGTAGAACTGATGCCCATTGATGATTTTGCATAGCTTATTTTCACGTGTCTTTCTACTTACAGAATGTTAATGGCTATGTGCTTTCTGGAGCACTCAAGTGTACTTTCCACGTGTACCTACATTGTCTTTATCTGGCAACGTTGGCTTTACTTGATTTGATTCTGAGGTATCATGAACACATAACCTCAGTGAGAAACTGGACTATAGGACTCATGGAAGATGTAGGTTAGAAGTAAAGAATTCATAAAGCTCCAATTAGTAGAAACGATTTACAGTAGCTTTAACAAATAGCAGTTAGTTTTTCTCAGAAAATCAGAAGCCTAGAGGTGGGCAATTCTTGGCATTGGTTTAGTATTGTATTAGTACAGGTACAGGGATACCTCATTTTATTGCACTTTATTGCGCCTCACAGGTGTTTCTTTTGTTTTTTAAGTGTTGCATTGTTTGCAAATGGAAGGCAAGACCCACCATCAGCAAAAAGATAATTGCAATACTTGCTTTATTGCAATACTTGCTTTATTATGGTGGTCTACAAAGAAACCCACAATATCTCTGAGGGATGCCTGTAGAATTTAGTAGAAATAAGTTTTTCTTAATGATTTATCATTTTATGTTTGTCTTTATTTTAAAAATTAAATTTATTGGGGTGACATTGGTTAATAAAATTATATAGGTTTCAAGTGTACAATTCTATAATACATTATCTACATATCCCATTGTGTGTTCACCACCCAGCGTCAGTTCTCCTTCCATCACCATATATTTGACCCCCTTTCCCCTCTACTATCCCCGCTCCCCTCTTACCCTCACTTAACCACTAAACTGTTATCTGTGTCTTTGAGGTTTTGTTTGTTTGTTTTGATCATTTGTTGCTTTCAGTTTTATATCCCACATATGAGTGACATCATAAGGTTCTTGACTTTTCCTGTCTGACTTATTTCTCTTAGCATGATAATCTCAAGATCCATCCATATTGTCACAAATGGCTGAGTAATATTCCATTGTATATATGTACCACATCTTCTTTACCCAATTATTTATCGAAGGACACTGGTTATTTCCATGTCTAGGCCACTGTGAATAATGCTGCAGTGAACATAAGGGTCCATCTTAATGGATAAATGTTTTCAGACTTTTTGGGTAGATATCTAGAAGTGGAGTTGCTGAGTCATATGGTAATTCTATTCTTAATTTGTTGAGGAACCTCCATACCATTTTACATAATAGCTGTACCAATTTACATTCCCACCAGCAGTGTAGGAGGGTTCCTTTTTCTCCACAGCCTCTCCAACACTTGTTATTATTTGTCTCGTTCATGATAGCCATTCTAACAGGTGTGAGGTGATAATCTCATTTTGGTTTTGATTTGCATTTCCCTAATAGCTAGTGAAGTTGAACATTTTTTCATGTATCTGTTGGCTTTTTGTATTTCTTACTGACTTTCCAATTTTTCCTACACCATTTATTGAAGAGGCTTTTTTATTCTCCATTGTATGATTTTGGCTCCTTTGTCAAAAATTATTTTCCTATGTATACCATGTTTCCCCGAAAATAAAACCCAGCTGGACAATCAACTCTAATGTGTCTTTTGGAGAAAAAATTAATATAAGACCTGGTGTTATGTTATGTTATGTTATGTTATGTTATGTTATGTTATGTTATGTTATATAAGACCCTGTCTTATTTTACTATTTTATTTATTTTACTTACATTAATTTTTGCTCCAAAAGATGCATTAGAGCTGATTGTCTGGCTAGGTCTTATTTTCGGGGAAACACGGTATGAGGGTCTGTTTCTGGGTTATTAATTCTGTTGCATTGGGCTGTGTGTGTGTTTTTCTGCTAGTACCATGCTGTTCTGATTATTGTCACTTTGTAGTATAATTTGAAGTCAGGGAGTGTGATACCTTGACCTATACACTGGAAACCACAAGATATTAAAAGAAATTCAAGAAGACACACACAAAAATGGAAAGATTTTCCATGTTTATGGATCGGAAGAATCAACATAGTTAAAATGGCCATATTACCCAAAGCAATGTACAGATTTAATGCAATCCCCATCAAAATCACAGTGGCATTTTTAAAGAACTAGAATAAAAAAAATCATCAGATTTGTATGCAACCATAAAAGACCCTGAATAGTCAAAACAATCCTCAGAAAAAAGAAGAAGGCTAGAGGTATCACACTCCCTGACTTCAATTTCTTTTAATAGTGTCTTATAGTTTTCAGTGTATAGGTTCTTCACATCCTTTGTTAAGTTCATTCCTAGGTATTCTTTTTGTTGCAGTTACAAAAGGAAGTTTTTTTCATTTCTTTTTCTGGAATTTCATTGTTAGCATATAGGAATGCAGTGGGTTTTTGTATATTGATTTTGTGTCCTGCAACTTTACTGTATTTGTTTATTGTTTCTAATAGATTTTTGGTGCAGTACTTAGGGTTTTCTATATACAGCATCATGTCATCTGCAAAGAGTGACAATTTAACTTCTTCATTCCCAGTTTGGATGCCTTTTATTTCTTTCTCTAGCCTGATTGCTCTGGCAAGGACTTCCAATACCATGTTGAATAACAGTGGTGAGAGGGGGCATCTTTGTCTTGTTCTCGCTCTTAGAGGAAAAGCTTTCAATTTTTCACCATTAAGTATGATACTAGCTGAGGGTGTGTCATATATGACCTTTATCGTGTTGAGGTACTTTCCCTTTCTACCCATTTTACTAAGTGTTTTAATGATAAGTGGATGCTGTAGCCTGTCAAATACTTTTCTGCATCTATTGATATGATCACATGATTTTTATCCTTTATTTTGTTTATGTGGTGTATCCCATTAATTGATTTGCATATGTTGAACCATCCTTGTGCCCCTGGGATGAACCCCACTTGATTGAGATGTATAAACTTCTTAATGTATTGTTGTATTCGATTTGCAAGTATTTTGTTTAGTATTTTTGCAGCTATAGTTATCAGAGATATTGGTCTGTAGTTTCCTTTTTTTGTGTGTTATCCTTACCAGGTTTTGGTATCAGGGTAATTTTGACCTCATAAAATGAGTTAGGGAGTATTGCCTCTTCTTCAATTTTTTGGAAGAGTTTGAGGAGGACAGAGGTTAAATTGTGTTTGAATGTTTGGTAGAATTCACTAGTGAAGCCATCGGTTCCTGGACTTTTACTTTTGGGAAAGTTTTTGATGACTCTTTCAATTTCCTTGCTGTTGATCGGTCTATTTAGAATTTCCAGTTCTTCGTGATACAGACTAGGAAAGTTATATATTTAAAGAACTTGTCCATTTCTTCTAGGTTATTGAATTTGGTGACGTATAGTCCTTCATAGTATTCTTGTATGATCCTTTGTATTTTTGGGGTACTCATCATAACGTCTCCTCTTTCATTTCTGATTTTGGTTATTCGTGTCTTTTCTCTTTTTACCGTAGTGAGTCTAGCCAGTGGTTTGTCAGTTTTATTAATCTTTTCAAAGAACCAACTCTTTGTTGCATTATTTTTTTTATTAGTTTCAGGTGTACAAAGCATTAATTTTTAAAATTGCCTTTTTGTTCTCTATTTCATTTAAGTCTGCTCTAATTTTTATTATTTTCTCCCTCTACTGATTTTGGGCTTCATTTATTCTTCTTTTCCTACGTCTTCAAGATGTAATGTTAGGTTGTTTATTTGGGGTTTTTCTTGTTTCTTGAGATTGGCCTGTAATGATATAAACTTCCCTCTTATTACCGTTTTTACTGTATCCCAAAAGTTTTGATATGTTGTATTGTCATTCACATTTGCTTCTATGTATCTTTTGGTCTCTCCTTTTATTTCTTCTTTGACCCAGTTGTTCTTTAGTAGCATGTTCTTTAATCTCCACATATTTATGGTTTTTCCTGCTTTCTTTTTGTAGTTGATCTTCAATTTCAAAGCATTGTGGTTAGAGAACATGCTTGATATGATTTCAGTCTTCTTAAGTTTGTTGATGCTGGTTTTGTGTCCCAGCATATGGTCTGTCATTGAGAATGTCCCATGTGCAATAGAAAAGAATGTATAATCTGGTGTTCTGGGATGAAAAGTTTTATAAATATCGATTATGTCTATTTGGTTTAATGTGTCATTTAAGGACGATATTTCCTTATTGATTTTTTGTTTGGATGATCTATCTATAGCTGTCAATGGGGGTATTTAGGTCCCCTACTGTAATTGTGTTTTGTGAGTTCCTCTCTTTAGTTCTGTTTGTAGTTGCATTGCATATTTTGGTGCTCCCTGATTGGGGGCATAAATATTGATGACTGTTATGTCTTCTTGTTGTATAGTCCCCTTTACCATGATGAAATGTCCATCTTTGTCTCTTGTTATCTTTTTCACCCTGAAGTCTGTTTCCTCTGATATCATTATGGTTACACCTGATTTTCTCTGGGTACCATCTGCTTGGAGTGTCAATTTCCACCCTTTCACTTTGAGTCTATGCTTGCCCTTGTAGCTGAGATGTGTCTCTTGGAGACAGCATATGGTTGGGTTTAGTTTTTTGATCCAATCTGCTACTCTGAGCCTTTTTATTGGTGAGTTCAGTCTGTTTACATTTAGGGTGATTATTGATGTATGAGGATTTCCTATAGCCATTTTCTTTTGTTTTCTAGTAGTTCAGTGTCTCCACTGTTGTTTTGCCCTTGTGTTTCTGTCTGTTATTCTAGTTTGGTGGTATTCTATGATTTTTTTCCCCTCTGTTTCCTCTTTTTCTTTGTTATATGTCTCAGTTCTGGATTGTGTGTGTGTGTGTGTGTGTGTGTGTGTGTGTGTGTGTGTGTGCGCGTGAGTGTGAGATTACCATTAAGTTTATGCAAAAGAAAGTTTCATATATACAATAGTTCTTTTTCTAAGCATGCATCTTATCTCCATTCCCCTTCTCAAATTCAGACTTTTTCCCCCTCCCCTTTTACATTTTTGTTGTCACAATTATCCCTATTTATTCTGTGAGTTCATTTCCGAGTTGCAGTAGCTATGTCTTCTTTCTCTCTCTCTGTTTTTAAATGTTTTCACCGCCTTTAACCTTTATGTTATATTTTAGTGTATGGTACCCTATTCTGAATAAGGGTTGCAATTTCTTGCTTTGGTTTGTCTGTTAGTCATTTTACTCATTGTTTTGTATCCTTTTGTCTTTTTATTTCAGGTAGAACAGCCCCCTTCAGTATTTCCTGTAATGTAGACCTTGTGGTGGAAAATTCTGTCAGCTTCTGTATGTCTGGAAAGGTCTTTATTTCTCTTTCATATCTAAAGGATAACTTTGCTGGATATATTATACTTGGCTAGAAATTTCTCTCTTTCAGTGGTTTGAATTTTCGATTCAAGTTTCTCGTAGCTTATAGAGTTTCTGCTGAAAAATCTGATGATAATGTAATAGAATTTCCTTTACAGGTTACCATCGTCTTTTCCCTGGTTTCTTGAGAATTCTTTCTTTGTCATTAATTTTTGACAGTTTTAATATAATGTGCCTTGGAGAAGGCCTTTTTGGATTGAGATAATTAGGCGTTCTGTTTGCCTCTTGGATTTGAGGATCCAGTTCTTTCCATACTTTTGTGAAGTTCTTATCAACTATTTGTATGAATAGGCTCTCTGTTTCCTTATCCCTCTAGTATACCCATTATTCTCATATTGCTCTTTCTGATTGAGAGATAGATAATTCTTGTAGAGTTCTTTTTTTCTTTCTTTTTTATATTCTCAAGTCTCTCTCTTCTTCCATCTGCATAATTTCCAGGTTTTCTATCCTTGATATTACTAATTCGTTCCTCTATATGGTCAGCTTTATTTCCTAAGCTCACTGTTTCATTCTTCATCTCTTTTATTGAGTTCTTCAGATCCAGAATTTCTGTTTGGTTCTTTAAAGTTTCAATCTCTTGGTAAAGTATTTATTTTGTTCATTGATTTTATTTCTGAGTTCATTAAACTGCCTATCTGAGTTTTCTGGCATCTTATTGAGCTTTTTCAGAACTGTAATCTTGAATTCTCTGTCATTTAAATCACATATTTTTATCTCTTTAAGTTTATTTTCTGGAGATTTTTTATTTTCTTTCTGAGCTGTCCTGTTACTTTGGTTGTTCATGGTATTTGATGGATGATTTCTTGCCTAGGCATTTACGGGAATGAACTCTGCTACATTTTTTTGTTGTTTGTTTTTTTCTTTAAGAGTAATACCTCCTTAGTAGGTTGGTAAGAGGAGGTATTTTTTGGTTTTCCAGTAGGTGGTGCTAAAATATTTTATATTCTTTTGCACTGCTCTGGCTTCTCGGATCTCTGATGGGTGGTGCTAGGTGTCATGTATTCCCTGGGGAGGTGGGCATCTTTTCTGTCACCAGGCACCCCAGTATCAGGGTACCACCCATGTGGAGAGTAATGAGTGTTGGGTAATGGGGTTCCCACCCCCTGAATTCCCAGCGCAGCCCCTGAATTCCCAGCGCTGCTCCTGAATTCCCAGCGCTGCTCCTGAATTCCCAGCGCTGCTCCTGAATTCCCAGCGCTGCTCCTGAAGCCAGATGCAGTGCTGCACTGCCTGAGCTGTTCCAGGTATCCCTACTGGAATCAGCAGCAAAGGGTGGGTGTGGGGGTGCTGGGAGAAGCTGCTGGTGTGTTTGTGGTTTTGTTCTCCTCCCAGTCAAGGTGACTGCCAAATGTCAGCTGCCTCACCTCTGTAACTCCACCCTTGTCACCGAGATTAGCGTCAGTGTGTCTCTTCCACTCAGGAACTCTCTCTCCAGTTCTCAGGGCTGTAGAAATTCTGTTCTGTAACCTAACACTCACAGGTTCTTCTGGGGCTCACTGCTAGCTTTTGGAGGGTGCGGGGAGGTGAGCTCTGGCAAGGCTGGGGGAGGCGGGCAGGCTCTGTGGCTTTATTTTCCACCTGGCAACAGCAGCTGCTAGAACTCAGCTGTTGCACTTCTATATTCAGTCTTTGCCCCAGGTCTCTGCCCCACTGGGTTCAGCCATATTTTATGCTAATCACTCAGGCAGAAAAGCTTGCAGCCACAGAGAGTGCACCTGCAGCCTGGATCTCCCCTTTTCCCAAGACCCGCAGGGAGCTCTGGGCTGCGTCTGCAGCCTCTGTCTCTTCTCCCTTCCCTCCTACCCTGTCCGCTCCGATTTGCCCACCTTCAGGTGCTTAGATGCACCAATCTCAGACACATTTGTGTGTTGTGCAGGGAGTCCTTTGTTGAATTATAGCCGTTCAACTTGTCGTAACTGCAAGGGGCGAGATCAGAGGGACCTCTCACACTGCCATGCTTCCGATGTCACCTCTCTATAGATAACAACTTGATAATTTTTTTCAATGAATCTGTATCCTATTCAGAATTAAGTCTAAATCCATGAACATCTCATACCATGTTCAGTCTTTCCCACATCACCGGTCTCATTCTTTTTTAACCACGCACCATCTACTGCCATACACATACACTAACACTTCAGCCATATCAAACTACTTAAAAGACCATTTTGCCATATTTTCCCAGGTCTCTATTCCTTTTATTCATGTTCACTCTATTTTTAACACTCTCTCTTCTGGTCCTTGATGAGTTCTCTCTTTCAACTCAGCTATCATCTCTTTTAGGAAAAACCTAACTTGGCCTCATTACACTCACTATAATCTCTAGTTAGCTCAATTCTAGCCGTTGTTACAGTGTATTATAATTGCTTTCTTATGTGTTTGTCTCCTCCATTAAACTGAGCAAACTGAGGGCACAGGCTTTGTCTCATTTATCTTTGTGTTTCAAATGCCTACCATAATACCAGTGTATAGTAGGATCACATAAATGTTGAATGAGGAAATAATCACCTTATGAGCATGAGCTTGATTTTCCATGCTGAAGAATAAGACCATTTTGCTCATGGTACTTAGTGCCTTTTATGTAGTATAACTTCATAGATACTATTCCTTTCTCCATCTCTATAAACTGAAGTCAAGGTATAGAAGTTGCTTCCAAAGGTGTATCAACAGCTGGCAGCACAGCTGGTGTGGCATCTGGAGGATGCACTAGTCCATGAGGAAGAATATTTTTTTTTTGGTGCCTAGAAAGTATAGGTTGTTTTTACTCGAATACATAAAAAAGTAAAAAATCAATTTGTTAATAGCAAAAGAAAGCATGTTCTTAGGTGTTTAAACTGTAATGATTTTAGAAAGCCTTTGCTAAAAAGTTACACGTCATTTTTGTTTTCAAATAAGGAGGGGAGTATCTGGATTGGATCCAGGAATAGAGAAAGACTTTAAATGAAAAAAAAAAAAAAAACTTGTGAAATCTGAGTGAAGTCTAGAGTCAGTGTTGGTGTCTTAGTTTTGACAAATATTCCATTATATTGTAAGATGTTGACAATACTGGAACCTGGGTAAGGAATATGTGGGAAGTCTGCACTATCTTTGCAAATTTTCTGTGAATCTAAAAGTATTCCAAAAAAGGATTTATTTTAAAAAATACGAAGAGGTTGCACACAATGTGAATATACATATACCACTGAATTGTACACGTTTGGTAAAAATAGTGAATTTTATATTGTGTTTATTTTAACACACACATACACACACACACACACACACACACACTAGGGAGATTACTAGGTATGCTGGGGGAGAGCAATAGTAAAGGGAATGAGATATTTTTTAAAACGTTCTTTGTATTTCTGCAGAAATCCAGGCACTGTTCTAGAAATAAAAGCGGTTTTTATCTCCACTGTTACTGATGAGTTCACCAAGGTTACATGAGTTTAGGTAATATCATATCTAGGCCCTACTCTGGGCTTGCTTTAATCCATGCTTAAGAGAGAGAGGGGCCCTGGGGTGTATAATTTATAAAGAGTGATTTAGGTGAGTCCAATGATGAGCCAAGTTTGAGAACCACTGCTCTAAGGCTTTTATATCCAATGCCTTTAAAAGACTATTTCTCTTATCTTGAAGATGAAAGTGGACAGTGTAGGATCTTCTTTAATGTGGACCCTGAGAACTGGAAAGACTCCTACAGCCCAAGGCTAAAGCCTTGAATACTGCAGTAGAACTGGATCAAATATCATACTCCACATAAAGCTCCAAGTCCAGAAGGGTAATTTCCCCTGAAGATTTCTGGTTGTGCATTACAGACGGAAGTCAGCTCCACATTATCAATTGAAATAATTGGCCATTTCTTGTCTTCTATCTCCATAGATGTTATTGACTGCAGAGACCTCTGGTCACCAGGGAATTTTCAGATAGAGTAAAAAGGCAATTAGAGGCTGGCCGGGTGAATGGATTAAGGCAGTATGCTAGGAAGTTCAGAAAATAAGTAAGCAAACACTCGAAGAAACAAACAACCATGCTTCCTATTTCACTGAGAAAAGAGAAGCAATTAGAAGAGACTTCCCCAGTCTTTCAGTGCTACATCTCCTTACTTACCTATATCTGTGTTCACATACGAGGTGTGATCACAAAATACGGTGAATGCTGCTGCCAAGAGCCATCCAACGGAAAGGCAGGGATCTTCAGTACAGGAAGCAGTGTGTTGAACGTTACTAACGGTGTGTGACAAGTTTCAACTTGTTCAGTGCAGTCAGTTGGGTGTGAGCTACGGTTGAGAGAAGGTATGTTTCAAAGTGTGCCATACATCATCCTCCATCATGACAACACTCTGTGTAACACATCACTTCTGGTATACGGCAATTTCTGCCAAATAAACACATTACAGTGTATCCTCATCCACCTTATTCACTGGATCTGGCACCATGTGACTTCTGGCTCTTCCCCAAAGTCAAAATGACCATGAAAGAAAAACGTTTTGAATCGATGCAGGACATGGAGGCAGCCACAACAGCGCAACTAAAGACACTCATGAAAGAGGACTTCCAGAACTGCTTCAGAAAGTGGCAAGCACGATGGGATACGTGTGTTCGAAGCAAGAGGGAGTATTTTGAGAGGGATGAATGGTAATGTGTCTTTTACTGTAATACATTTAATTTAAGCGTTCACCATATCTTTTGATCACACCTTGTATTCTATCTTTTCTGCTGTAACTGGGATGAACTGTGCTCCTACCTAAAGACTAATCTGTTCACTTCTTGCATTAGACCCCAAACTCTCACTTGCTAACGTAAGGACAATGGCCCAATAATCCTACACACTCCCTTCTGCCTTTTCCTATCAGATATTTCACTTTAGAAGACCGCTATGCTGTTACTTCCCCAATCAAAAACGAACAAAAATCAGACAACAAAAAAAGCAAACACAAATCTACCGTGTTTCCCCCCAAATAAGACCTAGCTGGACAATCAGCTCTAATGCGTCTTTTGGAGCAAAAATTGATATAAGACTTGGTATTATATTATATCATATCATATTGTATCATACCATATATATCGTATTATTATGTTATATTATATATTATATTATATTATAGACCTGGTATTATTTTACTATAAAATTTTATATTAATTTTTGCTCCAAATGACACATTAGAGCTGATTGTCCGGCTAGGTCTTATTTGGGGGGAAATACGGTAACTAAACAAAACAAAAGGACACATTCACCGCCCTGCTTCACAGCAAAGCTCTTGAAGATAGTTGTCTATGTAACTTGCTTTGAAATCTCCTCACATTTTCCCTTGAATCCAGGCTCTGTTTTGCTTCTCCACCAAAAGTGCCCTTGGTCACGGTCACCAGCAAACTCTGCATTGCTTAATCCAATGGCCAGTCCTCATTTCTCAACTGATGAAACTTAGCAGCATTTGACAAAGCTGATTCCTCCTTTGTCTCAGAAATGCTTTCTGCACTTTGGCTTCCGGGACCATGTTTTCCTGCTCCCTGACTGGCTGCTCCTTCTCAGCCTCCTGATTCCCCCTGACCCTCCTGTCTTCTAAATTTTGGAAAATACCAGGCTCAGTCTTGGACCACTATTGTTATTTATACTCATTCCACTGGAGCCCTCTCTCGGTGTCTTCATTTTAAATTCTATCAACTTGCTGGTGTTTCCCAGATTTGTATTGCCAGTCTGGAGCTCTCCCCCGAATTCTATATTAATCTATCCAGCTGCCTCCTTGACATCTTCACTTAGATATCCAATATGTCCAGCTAAACTGCTAATCTCTCCCAAGCATGCTCCTCCTGCAATTTTCTCCATCTCAATTAATGGCAAGTCTATCTTTCTAGTGTTTCAGGCTGAAAACCTATAGTGATTTTTGAATCCTTTTTTTTCTCAGAGCCCACATGCTATGTTTTATGTCTTCCTGACTAGTCTTACCCTGTCCAGTATAACATCCATCCTATAGCAGAGCAAAGATTCAGAAAATGTAAATTCAGCACAGTATTTTTCTGTTTAACGTAATGCCTAAATTCTTTAGCATGCCATTCAATGGTCGACATGAACTGCCCCGTCTCCTGCCTCCTACTTCACTCTTCCCTTATCCCCAAAACCCTCTGATCCAGGCCTACTGACATGCTTGTCGTTACCTTCAGCCACTAGATACTTCAGGAAATCATACATTTTTCATACTCTGTTCTCCAAAATGGTTATTTCCTGAGTTCTTGAGTGTGTATGTGGAATAGACTTACCTGGTCATTGGCAGAACCTGCACATTAGTTTAGGTAAGACCATCAGACCGGGGGACCTGTTTTACGCTAAAGGAAGTGTAGCAGTGGGCACATAATCATGAGATCTACTAGGCCTGTCACATACCACATGACCAACATGCCACCAGCCCGAGAGTGATGAAATAAACAGACACAGCTGAGTGAGACATGATCCTCATGGAGGCAGAACGTGCTCTAATTAAGCACCAGTGTCTTCGTCCATTTGGGCTCCTCTAACAAAATACCACAGACTGGGTAGTTTAAAAAAGACAGAAGTGTATTTATCACAGCTCTGGAGGCTAGGAATTCCAAGATGAAGGTGCCAGAATGGTCTCATTCTGGAAAGAGCCCTCTTTCTGGTTCATAGCCAGTGACTTCTACCGTGTTTCCCCAAAAATAAGACCTAGCCGGACAATCAGCTCTAATGCATCTTTTGGAGCAAAAAATTAATATAAGACCCGGTCTTATTTTACTATAAGACCGGGTCTTATATAATATAACATAATGTAATATAATATAATATAATATAATATAATGTAACACTGGGTCTTAAATTAATTTTTGGTCCAAAAGACACATTAGAGCTGATTGTCTGGCTAGGTCTTATTTTCGGGGAAACACGGTAGTTGAGTCATGGTGGAAGGGGCTGGGGATCTCTCAGGAATCTCTTTTATAAAGGCACGAATCCCATTCATGAGGGCTTTGCTCCTATGACCTAAGCATCTCTCCAAAGTTCTCACCTCCTATACCATCACATTGACCATTAGTATTTCAATATATGACTTTGTGTGTGTGTGTGTGTGTGGTCGGGTCACAAACATTCAGACCCTAGCAGCCAGTATATTGTGCAATTTTCCCAGTGCTTAGAACACATAGGTCCAGGAAATAAGGGGTATAAGTAAGAGTGGCCTCACTCCCCATCCCTCACAGTGACCCACTTTCAGAGTTTGTCCTTCCTGTTCCCACAACTGTGGGTCCTGCAGGTTTCAGAGTCTTGGTTCCCAAAGGGGAACGCTTCTACCAGGGTACACAGCTAGGCTGTCATCAAACATCATTGCCCGACAAACACAGAAAGGAATTATTATCCTGGCAGGAATCACTGATCATCAGAAAGAGACTGAGCTGCTGGTTTATAGTGGGGCTGAGAGGATGTATTTGGCACCCAGGTGTCCCACTTGCATTTCTCTTGTTACGTCCTTGCCCAGTTTTGACATTAAATGAACAGGTGCAGCAGCCATGACCTGAGAAGAGCCTGATAACCGGGGTCTCAGACTGCTCGAGGATGATGGTCTAGGTCACCCCACCAGTAGTCCGCTTAGACTAGGAGACCAGATCCTTGAGGGTGAGATTCATCTAGAATGGATAGTGTAGAAGGGTGATGATGAGACTCAGATGGGGCCTGTAGGCCAGTTTCAACTTGGAGGCAGTGGTTCATCCTGGAAACTTTCCTCTTAGATGTTTCCTTCAGGAAAAGCCCACCAAATTCCTAAAGAATATTACAAAGAATATTTGCACAGTTAATATACTTAGGCATTTATAAATACACCCACCTTCTCACTTCACCTTTTAGTTTGTGATAGTGTGCTTACCTGAGATGCTGTTAGCATAGTTCCTTGAATGCCATAGAATTTCTTTGTGGGCGGATAGTTCATGTGGGTAACGCTGTTCTACTGGCATCCTATTTGCTGACTAGAATGGCAACTCCATGACAAAAAATTCAAATTTATGCCATGAGAACAATGCCACACACTGACTGACTGAATATAACACTGTTATACTGATTGGCTTGGCATTGCATAAATATGGCGTATTTCTAAGGATTTGAACAAATGAAGAAAATCCAATAGATGTTTAGTTGTCATAGGAAACCAGCAGGGACACAAGTTTTTAAATGTGAAAGCCCAGGAATAGCTATTACCAGGAGATCTGCTAGAATAGGAGTCAGGCCTCCTAGTTTCTAGTCTAGGTTCTATTAAGAAGATAACCTGTGCCTGGCAAGTCCCTTTATTTTGCTGGGGCCATGTGTTGAATACCTCCTATCATCTCATTTTCTACCCCAAACAGCTCTTTGAGGATAGGTATTATACCCATTTTACAGATTAGAAAACTGAGGCTCAGGCAGTTTAAGTAATTTGCTCAAGGTTGCAAAGAGCCGGAATCACAAGTCTATGCTTTATTCTACTACAATATTTTGCCTTATTTTCCATCCAAAGAACAGAAACAATAATACCTGTTCTGCCTGTTTTAAAAGTGTGTGTGTGTGTGTGTGTGTGTGTATGTGTTTGAGAGAGAGAGACACACAGAGAGAGAGAGAATGAAATAAGGTGATGATTGTGGAAAAAGTTGTGTAAATTGCAAAGGGCATCCAAATGTCATCACTACTGACTGACTCAGAGATGTATAGATGAATTGTATGCTTTAATTACACCATTAGACCCTTTGTAAAGTTATTTATGCCTTTTTGAAAGAAGCTTATCCTCTTCAAAGGAAAAATGGTATATGAGAGGGCAATAAAGAGCTATCCATGAGGTATGGCAAATCAAGATGTTTGTTTGAAGATGTTATGCTTTGAGGCAGTGACTGGAGGCTAGGAAGTGATTTTAGGAGAAGTGCAAGAGTGGATATGAATCCATCCCCTTGGGTGAAAAAAACGTGTCTTGCATTTTTATTTGGTCATAAATACCTTTACTCAGACCTCAGAAGTTCTGGGGTAGGTCTGGCCTTTAGCTGCCCTTTGAGGTCAGTGTTATGCCATTTCATAGATGCGATAAATCAAGTTGGGTGACAATAAGTAATTTACCCCCAAACACATACTAGGTACCATCATCAGGCTGTGGACCCAGGTCTGTGTGATTTCAAAGCCTTCCTTCTAATCACTAGCTTAAACTGCAGGATTGTGTGTCATTATTGATCACGAAGTGGGCATGAGGGGGCCCACGGGGGAAGGAAGAACCTCATCCTGTAATTGTTTGTTGAAGCATTCAGATGTAGAACTGAGGTTTGCTTTTGCTCCCTTCACATTCTCATGCCTTTCACATACGTTTTGTTTGTCTTAGGAAACAATAGTCCTCTTTGTATTTTGTGTGTGTGTGTGTGTGTATATGTATGTGTGTGTGTGTGTGTGTGTGTGTGTGTGGAAGAAAACCAAGTTTCAAGACCGACATTCTTCAGGCTGGGCAGAATAAAACCCTCTGTTCAACAAATTTGCATTAACCACCTACTCCTGCTGCCTAGCAGGTGCTGCAATATGTATTGGGGTCACAAAAGAAAATGACTGGAATATAATGACGTTTCTAAAATAACGATATGTATGTACTCAGCGCTGTAAGAACACAGTGAACTGAATGACTGCTTTGAATGTATTTTATTTAAATTTAAATGTAAGACAATTTGTTTGTGTTCTATCTTTTAATACCAGCACCGCCATATAATCCTGGTGCTTTCCATTTAACTAAACAACTTAAGTCAACATCCTTAGTTTTACGTGTGTATAAATAAAATAAGCAACTATTTCAGTATTTCAAAATCCTAATTATTGTTGTACGTGTTCCCATCGTAAGGCTGAACAAGATAACCAAAATGTCAACTATCTTGGCTTTTGGGCTGGCTTATATCAAATCAGTGTCAGAGAAAGAACACCTGATTGGCTCTCGATGACATCATAGGAATTTCTGGGCAGATAGTTGATGCCCCAGTCCTGGAGAACAGAGCCCCATGTGAGATAGTCACAGTACTCAAATTCAACACACCCAGTGTGTGACTAATCTTGGACTGGGCACAGATTGATGGCCACATTCAAATGATTGGTATCAGTGAGCAGTACATAAGTTTCTGCAGGCTTGCTTGATTTGTAGCTTATCACAAACATGACAGTGATTTATGTGAATTCATAATATTATTATAAAACCTTCATAATTATGGATTGTTGGTTAAAATCTGAATCAACAGTGAACCTGGAAAATAGTAATAATACAGATGGCATGAATTGATTATGAGTTACTAAATGCAGTTTAGAAAGAAAAATAATTGCAACGCATGGCCCAGCGAGGAAGCAAATATTATAAAAGGTGGTTTGAAGGTTGAAAACCAAGGGACTGATTTATTTGCGGTCCCCATTTTTCCTTGTGTATCTCCTACTTCCTATGAACTCTGCACTTCATTTAAGAATTATCTCAAGAAAAAAAAGTTTAAATACACACACACACACACACACACACAAAGAATCATCTCAAGTTTTACATGTAATGGTGGAAGTTAACGAGTTCCTTTTCTTCTGAATCATTGTTGTAGTGTATGTTTCTGTATGTAGACAGCATAACTTGAAGACTAATTGATATATTTGTTTCCACAGAAACTGATGTGAGAGTTCAATCTCTATTTTAATAACAGATTTTTTTGTGCTATTCAAAAGTACTGATTCTGATTGATTCCCGGGTATATGATTCCCACATTATTTTTCACAGGTCGTGGTCCTGCCAGAATCTTCTCATAGACCCAGTGTCAAATGTTCTTATGTGTAATGTTTTAGCATTAACAATTTGTCTGCATGTATTCTTTGGTTTCCTTGAAGGGCTGTCAAATACATCATCCTATTGTGGTTATTTGTGCACACAGAGCCCGAGTGATCCTGATTTCTCACTGTTTCACTACTCATGAAGTATGTGTATGTGTCATATATGCTACCTGTTTTATGTGGTACCACAGAACAGAGCTGTGCAATCGTAGGGAAAGTGGGCATTTGAAAATTACTTGCTGAATTTAATTTCATTTGGATGGTTTGGATGAGGAAATGTTATGATTGAATCTGTTGGTAAATGGAGGCAAAGCAGATGTTTTTCGTGAATTGTGTAACCTGCCCATATTGTTTTGCCATATATCCTCTTTAAAAATTTACTGTGGACTAAAAATGAAGAGAGCTCCTGTTGAATAAAAATCTTAAGTGCATCATGGCATGGCTATAAGAAAGTACTGAAAACAGCACAAGTTTTTAATGGTAAAATACACGTAAGATTTACCATTTTAAATATTTTCAAGTGTGTGCTTCAGTGGCATTTAGAACATTCACATTCTAAATGTCCTTGGGAAGCCACAGAGTAGCCCAAGTGTCGATAGAAGAAAAGCATTGGAGCTAGTCCCTCAGGGAACCACCCGACCTACTAAAACACACAACCCTAAATTTTTGTAGGGCAATGTCCTTTTTTCTTTTCTTTTTAAAAATTTTATTGGGTAATAGTGTGTGTTTTTTCAGGACCCATCAGCTCCAAGTCAAGTCGTTGTCCTTCAATCTAGTTGTGGAGGGCGCAGCTCAGCTCCATGTCCAGTCGCCGTTTTCAATCTAGTTGCAGGGGGCGCAGCCCACCATCCTATGGGGGAATCGAACCAACAACCTTGTTGTTAAGGGCACGGCTCTAACCGACTGAGCCAAACGGCCACCCCCTGTAGGACAGTGTTCTTAGTGCACACCCTGGCACTAACCAGCCACTCTTGTATAGTAAGAACAATTTGAGAGCCTCAGGTGGACGCAGAGAAAATAGAGATTTTTAAGTATTCAGATGCTGTATTCTAGAGGGGTAGGGATTCAGACACTGTTTTCTTAGTCAAAATATATAAAAGGGGATGCTATAGCAAAGAAATTTAGGAATCTACATCCTACAATAGCCACTAATCCTGTAAAACCCTGGGATTGTATCTTCATTTCAGGAGAAGAGTAATTAAAGCGTCTTGATATGCTCTGAGGACAAAGTTTTTCCCTCAAGAGAGATATCGTGTCTTCAATGAACCTGAGGACAAAATAGTTGTATTTGGTCTCTGGAAACCTTATGTCCCTTTTGAATCATATGTATTGGTTATCTATCAATAACCTAGAATGTGTTGAAGCAAAGAAGGAGGTCATCTACATATTGAATGAGGATTGAATGAAAACCAAATCCTTTAAATTTGTGTTTAATGTCTGCAAAAAATAGGTGTATATGTGT
Organism: Rhinolophus hipposideros; assembly: GCF_964194185.1. Lineage (NCBI taxonomy): Eukaryota > Metazoa > Chordata > Mammalia > Chiroptera > Rhinolophidae > Rhinolophus > Rhinolophus hipposideros. Next base: position 13,506,232 of record NC_138046.1, read on the forward strand.
GTGTGCGGGGGTGTCCTGTAAATCCCTGAGGCATAATAACCCAACTATACTGTTTATTTTCCCAAGTAAAAGCAAATAGTTCTGGGAATCAGAATAGAGGGGTATGCTGAAGAATGCAGAACACAAGTCAACAATAAAGTAAGTAGCGTCAGGGAATATAGAAGTGAGGATGGTATTAAGATTTTAGGGGCAGCCGGTTAGCTCAGGTGGTTAGAGGTGCTCTTAACAACAAGGTTGCCAGTTCGATCCCCACAGGGGCCACTGTGAGCTGTGCCCTCCACAACTAAATTGAAACAATTACTTGACTTGGAGCTGATGGGTCCTGGAAAAACACACTTACATAAAAAAGAAAAGTTAACAAAAGGGACTTATGGGAACCTAGGTTTATGGCTTAGAGACCTTGGATTAATTGATACTACTTCCCATTAGCATTTTGCACAGGGAGAAAGTGAGGGATGGTTCTTTTTCACGGAGCCCTTCAATAATAGGCCTAAGACTTCGAATTGCTTCAGGTATTAAAGTATACTCGTATGTAGGTAGCTTGTTGGGGGGGTGGTGAATAGTGGGGTCTATTTCCACCTTTAAGGACTTGGCTTCCCAAGAAGTCCTATGTTTGTTATCCCGTAGCTCAAAGAAACTCAGGAATGTGAATGAGCATGTTCTAAGTGTGAGGGCTGCCAAGGGCTTGGGGAAGTGTGTGTGTGTGTGTGTGTGTGTGTGTGTGTGTGTGTGTGTGTAACTGGAATGCTCTATCACAGCAGTTAGAGGGCAAAAGTGAATAGGGGAGCAGATTTGAACTTCAACGTTAGTCCTCTGGCAAAGAAATTAACATAGCATCACAGAAAACCTCTCACTAATAGATTAATAGGGGTTGTAGAATTTAACAAAAAGCTATGTTGGTCATCATGGAATCCAAGAGATAGAACAAAAAGGGTTCAGAGAGCGGGAAAGCATATGGGAAAGCATGACTCCACCACTGACTGAGATGGTTTGGCTACTCGGAGGGATTATAGTGGGAAAATGTGGGGTGTTGAAGGTAGAGTAGGAGACTCCAACATCTACCAGTAAGGTAATAGGGTATCCATTGACTGGGGATGTTATTTCACACAGTGCATTTAAGGTTATCAGCGGAGAGACAAGAGCAGATCCCTGGAAGAGACTCACTAAAATTCTTCAGGTAATCGGATTGTTTTCCTTTTTGGACAAACTTTAGATCAATGTGCCTTTTCCTTGCAACATCGACAGGTGTCCTGGTCTACAGGAGTTTTTAGGGAAGTCTAGAGGGGCTCAGAGTTCTTGGAGTCATTTCTCTTGAGTTGTTTTAGTTGGAGAGCCATCCATTTATGTTGCGTTAATTTAGCTTTATCTGTCTGTGCGTCTTCATGGTACTATGATAAAGTATGGATCTCAGGGGGGGGACATTTTGCCAATGAATATGGTGTTTTTGCGTAGTCTGTCAGTTCACAGACTCAATTAGCAAAACTAGTGAGTAAAGTAGATGCCATGCACTCATCTAGGGTTAGACCTGAATAGTCTTTCCAGATGTTTTCTAAGTGATATCTGTAGTTAGAAACTGATTCATCTTCTTGCTGTTTGCACTCTTGAATCTTTGACCCAATTTTAGACAGGAACTCAATGGGCATAGAATCTAAAAGTTTTTCTCTGATTTCCTTAGCTCTGTGATAGGTGCTGGGTATATTTTGGTTTACTCGTAAGTCTTCATTAATTATGACCAATAGGCCTTCTTAAACCTTTGGGAGGCATGTCCATGTCCTATATGTGGACTCTGGAGAACAAAAGAAAGAAAACAAAAACAAAACAGAAACAGACTCATAGATACAGAGAACAAACTGATGGTTACCAGATGGGAGGGAGGTTGAGGGGCTGGGTGAGAAAGGTGAAGGGATTAAGAAGTACAAATTGGTAGTTACAATTGATAAATGCATACATACATACATACATACGAACACACATACATACATACAATAAATGCAATGGACTCCAATTGGAATTTAAAAAGAGAGCAAATTAGACAAATTGGTAAAGATCTGGAAGCCCTGGAGAACATGCCCGTAACATTAACATAAACTGTGTAGAACTTTCCTGCATGTTCTTTCTCAGATCAGGGAAATCCTTTACTCTAGGATGTAAGTCAGATCCAGACCAAAGCTTAAAAATGACTTGTTGAAGGGAAGAAGCAATTGAATTCCTGCAGCTTCCTCCTTGGGATGTGAGAGCCAGGGGCAGAGTATCGTGGTCTTGAATAACCATAAGAAACCCAGCAAAATAGGGCTAGGTTTAGGGTGAGTTGAGTAGTAAATATAAGGAGAGTTGAGACTTGGGGTGAAGGTGATGGGGTTAGTGTGAAGGATCTGAGGGATAACGAGAAGGAAAGGAGGAAAGTGGAAGTGACTGAGGTTGGAGTGGGTGAGGAAACATTCCAAGGGGACAGAAAATCTTTGAGAGATTGAATAGCCTCAGATGAGGCAGACCGATATTGTTGAAGGGCTTGGTTAAGCTTGACCTGCACAAGTTATTTTTCAGTTTCCTGACTAAAAGAATGAGTAAACTGTTGTTTATAGGGAATTTTAGATGCACAGGATTCAGGGGTCCTCCAGAGATGGACCCTAGAAAGACCATTGCAGTTCCAAATTACTCTTATTGAGAGTAATTGAAGGAGACACAAGTACATGGAAAGATATCCCATGTTCCTGGGTTGAAAGAGTCAATATTGTTAAAATGTCCATGCTACCCAAAGCCACCTGTAGATTCAGTGCAATCTCTATGAAACTTCCAAAGGCATTTTTTTCCACAAAAATAAAAAAAAAAGAAAAGAAATGTAAAATGTGTATGGAACCACAAAGACCCTGAATAGCCAAAGCAAGTTTGAGAAAGAACAAAGCTAGAGGTATCGTGCTTCTTGATTTTGAACTATATTACAAAACTGTAGTAATCAAAACAGTATGGTACTGACTTCTGATAGACTGTGTACCATATCTGGTGTGGGGGTGGTAGATTTTCCCCATAAGGCCTGCCAGGTAAAGCCTTTGTAATTACTTATGGTTGGGCCTGAAGGATTACATGGAGGATTTTGGGCCTGGAGTCTAACCGCTCTTGGTGACCCCATCACGTGCAGAGTCAAATGACTAACAATGTCTAGAGTTGACGCACTGCTCCAAAGTTATTAGAGAGCTGGGTTCTCAGAACTAGGTATCTGCAAAAAAGGGAAAAAATAATAGCCAACCTCAGTTATCAAAAACGTATTCTTTGTAACAGGTCAGTGAGAACTAAGATCCAGTCCAAATTACAGGTTGTATATCTTTGCCTCAGTTTATACAAAATTTTCAGCAGTTGCTTTTGTGAGAACATTTTGATTTGCTGAAAAGTCCATGTAATTTGTTCTGTTGAATGTTCCATCTTTTACATTTGTTTTGTTATCTTCTTGTGATTTAGCTCATTGCTCATATAGTTAGACTCAAGTTGAGTATCCTTACCAATGTGAGAACAACAGGTGATGCTGTTTACTTTATATTATATTACATAGGGAAGCATGACACCTGTCTGTGCTGCTATTAGTCATGCTATGATTGGCTACATGATAAAAGCCTGATTCCACAATTGCTCTTCCACTTATGGCTAGAAAGCAATCTGTGTGTTGTTTTCTGGCACCACATAAATGCCTAATCTCCTAACATCCGTTTACTTAATAACAGTTGAAAACCCTTGCCTAATTAATAATCTCATAAAAGATCGTATATGGTGATATTCCAATATTAGCTAGATGCCTTCTGTAAAGTGAAACTTCTCCCCGTCAATTGTGGTTCTTCGGTGTGTTAGTTTTCTTTTCGTGTATAACAAATTCCCATACGCTTAGTGGTTTAAAACGACACTCATTTATTAGCTTACATTTATATAGATCAGAAATTTAAGCAGGCTCAACTGGCCTCTCTGCTCACAAGGCTGAAATCACACTGTTGACTGGGGTTGGTTCTTACATGGATGCTTTGGGAAAGAATCTGTTTCCAAGCTCACTCATGTTATTGATAGAATCTAATTTCTTGCAGTTGTAGGCTAAAGTTCCCCTTTCCTTGCTGGCTGTCAGCTAGGGGCCAACTCTCTGCTCCTAGAGGTCTCCTGTATCAAGTCATTCTCATGCTTGAAATCTCTCTGACTTCTTTCTCTGCCACTAGCCAGAGAAAACTTTCTGTTTCTGAACTGTCTGTGTGATTAAATTAGGCCCACCAGAATAATCTTTGCCATGTAAGGTAATACAATCACAATCATGGCAGTGATATCTCTTCATGTTCATAGGTTCCATTTATGGGCAGGGGTCATTCTTAGAATTTTGTCTAGCACATTTGGTTACCGTGGAACACAGTTTTCACTGGGAATCTAATAAATGTCCGATCTCTTCTCACCTTTAATTACCTCTCAAATTGGCATTTGGCCATAACTCACTGAGTATCTTTCTCTAGGTCTCCAATCCATTTTGATTCCTTTCGGTCATTTTACAATACCTAGTACGCTAATTCAGTAAAGTTGCCTACCATCTCAGTTATCTATTGATATGAAAGCACCTACCAAACTTAGTAGTGTAAAACAACAACTGTTTATTATTTCTTAGGATTCTGTAGGTTGACTGGACAGTTCTTCTACTTGACATAGTGTCACCTGGGGTCTCTTGGTCTCACGTTCAGCTTTTCTTAGCTCGTGGTTGTGCTGAGCTTGGAAAAGTCATAAAGATTTTTTCACGTATCTGGAGACCTGGTATTGACTGTTGGCCTGAGTGCCTTTGTTTTTCCTCCATGTGGCCTCTCTATATGAGGTGTGATCAAACAATATGGTGAATGTTTAAATTTTTAAAAAAATTATTACAGTAAAAGACACATTGCCACCATTAATCCCCTCAAAATATTCCCCCTCGCTTTACACACTCATATCCCATCGTTCTTGCCACCTTCTGAAGCAGTTCTGGAAGTCCTCTTTCATGAGTGTCTTTAGTTGCGCTGTCGTGGCTGCCTCAATGTCCTGAATCATTTTGACTTTGGGGAAGAGCCAGAAGTCACACGGTGCCAGATCCAGTGAATAAGGTGGATGAGGACACAGCGTAATGTTTCTATTTGACAGAAATTGCTGTATACCAGAAGCGATGTCTGGCACGGAGTGTGGTCATGATGGATGATGTATGGCACACTTTAAACCACACCTTCTCTCAACCCTAGCTCACACCAGACTGACTGCACTGAACAAACTGAAACTTGTCACACACTGTCACTAAGGTTCAGCACGCAGCTTCCCGTATTGAAGATCCCTGCCTTTCTGCTGGATGGCACACGGCAGCCCCATTCTCTGTTTTGTGATTACCCCTCGTATTTGGTGTCTCCTCTCCCAGGACTTCTTCATATGCCTTTCTCTTTATAGCTAGATTCTACTTGTGTCATGCATTCTAACCTCCTGTACTGAGTTGAATAGTGTTTTCCCCAAAATCGTGTCTATCTGGAACCTGTAAATATGACCTTATTTGGAAATAGGGCATTTGCAGATGTAATCAAGTTAAGATGAGGTCATACTGGATTAGGGTTGGCTCTAAATCAAATTACTCGTGTTAAGGAGAAAAAGACACATAGACACACATATGAGAACACCATGTAAAGACAGACACAGATATTGGACTGATACAGTTATAAGAAAAGGAATGCCAAAGATTGCAGGGAGCCATAGGAAGCTAGGAAGAGGCAAGAAAGAATTCTTTCCTCGAGCCTTCAGAGGGAGCATGGCCCTTTTGACACCTTGAGTTCAGACTTTAAGCCTCCAGATCTGTGAGACAATAAATTTGTTTTAAGCCAACCAGTTTGTTGTACTTTGTCACAGCAGCCCTAGGAAACTAATACATCTCTCATTAGTCAAAGCAAGTTGCAAGCCAGATCCCAGAGTCCATGTGGGAGGAGACTAGAAAAGGGTGTGAATACCAAGAGATGTGGTTGATAGCCATCCTTCTTGTGATTCATGTTCCTCCCCTTATCTAAATTACTTCCAGATGTAGGTGAAATCCCCTGGTTGCTGCTCCTCAAATGTAGAGACTTGTGAACTAGAACAAGGAAATTTCCCTCCATGTACCCAACATACAGTGTCAAGACAGGGTCATAATAATTGCGATAGATGCTGTCTTCCCCAAAGGGGATGGGATGGGAGGCAGAAAGTACTAAGCACTTACTGATTTAGAGAAGTTCTGAAATCCAGCCAAGCAACTGGTGACAGTTCCTCCTGCTACAGACACAGGGAATTTTAAAATAGTTGTCAAATAAAACAAAAAGGACTTAGATAAGGAGAAACTGTATTTGAAAGCATTATTGCAAAAGGGGAGAAGAAGGCCATTGCAATAGGCAGAAGGCTCCGTCCAAGAGATCTGCAAATGTCTAAATGGTCAGGTAGAGAAGGCTTTTCTTTTATCCAGAGGAGTAGACAAGTCTAGAAAGAACCAGGTGCAGGGATGTGGGATGAATGGGACAGTAGGTTGCAGAATGTTTTCCACTGAGGCCAGCCTCTTCTCAGAAGGGACTGTTGAGGTTGTATACTGGCTCAGACTGTGGGCCGGTCAAAGTTCAAGGACTTGGGGGAAGGAGAGAATCTTGACCAAAGTTTGGTTAACAAGCATGTTGTTGCAATTGATCAGTGGGGACAAAACGGCAATGAATGGCTGATGAGGCCAAGAATGGGAGCTTGGAGGATCTGTACATGACCTTGTCCTTGATAAATAAGGGGCATCCTTAATAGCAGGGCTCAGGAAGATTTCAATATTCTTACAGTGTACAACACCCAATACATATTCCCACTATACCAGGAAATCATTGCTGTCTGGGAATAATTGTTATGTCTTATTTCTTCCTTTGTCTCCTGTTTTTAGTACAAGCTCCCTTAATATCTGAAAATGCCTTAATTACTGTCTTTATTTTCTCTAATACATCGCCATGTAAGGTTCTGTTTTTGCCATGATATTCCTGTGTCATTCCACCTCTTAGGTTGTATTTTCAATATTTCAGTTTTATCATTTATTGAGTGGTAAGTTAGTAATAGCCAAATCCTGACACTCCTTTGTCGTGTCCATACAGTTAACCCTAGGGCTATCTCTGTCTCAATCTAAAAAGTTGTGTTGACCTTAGCAATAAGTTGAATGACTAATATTCATTTCAGGATTAATACCTAGACTTTACTACACCTTCCGTGAAATCATTACTGGAAAAATTTAGGGCACTCTGAGTAAAACTGCCCTAAATTAGACATATCTGTGTTTGTCGATAGGTACCCATCAGTTTATAATTTTGTATCATGCTAGAAACTGGACTAATTTAACATACCAGTTTGAAATAGAGCATATCCTGACAGGCAGAGTCTGTTAATAAAGTGAGCATAAGTTGATGGACCGTATATAAAAGGGGAGTCCTGGATAAGCTATGTAATACTGTACAGGAGACTCAGATGTGTGCTGGCTCTTCAGCACATAATTGTCCTTTTTATAAATTTTGGATAAACCCTTATCAAATGTATCATTGGCGAATATTTTCTACCAGTTTGTAGGTTGTCTTTTCATTTTGTTAATGGTTTCCTTTGTTGTGAAAAAACTTTTTAGTTTGATATAGTCCCATTTGTTTATTTTTTTCTTTTGTTTCCCTTGCCCAAGGAGATATATCAGTAAAAATATTACTAAGGGTGATGTTTAAGAGTTTACTTCTTATATTTCCTTCCAGGAGTTTTTTGGTTTCGGGTCTTACATTTAAGTCTTTAATCTATTTTGAGTTTATTTTTGTATGTGGCGTAAGAGGGTGCTCTAGTTTCATTTTTTTTGCATGTGTCTATCCAGTTTTCCTAACACCGTTTATTGAATAGGCTGTCTTTATCCCACTCTATGTTCTTGCCTCCTTTGTCATAGATTAAATGACCATATAGGCATGGGTTTATTTCTGGGCTCTGTATTCTGCTCCATTGATCTATAGGACTGTTTTTATGCCAGTACATTGCTGTTTTAATTACTATAGCCTTGTAGTATAGTTTGATAACAGGTAGTGTGATACCTCCAACTTTGTTCTTCTTTCTCAAGATGTTGTGGCTATTCAGGGTCTTTTATGGTTCCATATAAATTTTAGGATTATTTGTTCCAGTTCTGTGAAAAATACCATTGGTATTTCGATAGGGATTGCATTGAATCTATAGATTGCTTTGGCTGGTATGGACATTTTAATGATGTTAATTCTTCCTATCCATGAGCACAGTATATGCTTCCATTTATTTGTATTTTCTTCAACTTCTTCAATGTCTTATAATTTTCTTAGTACAAGTCTTTTACCTCTTTGGTTAAATTTATTCCTAGGTATTTAATTTTTTTGACGCTATTGTAAATGGGATTGTTTTCTTAAGTTCTCTTTCTGATAATTCCTTATTGGTTTACAGAAATGAAATTGATTTCGGAATATTTTGTATCGTGCTGCCTTGCTGAATTCATTTATCAGTTCTAATAGTTTTTTGGTGGAATCTCTCTATATAATAGTATCATGTCATCTGCAAATAATGATAGTTTTACTTCTTCGTTTCCAATTTGGGTGCCTTTGATTTCTTTTTCTTGTCTGATTGCTGTGGCTAGGATTTCAAATACTATGTTGAATAAAAGTGTGAAAGTGGACATCATTGTCTTATTCCTGATCTTTAGGAAAACACTTAGATTTTCACTGTTGAGTATGATGTTAGCTGTGGATTTGTCATATATGGCCTGTATTATGTTGAGTTATGTTCCCTCTGTTCCCACTTTGCTGAGAGTTTTTATCATAAACGGATATTGGATTTTGTCAAATGCTTTTTTTGCATCTATTGATAATGATCATATGATATTTAGCCTTCATTTTGTTTACGTGGTGTATTATGTTGATTGATTTGTGGATATTGAACCAACCTTGCATCCCAGGAATAAATCCCACTTGATCATGGTGTATGATCTTTTTAATGTATTATTGAAGCTGTTGCTAATATTTTGTTGAGGGTTTTTGCATCTGTGTTCATGAGGAATATCAGCATGTAATTTTCTTTTCTTGTAATGTCTTTGTCTTGCTTTGGAATCAGTAATGGTGGCCTCATCAAATGAGGTTGGGAGCCTTCCATCCTCTTGAATTTTTTGGAATAGCTCAAGAAGGATAGGTGTTAATTCTTCTTTGAATGTTTGATAAAATTCACCATGAAGCCATCTGATCCAGGACTTTTTGAGTTTTTTGATATAGTTTCTATTAAATATTTTCAAATGTTGGAAAGCCCACATGTTCGGCTATCTGTATTAAGTATATACCTTGAGAATCACTGGCTTAAAACATCTGAAACTCACTGATTCATAAGGTTATTAAATGATACTTGATGATTTTTTTAAAAATCATTATCTGGGTTCCTTTTTTCAAGGACCATAGCTGTAGCTGCGACTATAACAGCTGTTTTGAGTTCTGTGAATTCTTGCAAATTATTGATCCTGAGAGTGGTTTTGGAAACCCCTGAGATAAGGTTCAAGTATTACTTCCCAGAATCTCATCTAGTTAGTTTCTATAAATTATCGAGGGTTTTTCTAAAATAGCATAAGAGGACAAAAAAGTTTCCTCCAACAATCCATTCCAAATGCCTACGAACACTGTTTTGTGGACTTGGCAAACTATATTGCTTTGAAAATGTATAAACCTAGTTATTGGTGACACATGATATCATCTGATCATCAGTGTACTTAGGCGAGGCATTCATGAACAACCTAGCCAATGCTCCTACAAAATCAGGGAATGGCTCTGGTTGGTCTTGTGCTACACCAGTGGGTCTCAGCTTTCACTGCACATTAGTATCACCCGGGAAGCTTTTTATACTAATGATACCCAAGACCCATATTCAGAGATTCTGATTTAATTGTTCTACGCGTATAGACCGGGCATTAGTATTTTTAAAATGCATGATAGAAAGTTCCAACATGCAGTTAGAATTGAGAACCACTGTAAAGGGAGATATATCATATTCCATGTAGTCTGCTTCCTTATGAATGGGTTACTTTTAGCATTAGAAGACTACTCCTTGGCTGAGGACAAAATATCTTTAATAGTACTGGCAATATTCAATTGGCTTTGTAGTAGTTGGGGCCCATCATTTGACTTTGTAGCAATTAAGCTCATTTTCCCCATTCTTTGCCTATATCTGACAGGGACTTCCTTGACCTTGCTCTGGGGATCATTATTGTGGCAGCATTAAGTTCCCTCTGAATATCTCTCCAGAGCTGTGTGCTCCCCTTCTTAACGTGGTCTCTCATTTGATTCCCTAACATGGTGCAGTAATGTTTTTTGCTCATTGCTTGTTCTTACTGGGACACAGTTCCTTTTTAAATTATATTTTTAAAGAGATCGTATCACCTTTCTTCTATTCCAGCTGACGTCAAATAGAGTGGGGTACAAAAACTCTATGGATGACCCATGTTATTTGCATGTCCTCACAATATTTTTGTCATAAAATATGTTCCCTGATCTGAATAAAAAGTTTCACAAACATCCTAATTTTGTGTGTACTGCGTTTCCCTGAAAATAAGACCTAGCCGGACAATCAGTTCTAATGTGTCTTTTGGAGCAAAAATTAATATAAGACCCGGTCTTATTTTACTATAAGATTGGGTCTTTAATACCATGCCGTGCCGTGCCGTGCCGTGCCGTACCATACCATACCCCGGGTCTTATTTTACTATAAGACCAAGTATAATATAATATAATATAATATAATATAATATAATATAATATAATATATAACGTAATATAATATAATAATATAATGTAATACTGACTCAGTCTTATATTAATTGTTGCTCCCAAAGATGCATTAGAGCTGATTGTCCGGCTAGGTCTTATTTTCGGGGAAATATGGTAATACCTCCAAAACTTTTGTTTTGGTTCACCATCACAAAGGAGCAAATGTAATTCCAAACCCCAAATGTAAGTAAAAGGTAGTAAAACCAAGGTGCTTTATGGGTGCCCCTTTCGAGGTCCTGTAGTCAGTCTGCCAGTGTTGCCCCACAACCAGTCCTCTGGGAGAGCTTCTGGAGAGTTATTCGTAAATGTCTGAGTCAGCTTACCTGCTGGCCATGTGATCCTAATTCTCTTTGATTCATTTCACTCACTTAAAAGGGCAATGGCCACAGGTGCAGTTACCTTGTTAGCCCATCTTCTTAACCCACCTGTGAAAGGGTCTGAGGCTAGACATTCCATTGTCTCAACTGCCCCCTCTAAAATTTGAAAGGCCATATGGTTCTAGCGTCTCTACTGCATTTTAAGACTGCTTCTTCACCTTTGTAGTAGGCTGAAACATGACACGTTATATTGGGGTTATAGTGCATCCCAAAAGTTACTTTCCCCAAGTTGTTTTCCATTAATTATCCAATCCTTTTTTCTTTTTTTGCCTACTTAATAATATAGTCATTTCAGTAGTCATCAGACACAAACCCATGAACATGTGGCCCTCTGGGTTGTTTGATTTCTCTGCATGTTACACTGCTATGAGGACGGTCTGAATTTTGGCACAGTGTCCTAGTTGGTCTGGCTGGCTCTTCGCCTGTTTTCCCATTTTGAGTGAAGGGAAGTAGCTTTTGTTTGGACCCATTCTGGTTAGAGTGGAGTGCTCTCCATTAGCAAAATCATAGTCTCTACCTTCCTCCAGAAAAAATTCTCCCACAGCTGTTGTCACGCGGCGTGGCATGCGGGGCCTCTAGTCCTGCTCCCCACATAAGAACGCAGGATAGGGTGAGGCCAAAAAGGAACACCCATGGAGCCATGGATGGGGGGAATCATACCACTATAGTCTCACTGGAGGCTGGGTTGGAGACACAGGAAGCAGGAGCCACACGATCCGCAACCCGCCATCTACTTGTCTCTGCCAACCAACCTCACTTGCTAATCCACACTCCACCACACCGCGCCAGTACACCACCCTTTGCTAGTTTAGCCACGGCAGTTATATCTGTGGCTAATGGCTAACCAGTAACAGCCGATGGCCATCTAGTCACAGTTGATGACCATCTACTACCCGAGCCAGCACCTTTCCACGTGAGGCCGAGAGCCTGGAAACTGCTCTCTGGGACTCTGTCCCCATAGCTGTCCACTTAGTAAGAGGCTTTCCTTCACGACTTGGTGACATGGACGCTCCTTGAAGCAGCGGGGGAGCAAGTGGCGGACTGGCACCTCCACGTGTAGTGCCATGGGGGCTTGGTTTGGCCCTTTTCTGAGGCAGTCCTTGCAGTTTTATCTGGATGGTCTGAGCTTCTCCTCCCTGATTTGATAGGACCCAGGGCATCACTGGAAACCCTTTCTCTGGTAATAAAACGGTGTTGAGGACCATCGAGTCTTTTTAGTTTCAGGTAGACCAAGGAGGTGGGGAGTATTTCATTTTCTGGGGGAGGATAGGAGGGTACCAATTACCTTTGCCGCTGGGAATTTCTTGCTGGTTTCTGGAACATCACCACAGATGGGTTCATTGAACATTAATCCGAACCGCCTTCTCATCCCCTAGGGGCTAGAAAGCCCCAAACTACACTTCCTACGCTGCTCTGTTTCTGATGAACTTCAGGATTTTCAGATTAGATCTTAATCAGGAATTGAGTTAAGTGGGTGAGAGAGGAGGCTGCAGATATGGAATGGCTCGTAATGGCCTTCATAATCCTCCAATCATAGGTGACGCACCGTTGAAGGCCATGGTTGCAGCAGCTGTTTCCTGATACCCGGATAATGGTGAAGGTGGTCTGCGCCTGGATCCAGCAGTGTAGACAGTGGCCTCCTACGTCACCTTGATTCACCATCGTCCCGACTGACCCAGAGGTACTTCCCTTGACAGGTTGGCTCTGTAGTGGTGTTCTGGGAATTAATCGAAGACCGAGCCTAGGGCCTGCTTCCTCGGCCCGGCCACAATTTTGTAAACACTTCATTTTCCACAGTAAATACCTTTTTGATTTTAATAATTCCTGAGTGATTGACATGTCTAAAGTGAATGCTTGGCCTACTGGGTTGTCGCTGATAATATGAGTATACGCTGCTCAACAGCTATTTTAAACTAGTGAGATGGTGGTTGTCTCCTTCCTTTACCTGCTCTCCTCAGTAAAATACTTGCTTTTGAAATTGATATAAACCTACTGGAGGAAGACAAAAGTATATTACATTCCTCAGAAAATGATAGCAGGCTAATTCACTTTTTTTTTTTCAGTTGGTATGTTGAAAAGCATAATAAGCAAGTCAATTACAGGTAAATACTTTTCAGGGCTTTTAAATAATTCATTAGTGAGTTGGACAGTATAGTCAATACACTCACTGTTTTCACAATTAATGATTAATGTAAGGCTTTCTTAACATCCTAGAGAATTAATTGAGATATTGTTTTGCAGATCCCCTATCTCTTTTCAAATATTTTATATTTGGGGAGGTTTCAGCTTGTTTCCCCTCCAATTCATCTTCGTGAAATATTACATATACGTATACATTTCTTTGTCTATCTTTGCTGGTAACATTTTCTTGATCTGCAAGGTAGGTACGCAAATGTTCAGTTGATGCTTATCTCGAGTTTTATTTTAATTGTTGTAAAATACACATAATATAAAACTTAACCATTTTAAGTTGTACAGTTCAGCAGTGTTATGTGTATTCAGATTGTGCAACAGAGCTCCAAAGATTTTTCATTTTTCATTTTGCAAAACTGAAACTGTACCCATGAAAAACTCTCCTTTTTCCCCTCCCCCCTCTCCCATCCCTGGCAACTACCATTCAACATTTTGTTTCCTTCCTTTTTAAGGTTGGATAGTATTTCATTGTATGGAGAGAGAACATTTTGTTTATCTCTTCATCCCTCAGTGGACACTTGGATGGCTTCTACCATTTAGCTATTGTGAATAATGCTTCTATGAACATGGACGTGCAAATATCTCTTGAAGACCCTGCTTTAAATTCTTTTGGATAAATACCCAGAAGTGGGATTGCTGGATCATATAATAATTCTGTTTAATATTTTGGAAAAACTGCCATACTGTTTTCCATAGCAGCTGCATTAAATATATACTTTGAAGTAGGGAGTTTGACATGTTGTCATTTAGCCTTCTGACCAGAATCATAAAATATTGAACTTGTTTATCAGATTTAAAAACATCTTCCACCACCCTAATCTATTCCAATTATTCACTCTGAAGTTCTGGCTACTACCTCTTTTCCCTGCTTAGCCACCTGTTTCCAGCTTAATCGTAGGTTTCATTACCAGTGTGTCTGTATTACCAAAACCTTTAAACAGCTCTGTCTTTCCCTGAGCACTCATCACTTTGGAGCCATTGTTACTTAATACTAATTCCCTATGGGACCTTTTGAATCTCATTGTTTGATCATTTCTATCTACCTCACGCCCAGAGGAGCTTTGTGGATCCCTTATCAATTCTCTAATTTTAGGGGGATGCTACTTTCTCAGACAGACATTTAGGGACAAGCTCAGCTTGGTTTCTTTGGTATCGAGGCACCTTCTCTCTAAGCCCCACTGCCTCCTCTGATTGCCTCATCAGGGATTGCCTTGGGAATCTTAAGGTTTCCTCGGTACTTCTGTCATGCGGGGTGTCAGGCGGGGTCTCAGCTCCCGCTCCCCACATAAGAACGCAGGACACCGTGAGGCCAAAAAGGAACACCCATGGAGCCATAGGTAGGGGAGTCATATCACTGTGTGCTTGCTGGCGGCTGGGTTGGAGACACAGGAAGCAGGAGCCACACTGTTCGCAACCCTCACTGCGCCACTTGCAGGCTCAGCCACTATCTTCTTGCTAGCCCCCATTTTGCTGCTAGCGTAGCCACGGCAGCTATATTAGTGGCCAATGGCTGACTGGTTACACCTGACGGCCAACTAGCCACAGCTGATGGCCATCCAATCACAGTTGATGGCCGTTTACTACCTGAGCCAGCACCTCTCCATGTGAGGCCGAGAGCCTGGAAACTGCTCTCTGGGTCTCTGTCCCCACAACTTCCTTAACTACCTCATCTGACTGTCAATTGTATCCTTCAAGACTCATCTTTGTCTCAAAAATTACCGCAGCTCTCTTTGAGTTAACTCATTGCCCATTTCTATAGTTGAATGACTAGTCTTACAGAAGCGTTCATCTACTAATTGCACGGCATCCACTGCCCTCCCCTGGTCTCTAAGCTCCCTAATGTGTTAAGTAGAAAAGTCCTCTTGGTGAGAAATGCTAAGATTTCCATTTCCTTCACTGAAAACAGTTGTTAGGGTATCCCGGCTCTTCTCTAGTTCCAGTGGGGTTTCATGCATCTTGATAACCCATCTGTGTAGGGTTAGCTTCATCTTTGGCTTCAAGAATAACTTCTCTTGTTTGCCGCGAATCTGTTGAATTAGCTGAGAGCCGGCTCCTTCTCCAGGCTGCATATCTCTATTCTGTGGTGAGTGGGAGAGGGGTTCTCCATCCTTGAAAGGACTCGAGGCTTTTTAAAGGATGTTCCAAGTCTTTCTTCGTGGGGAGATTCCCTAAACTTCTAATTTCATTTTTGTTACCATGATGGTGTCTGTCTCCCCCTTTAGTGTATATTAACCAAGCCAGAGCTCCCTTTTCTAGCTCTTTGGCAAATTCTTTCCTACAGTTAGTAACTTGAGTAGGGTGTAAGCCCTTACTTCCTACCTCTTAAAATCTTAAAGCAAAGCCAAAATCCTTATTTAAAAATATCCTCCAGAGTTCTTTTCCCCCCTTTACACAACATGACAACTTAGAAATAGCAATAAGCTCATACTGCCTTAATAACGTCCAACTTTTCTCTTTTGGAAAGCAGTCTGTTTCCTTCTTTTGCTGTATACCTAGGTAAAAACTACTCACTTTGTTGCACCAGATATTACACACTGACCTAAGTTAATTTAGCCACTCAGCAAATTGTTAGGTTCTTTTGGTATTTTTCATTGGCCTCTGGAAATTAGAAGTAGTCAGTGCTTTGTATATTTGCTTCCCTACGATACCAGGTGATATGAAAGCAAATCTTAGATCTAATTTTGCCAAAGATACACAAACACAGGCAGAAACAATTAGGACTTCCTGTTCTTAACAGTTCAGGAGTCCCACTCTCTGCCCTTACTTCGTTTGGCTACTACTTGATAGCTGGATCAGACAGCTTTGTTAGTTCAGGGAAGTCTTACATGAAATAAAGTGGCACAGAACCAATGGGTATTTAGACCTTAAGGACTGCATTACAACTCATAGGCTGCTGGCCTTTCCAGATTTTTAAATCTTGTTTATTCAAGGGCAGTGGGACCTAAGCAATGACCTAACCAGCAACATATCTTGAACACCATTATTTCTCCCAAGAAAAAATTATTGCTAACAACCCTCATGCTCGTTAACACACCCTCAGGGTATAGATATTTATATTTTCAATCAGAGGTCTTAATAACCTCCTTTGGAATATGAATTCCCGATGAGGGTACATCATAACCGTACTAACCGCCTTTGTTGTATAGATGACAGTTATCTTGGATACATCACAATTTCTGTTGCAGAAAATATAAAAGCAAGCCATGGAATTGGATAGCAGTTAAATGGAAAGAAGAGAGAAAAATCTGAGTTGTTTTCTACACTACAAGGCAAACTGGTCAAGTACATGGGACCTTTATCTTTCCCAGTCTTTCCTTTAGTAGCTCTTCTACCACTCAATGGTGGCCCTCCTCCTGCCCTGAAAGCATGTGGTGTTCTTACAATCGTCGTCCCTCATCAGAACAGGTTCTTAGAAAAGGATTTGGTGAACTCACACACAATAACAGAGTGGAGAAGGTGGGAGCAAGCTAAAAGCTTGTTGTGCGCTAAACACCGAGAATATTTACATAGTTCAGCATGCTCGGGAAGTGGAACAAAAATCCTGCTATTTTAAATCACCATTTACCAAGCCTGCACTATGCGTCTACTCTGACACACAGTGTGTTAGTCCATTCAGGTTGCTGTAACAGAGTACCACAGACTGCGCGGCTTATAAACAGCAGAAATTTATTTCTCACACTTCTGGAGGCTAGAAGTCCAAAATCAAAGCACCAGCAGATTCAGTGTTTGATGATAGCCCAGTTCCTTCATAAATGGCCATCTTTTCCTTTTGTCATCATCTGACAGAAGGGACAAAGGAGCCCTCTGGTGTGTCTTCTATAAGGGCACTTATATGAATGAATGATTGATCTGACTTGATTACCTTCCCAGGGCCCCACCTCCAGATACCAACACATTAGGAATTAGGTTACAACCTATGAATTTGGGGGGAGGGGCACAGACATTCAGTCTATAGCACATGTTTTATTTTTATATATGTATGTGTGTGTGTGTGTGTGTGTGTGTGCAGATACACACATACATTCTTATGCAACATTCACAACTTCCTTGTGCGGCAGTTAGCATTATTTCTGTTTTATAGTTTAGGAAACTGAGGCTCAGAGAGGTTAAGGAATTTTTCTAAGGTATTGTAATTGCCTTCACAGTGAAAAGATTTCCTGGGGCTTGCATTTTAACAGTGAACAATGCCTTAGGACATAGGAATTCATTTCTCGTGGTGATTTCCAGGTGTCAGTGAACTGGTTGGAAAAGTGATTGTCCCATTAAACAACTGATCTCTTCTGTGGTGGGAGATCTCAGTGAGGAGTTGGCAAGAAAAATCATCCATGTGTACTGAACCTCTACTTTAATAGTTTCATCTGCTGTTGTTCTTCCCCCTCCCCCTTCTCCGCCTTCCTTATACATCCCTTATACACAAACAGATACATGTGTTTCTTGCATATTTAACTAAGATTACTCTACAAAAGTGCTGTATTTAGAAGGTTATAAGAGATTGTATTAATTTTTACAGGGAATATACATAAAGGCCTAATAGCATTCCCACTGGTATCTTTCTTTTTCTGTTTTTTTAAATTCATCATTTTATTTAATTAAATTTATTGGGTAAAATTGGTTAATAACATTGTATGTTTCAGTTATACAGTTCTATAATACAACATCTGTATGTTTCAGGTATACAGTTCTATAATACAACATCTGTATGTTGCATTGTGTACTTATCCAGAGTCTACTCTCTTTCCCTCACCATATGTTTGACCCCCTTTATCCTCTTCATCCTCTCCCCATCTCCTTTCCCCTAGTAACCATCATACTGTTGTCTGTGTCTATGAGTTTGATTGTTTTGTTTGTTCGTTTGTTGCTTTATGTTTTATATCCCACATATGAGTGTATCCTTTTCCATCTGTCTTATTCACTTAGCATAATAGTCTCAAGATCCATCCATGTTGTCGCAAATGACAATATTTCATCATTTTTTATGAGTGAATGCACTGGTAGCCTTCAGTGTCAGGGTATTCTGCCTGCTCGTTTGCTATAGTCAAGAGGTCTTGGAGGTTCTTCTATAAATCTTTGTGTCAAATGTCAACCATTTTGTGGTTAAAACTGATTGCAAGTAAGTTTTACATTGACTTTTACATGTTATTTATTTTGCATAGATTATTCATAGCTCTGTATTTCATCTTTTTTCTTATTAATTGGAAAAAAGAACTCGTCTTCCATCTTATTACAGTGGTCATTGAATACACACTATTAGTCATTATTTCATGATGATTATTACCAATGTAATAGTTATTAACAAAATGTCATCATCTTGTACCTTCATTGATACAATGATGATTAGTATCTGTGTGTCATCTCGTATAAACAGGGCAGCCATGAACTATGCCTATTGTCTATTACTGTCACATGTAAAAAAAATGTTATGGAATAAATGTAGAACTTCTATTTAAGATGGTATCGCATGTTCATGCTTTGAAGTCCTCTATACCTGATACGTATGTGGAATCGATAAGAGATAAAAGAGAAAAAGATAAGTTAAAACAATATATCTGTGCTGAAAAACAAGGTAAATATCTGTCTGTAAGTGAAACTGAACCAAGCACCTGGACCTTGAAGTAGGCCAAGGTATACAAGACTTCTTTTCCCTTGTGGTAAAAGGCATTAAGTAAAAAGAGCCCCATTTGATGTGGGATACCAAATGAAGACTTGTTGCCCTGTGTAAATAATGGAGACCACACAAATGAAAACAAGCAGAGGCTATTTATTCAGAACTTTCTGTGGTAAGGGGGTCAGCCACCATCATTTCAGTTTGGCAGAGATCCAAAGGTGGTCGGGAGTGAGAAAGCTTTATAGTGGGAAAAGGAAGGATGGCTTCAGGTATGTTTCCATTGGATTTTGTTGGCATAGGGTAGCTGGAAGCAGGCTAACTAGAATGGGACATCCTATATGATTGGTTTGGAGAATATACATATATATATATATATATATATATATATACATATATATACTTTTTTTTTGCTTAAATTTTTTTTTATTGAGGTGAAATTCAGATAACATAAAGTTAACCATTTTAAAATGAACAATTCAGTGGGATTTAGTGCATTCACAATGTTGTGTAGCCACCTTCGTGTAGATCCAAAACATTTTCGTCATGGCACAAGGAAACCCATCAGTACTATGAGAACGGTTCCCATTTCCATAGGAGAATGCTTCCCATTCGCTCCTCCCTGTTCCTAGTAACCATCTTTCTATCTCTAAGGTTTTCCTGTTCTAGTAATTTCATATAAATGGAATCTTATAACATATTACCTTTTGTGTCTAGCTTCTTTCACTTAGCATAACGTTTTCAAGTTTCATCCATGTTGTAGCATATATATAAGTACTTCATTCCTTTTTATGGCCAAATAATATTCCATTGTATCGATGTACCACTGTTTTTTTCACATTATAAAAATATAATTTTTGACTTGTGACTGACTATAGAACTATTTAAGCGTTGAAGTATTAGTGCATTTACTTTAAAAGGTTATTACGTATCATCTCTTTCCTGTGAAAATACTTTTTTTTTTAGTTAAAATTCATTATGGGTGACAACGGTGAGTAAAATTACATAGGTTTCAGGTGTACAATTCTGTATTACATCATCTATAAATCCCATTGTGTGTTCACCACCCAGAGTCAGTTCTCCTTCCATCACCATATATTTGATCCCCTTTACCCTCATCTCCCACCCTCCACCCCCTTTACCCTGTGGTAACCACTAAACTATTGTCTGTGTCTATGAGTTTTTGTTCCTTCATTTGTCTGTCTTGTTCCTTTGTTGCTTTCAGTTTTATATTCCACATATCAGTGAAATCATATGGTTCTTGACTTTTTCTGTGTAATTTATTTTACTTAGCATAATAATCTCAAGATCCGTCCATTTTGTGCACGTGGCACTATTTCACGATGTACCACTTGTTTATCCATTCATTCATTGATGAGCAAATTGCATTTGTAACTTAAAAACATTAAAGATAAAAGAAAAGTTAAACCAATAAATCGTGAAATTCCAATAAGTTGTAGAGTCTACTTAATGGAGAACATATTCCTCTTCTTGGTCCTAAGCACTGACTTTTGATAATGATTTAAAAAAAAAATCCTAGGAAATTGATTCTACTACCTGAAATAGTCGTGTTCCCATGAATAATTTTAGGTTTCTTATCATTAATCAGTGTGGGCTTTGGAGCTAGGAAATAGACTTCTTTATAACCTTAATTGGCCTATCTGTATTTCCTTTCATTAGTAAAAATAAATGTAGTTCAAAAACAGGTTTTAGAAAAGAAATAAAACAGGGAGTCCTCAGTTTTTCTTCAGATTATGATTCATGTCCACTCGTGATATTTATACTGAAATAGAAGGTTTAGAACATTGAAGACTAGAACTTACTAGTTATGAAAATTGTAAAAATTAAGTGGTAACATTCATATTTTGTAGAAAAATAATCACAAAATATTTAGTAAAAATATGACTGGCCCCAAGGGTACTTAAAATTGGAAAGGTTATTGCAAAGGACAGTGTCACACACTCTCCTGCAAATATCCCGTAAGACTCTCAAGGCTCCACAGGAATTTATCAGACAGAAGATCTGAATTACACATAAATGGCAAGAGCTAATTTTTTTTTATTAGTTTCAGGTACACAAGACAAAGTAATACTTAGACGTTTATCATTTATATCCCTCACACTGTGTGAACCCCCACCCATCCAATATCCCTCTGACATCGCACAGAGCCATTACATTTCCACTGTCTCTATTCCTAATGCTGTACTCCGCTTCTTGTAAGTATATACATATATATGTATACATATATATATATATAATTATAGTTGGCATTCATTATTGTTCAGCTTCAGGTGTACAGTGCAGTGATCAGGCATCTACATCTTCCCTGAAGTGGTCTCCCAAATGGGACACGTGTCCATCGGATACCCTACAAAATCTTTACAACATTATCGATTACGTTCCCCAAATTAATTTTCAGAACCCCGTGGCCATCTTGTGGTTACCGACTGTTTTCTAATCCCCTCACCTTCCCCCTTATCCCCACCCCCCTGCCCATCTAACAATGGCTAGAGTTGATTTGATTGCAGTAATGATGTTTTCCTGCCTTCCACATGACCTTGATCAGAAAAGGCAGAGTACCTATTGGAGGGTAGCATTCATGAATCTGGTAATATTAGATCCACTACAACAATGTACTGGTTCAAGCGACACAATAATGCTATGCTTTTTATTGAGATATTGTTTTAGAATATAAACTTATTCTAAAGCTTTAAATCCACGGTAAAAATGAATACAGTGCATCCAATTCATAATATTTATCCTGATACGCAATGTACATTTTCTATCTATTTATTTATTTATTTATTTATTTTTGGTTTTATTAGTTTCAGGTGTACAAAACAATGTAATAAACATTTACACCCCTCACAAAGTGATAACCCCCTCTCTCCCAATCTGCTACCCCTGTGATATCATATATGGCTGTTACAATTCCATTGACTCTATTCCCTACGCTGGACTCCACATCCTGTGACCATATATATATATATATATATATATATATATATATATATATATATATATATATATTATAGTTGACATTCACTATTATTCACCTTCAGCCTCGGGTGTACAGCGCAGTGGTCAGGCATCTACATCATCCCTGAGGTGGTCTCCCAAATGGGACAAGTGTCCATCGGATACCTTACAAAATCTTTACAACATTATTGATTATATGCCCCAAACTGTCTTTCGTATACCCGTGGCAATCTTGTGACTACCAATTTGTACTTTTTAATCCCCTCACCTTCTCCTCCTATCCCCACCACCTTCCCATCTAGCGACTATCCGTTTTTCCTATATATCTCTGAGATTGTTTCTGATTAGTTTGCTCATTTATTCTATTCTTTAGATTCCACATATAAGTGAGATCATATGGCATTTGTCTGTCTCTGTCTGACTTATTTCACTCAGCATCATGTTCTCTAGGTCCATCCATGTTGTTGCAAATGGTAAGATTTCTTTCTTCTTTATGGCTGCGTAATACTCCATTGTATAAATATACCACAGTTTCTTAATGCAGTCGTCTACCGATGGGCATTTCAGTTGTTTCCATGTCTTTCATTTCAAAGGGTCCTTAGCTGTGAGGCTTTGACTTTGATTAACTTACCTGAATGGCAAAGTGCTTCCCCCAGTGAATATTTCCAGTTTTCCTCGGTAATCTCTTCACTTTTTTCTGCCTTGCATTGGAAGAATCAAGTGTCCATTTTCCCTTTTTATTATTAACAAACCACTGATAAATTTAGATCCTTCTAAGTTTTGTATTCTCCTTTATTTTTACTGGACAGTGTGATTTTCATCACTGCAAATTCCGTGACTATGTCATTTCGCTGAGGCTCCTATACCTTTATTTTGTAACTTGTGAGAATGTTGGTACCTCACTTTTTGTCCTCCATTGAGTTTTGAAAACTGGATTAATTCCTTACAACATTATTGAAATTGCTTATTACAAGTAGCTTATAATCGCTAAAGCCAATGGTCTTGTCTCAGTTTTCACCTACTTTGAAAGACTTTGTGGCATGGGTTTGTATTCGGTATCTCCTAGGCGTTGTCTGCAGACGGGCCCCTGGGAGGGATATAGCCCTGGGCAAAGTCGTCCCATGAGTCTGAGAGAAATATTGTGTAGAGAATGTGACTGTGAGCCTTCAGCAAACTAGATTCCTTCCCAGGAGCTGGGAAATGAGTGCATTGGCCCTGAAGAGGGGGTCTAGCGAATACACTTCAGTATCCATGACACCATACTTTGAAAACATGCCCTAAATGCCACCACTTCTCATCCGGTCCGCCACGCACACCCTGTGTTGATCTGTTATCCTATCTCACCTGGCTTATTGCCATAGCCACCTAACTGGTCTTTCTGCTTACATTCTCTGTGCCTCTGCCGTTTCTTCTCTACATGGTAGCTTAAGAGAACTTTTAAAAAGTGTGTCAAAACATGCCACCTTTAAACTCAGAGCTCATCAATAGCTTCCCTATTACACCTAGACTAACATTCAAAACCCTCAACGTGGCCTTTGTGACCATTCTTGGTCTGTCCTCTGTATATGTCTCGGAACTTATCTCCTACATCTCGTCCTCTGGGAGTGCCACTCTAGTTCCTTGCTATTCCTCAAACATCCTAAGCACACATACCATATTTTGGTATGAAGTTCTCTTTTATCCTGGAATGCCCTCTAAGGCATCTACTTGGCTCATGCTCTGTTTTTCTTCTGGGCATGTGTCACCTTGCCAGAAACAACTTCTGTGACCAACATGTCAAATATTATGTAATTCCCCATCTTCACTTGTATTTTTACACAGTACTTATCACCACCCGACCTAGTCAATATTTATCGATTTATCTCTCTCCTACCATCAGAATGTAAAGTCTATGAGGTCAAGAACTATATCTTGATCTCAGCTGTGTCTTCATTGTGTGACCCTTAGTAGGTGCTCAAAAAGTCTTTATCAAAAGAATGAATCAAATAGTAAGCCAATATGTTAACCTTTTCTTTCAAAGGTCTTTTGAGATTCTTTGTCTTCAAATTCTTTATATATCAGTCTTATAAAAGGGAGGCTAACTCTGGGAATGAGGTTCTTGAGGCCAGATCCAGAACCTTCTTTGAACCATAATCCGCCAATTTCCTAATGAAACACGTAGCAGGGATTGCTGACTTCTCCTCTTCATCTTGCACACAAAGATACACTACATTTCCCAGCCTCCCTTACGTCTAAATGTGACCGTGTAACTCAGTTCTCGTCATTGGAAAGTGTGTAGACATTATTTATGACATGTTGGGGCCAACATTTTTAAGAAGTGGGTTTGCCTGCTCCACACTTTTCCCCCTTTTGTTAGCTATATGCAGATGAAGATAAGATTAATGATAGAAAAGTTAGAGGATGGATGGTCTCTCGGTCCTTGAAACACCACATGGAAGAGAGACATCCCCATACCAGAAATACCCACCTGGGACTGTCACATGAATGAGAAATAAACTTGTATTGTGTTTAAACTATGATATGTTTGGAGGTCTGTTTGCTATAGTTTAAACCGACAGTAACTGTGTTAGTTTGCTGGGGCTGCCATAACCAAGTGCCACGAACCAGGTAGCTTAAAAAAACCCCAGTAATTTATTGTCTCACAGCTCTGGAGTCTAGAGATCTGAGATCAAAGCGTTGGCAGGGTTGGTTCTTACTGAGGGCTGTGAGGCAGAATCTGTTTCATGTCTCCTCGCTTCTGGTAGTTTGCTAACAATCGTTGACATTCCTGCTTGGAGATGGTATTCTCCCCGTATCTTAACATCATCTTTCCTCTGTGTCTCTCTTTCTTTTCATGTCTTTTTTATAAGGACACCAGTCATATTGGATTAGGGCCTATCCTACTTCAGTACTCATCTTAATTTAACTGATTATATCTGCAACTGCCCTATTTCAATATAAGGCCAGATTCTGAGATACTGGGGATTAGGACTTCAACATACAATTTGGGGGAGCACAATTCAACCTATATCACTAACCAAAATCCTTTTGCAATATAGTACTTACAGGAGGTAAGTACACCTCTAGCTCGAAATGACTGGACATGTTTCCAGGTAATGGAGCTTAGGCTGCAGCAGGGTGGAGGCTAGGAGCAGGTGAAAAAAGGATTCTGGGAGGATGGAGGATGAATTGCTCTTTTTTGACTCATCTACTTCCAAATATATGTGTCTCTTTTTTCTGTGTGCTGTCGACCCCCAGAGGTTTCCTACCTGCTTCCCTTCTAACTCCTAACATTGCAAAGTGATTGAGTAAAGGATCTCGAGATGGGGAGATTATCCTGGATTATCCAGGTAAACCCTAAATAGAACCTCATGTATCTTTATTAAAAGGAGGCGGGGGCTAGTTGATAGACAGTAGACGACAAGGAGTTGTGACCATGGCAGTAGACATTGGAGTGATGTGGACACAAGCCGAGGAGTGCTGTAATCCCCCAGAAACTAGAAGAGACAAGAAATGATTCTCCATTAGGTCCTCCCGAGGGAGCATGGCCCTGCCACCATCTTGATTCCACTCTGGTGATACTGATTTCAGACTTCTGGTGTCCAGAATTGTAAGAGAATAGAGTGGTAATTTTGTGGTAATTTGTTACAACAGACACAGGAAACAAATACACGTAGCTTAATAATATCAGATAAGGATGACCATATCTATCTCACAGTATCGTGGTAAGGATTAAATCAGGCAATATATTTAAAAGTTCTTACTAGAACCAGGCATATACTATATAAAAGGGAACTATCTTTATAGTGGGTACTATTACTAAAACTGGACCTGATGATTTGGGGACTTTTTTTCTTTTTAAAAAAAGGAATTTGGGTTTTGAGGTAAATAGCATGATTGGAGTTGAGTGTGTATGTTGGTCAGGAGGTGAGGGAAAGGAGAGTGTAGTGAAGAGTTCGGGCTGGGATGGAATAGCTTCTGATTTTAGACTAGAAAGTGGCATCTGTAGTCATTCATTGCTTTCCCTGCTTCTTGATAAATCCTTCCTCCACAGTCCTGTCTTACTCCAGCCCTGGGCAAGGTAAAGAGGAAAATGAAAAGTAGAGGAGAGAAGGAAAAAGTTTTTCTGTGAAGTAGCCCACCATAGGGAGACATGAAGAATTTTGCCTAAGGGCTGCTTACCCCTGGCTGGTTAATATATAAAAGGCCACGCAGAATGTAGTCACATAAAAGTCAAGAGTTTGGGACAACGTATTTTTTCCTTGACAAACAAATGTGTTCAGTTGTTGACCAGAGCAATGATTTTTGCTGTGTAGCCCTCTGATTCAATTCACCTGCTTTTCATCTGGGGATTCTACAGTCAACTTATTGCATGAATAATCTAAAGGACTGATCATTTCATGGCAAAATTTCTGCTTGTATATTTCTGTTCATGGCATTAATTGCTACAAAATTTGGCATTGCTTTGTAAAAGCTGGAAATTTTACCCCTGGTATACCTCCTAGGGAAAAATTAATAAACAATATTTTCGATAATACCTGGTTTTCAACAAATAAATACGACTCCAAAATCTATCAGTGACATAAAACACACAACAAGCTAGTTGCCAAATTTGAATTGAATAATTAGTGAGCTGAATTAGCAGGCTGTAATTGTATCTAATGGAGAGGAGGCTTTTCAGCTTTTTTTTCCCCCCAGCTTTCTCATAGGATGTATTGGAACATCTAGTTATTTGACTTTCTTCTGACCCCTTATTCTTCTCCCACCTCATGGGGTGGGAGCTCATAGAGCTGTACGTATCTGAAACAAAATGAGGAAACTGAATTCAAACTAATTGACCATAAGAAGAGAGCCATGATAATGGGACACTTATTAAACCATTTCTCATATTCCTATTTTTCCATATTTAACGAGGTCAGCAAAATACTGAACTGTTAGTAAGAAGACCTAAATTACTATATTCAGATCTGCAACTAGCTAACTAGGTAACGTTAGATGAATTAATTTGCCCTTACGAACCTCAGTTTCCCAATTTTTAAAATGCCACAGTAGACTGAACGATTTCTAGTCCCGCTTTCACGAGCCAACACTCTATAATTCTGTGTTAATTGGATTTTAGGTTTCCTTTCAGAAAAACACTTTTGACTTCCCAAGTGTAAATCAGTGCGTACTGGGGCCAAAGTGTCCTGATCAGAAGATGCAATGAATCCCAGTTTCCCAAGATAACTCTTTCTGTATGTTTTCTAAAATTTGATGTCCAGCAACCTCATTCCCTGCTGCCTTGTTTCATTTGTACTATAGCCTGTGGTCACTGGTTGTTGTCTTAGTTCACGTGGCTGTAATGAATTACCATAGACTGAGTGGCTTAAACAACAGCCATTTATTCCTCACAATTCTGGATGCTGAGAAGTCCAAGATCAGGACACTGGCAGAGCTGGTGTCTGGTAAGGGCCCACTTCCTGGTTTGCAGATGGCTGTCTTCTTGTATTGTCACATGGTGGCAAGCAAAGAGAGATCCTTTGCTTCCTCCTCTTGTATCAGGACATTAATCTTATCATGTAGGCTCTACATTCATGACATAATTACCTCTCAAAGGCCCCACCTCCAAATAACATGATAGTGGGGATTAGGCTTGAACATGTGAATTTTGTGGGGATACAGTCTGTAGCAGTTGTAGTTGGCAATCAGTGAGTCATGGCATAGTCATTTTCATAGGACACTTAGCAGCCCATACCAAGGAGTGTTTGATAGAGTTTTCCCATAATTTGGCAATTTGTTACCATAATACAGTGGTACCTGCGTTTTCGAACATAATCTGTTCCGGAAGACCATTCGAGTTCTGAAACCTTTGAAAACAGCCGACAGCTGGGTCTCAGTATCTTGCACTCAGCGGAAGCCATGTGACATGTTCGACTTCCGAGGCACGTTAGAAAACCGAAGCACTTACTTCCGGGTTTATGTCGTTCGTAAACCGAAATGTTCGTCAACGGTGACGTTCGAAAACCAAGGTACTACTGTAAAAATGTATTAGAGAACCAAATAAAACTACCTGGTCTCCCTGCCCTTTTAATACTGCCTTTTAAAATCCATCTTTTAAATGCACCAGCAGATGCATTTGAACTTGGCTGATCATTCCTCCCTCAGGTATAAACCCTCAATGGGACTGTAGAATCACATGAAATATCCAGACTTCTTACATAATTTATAGAAACCTTTGTAGTATGATATGACCCCTGATAATCTCTCTCACTTCATTTCTCAAAGCATCTCCCACCTCACATTGCACCTTCCACACATGACACACTCCAGACACACTGAAAATACTTGTGGCTTACCAAACACACCACAGTATCCTGACTATTATCTTAGTCCCTTTGTCACACACCCACTACCTGAAATACCCCCTCCCCATCGTTTTAGTACTTTGATGTTTTGTATTTCCATTGTTCCTGTTTTCCTTTGTTTCTGCCATCCTTTGTAAATTGGTGGTTTTCCATGGTGGTATGCTTTGATTCGTCTTTATCTTTTGCGACTATTCTAGGTTTTTGCTGTATGGTTACCATGAAACTTACATAAAACATTTTATAGATAAAACAGTCCATTTTAATCTGATAACAATTTAACTTTGATCATATGCAAAAGCTCTATCTTTTTGCTCCCCATTTAATATTTTGATGTCACAATTTACCTCTCTTTATATTGTATACGCATTATTTATAGTAGCTGTAGTTATTTTCATACTTTTATCTCTTATACTACAGTTAAATAGTTAACACACCATTTTATTACAGAATTACTTCTCTAAGTCTGACTGTATATTTACCTTTACCAACATATTATATACTTTCATATGTTTTCATGGTACTAATTCGAGTCTTTTCTTTTAGCTTGAAGAATTCAGTTCAGCAGTTCTTGCATGGCAGGCCTAGTGGTGATGTCCTAACTCCCTCAGCTTTTGATTGTCTGGGAAAGTATTTCTTCTTCATTTCTGAAGGACAACTTTGCCGGAATCAGTATTCTTGGATGGCAATTTTTTCTTTCAACACTTTGAACATATCATTCTCCTCTCTCCTGGTCGGCATGTAAAGCTTCTACTGAGAAATCCGCTGATAGCTTAATGGAGATTCCTTTGTAGGTTATTATTATTTTTTCTCTTTGCTGCTTTTAGGAGTCTCTTTTTCTTTGATTTTTGAGTTTCATTATAATGTTATCTTGGAGAAGGTAATTTTGAATTGAGATAATAGGGTGACCTGTTGGTTTCATGAAATTGGGATGTTCAAGTCTCTCCCCAGGTTTGGGAAGTTCTTAGCTATTATTTCTTTCAATAAATTTCCTGTCACTTTCTCCCTCTCTTCTTCTGGAACTCCAGTTTTTCTAATATTTGTACATTTGATGGAGTCCCATAGATTATGTGGGCTCTCGTTACCCTTTTTTATTCTTTTCCCTTTGTTCTTCTCTGATTAGGTTATTTCATATTTACTATCCTCTAACTCACTGGTTTTATCTTTCAGGTGGTCTGCTCTGCTGTAAATGCTCTCTATTGCTTTTTTCATTTAATTCATTGAATTCTTCAGCTCCAGAATTTTTGTTTTTATTAAAGTTCATTGGGGTGACAATGGTTAGTCAAGTTACATGGGTTTCAGGTATGCAATTCTGTAATACATCATCTATATATCGCATTGTGTGTTCGCCACCCAGAATCAGTTGTCCTTCCATCACCATATCTTTGATCCCATTTACCCTGAAAGCGACAAAGGGACAAGACAAACAAACAAAGAAACAAAACTGGTAGACACAGACAATATTTTAGTAGTTACCAGAGGGTAAGGGAGGGGGTGGTAGATAAGGGTAAGCGCCAGAATTTCTGTTCTTTTTTTTTCTTTAATGGTTTTTTTGGGTCAAATTTCTCATTTTGTTCCTGTATTGTTTTCCTCATTTTGTTGAATTGTCTTTATGTATTTTGTTGTAACCCATTGAGTTTCCTTAGGACAGCTATGTTGACTTCCTTATCAGCTAGATCACAAAATTCCATGTCTTTTACTTCCACTATTGTAGAATTATTGCTGTCTGTTGGTGATGATGTGCTTCTGGATTCTTCATGTTCCCTGTAGTTTTTCATTGCGCTTTCACATTTGAAGTAGCAGACACCTTCTCAAATCTTTACTAGTCACCTCAGATGGCATATACTTTTGTTGGTCCTGTTCTATCTGAAGCTTTCTCCAACCTTGCATGGTTATACCTGACGCACACTTCTTGCTCCCTCTTGTGGCAGAATTCTTAAGCTTTTACGTCTTCTCTGGTTCTCACGACTCACAGTCTGGCTGCTGGAAACCTCTCTTTTGTTTGTCAGAAGGTGGCACTACAGCTCAAGTTTGTGGTTTCTCCCTTGTCCGCAGATCCTGGTCTGATTTTCTGAGTGCAACCCATGTATAGGAGCTCTCTCTCCCCACTGCACCTGGGAACAGGAACAAGGAGTCAGGTGTGGGTTTAGCATTTGCGGTGTTGAGGGCCAGGTGGGGGATCCTCATGTGAGGTTCACCCAGAAACTTGTGAGTGGACTTCCTGTTGAAATCCTGAGCACAGAGGGAAAAGACAAAAAGTTCAGCAAGAAACATTACAACATATGCTGAGGATGGAATTGAAGGAAATGCTTACTTGAGTTTATTTTTTTTATTTTAGGGAAGGAAAACTGTAGTAAAATTGTAATGCTCAATACATACCGATAACAAAAGACGAGTACAAGTCACGTTTGACTTCTGCAATGACAAGAGGTACTGATTGCAGCTCTAGTCATAGCAGCCAACATATGGAAATAACCGAAATGCCCATCGGTAGACGACTGGATAAAGAAACTGTAGTACATTTATATAATGGAGTATTACTCGGCCATAAATAAGAATGAAATCTTAATATTTGTAATGATATGGATGGACCTATAGTTATGCTAAGTGAAGTAAGTCAGATGGAGAAAGACAAATACCATGTGATCTCACTTATATGTGGAATCTAAAGAACAGAATAAATGAGCAAACTAAACAGAAACAGCCTCAGAGACACAGAGAAAAAACTGAGGGTTGGTAGATGAGAGGGAGGTGGGGATGAGGAAGAAGTTGAGGGGATTAGAAAGCACAAATTGGTAGTCACAATATTGCCACGGGGATATGAAAGACACTTTGGGGAATATAATTAATAATGTAAACATTTTGTAGGGTATCAGATGGCCACTTGTCTTATTAAGGAGATCACTTCAGGGCCTGTGTAAATGCCTGACCACTGTGCTGTACACCTGAAGCTGAAGCTGAATAATATTGAATGTCAACTATAATTGAATATATATATATATATATATATATATATATATATATATATATATGTGTGTGTGTGTATATATATATATATATAGTCACAGGATGTGGAGTACAGCATAGAGAATAGAGTCAGTGGAACTGTAACAGCTATATACGATGTCAGAGGGGTAATAGATTGGGGGAGGGGAGTTATCACTTTGTGAGGGGTGTAAATGTCTAACTATTGCATTGTTTTGTACACCTGAAACAAACAAACAAAAAAAAAGTAGTAGTAGTGTCTGGATGCTGAAGGAAATGCTTGCTTGTAAATTCTGAGTTGTAAGAATTAAGAAGGGCCACTGGGTTTATTGCTTTTTGTTTAACAGGTTGTGTGCAGGTATATTAGTTTCCTAGGACTGCTTAACAAATGACCACAAAATTGGTTGCTTTAAAAAATGTATTTTCTCACAGTTCGAGAGGCCAGAAATACGAAATCATTTTCAGTGGGTAGAAATTAAAATGTCAGCAGGGCCATGCTCTCTCCAGAGGCTCTAGAGAAAAATATAATTCTTTTCTTACTTAGCTTCTGATGGTTTCCAGTGTTCCTTGGCTTGTAACAACCATGCCAGTGTTTGTTTCCATGGACATGTTGCCTTCTCCCCTTCTATGGGTCACATCTCTTTCTGCCTCTCTGAAAAGGACAGATGTGATTGGATTTAGGACTCACCTAAATAATACAGGATAAGATCTTGAACCTAATTCCATCTGAAAATACCCTTTTTTCAAATAAGATGACATTTATAGGTCCAGGAATAAGAATTCAGTATCTTTTGGGACCATTTTCCAGACTACTACAGCAGATATCTGTACTCCTTTTGCTTCTCTCTTTCTTAAGTGACTCTACTACTTGATTTCTCTTTCTCTGAGATCTCTTAGGTGTGAAGGTCAGGTTGTTGTATATATGCCAGGCAGTATGATTTGGCAGATTCCTTTTAAAAGGAATGCTTGCAGAGAAGGTAAAAACTCATTGCTTGGGACAAGCATTCTTCTAGAAGAACTATGTAATGGAAATAGCATTAAACTTGGCTCATAAGACCTGCGAACTTAAAGAATATTGGGTATCCTTCTCTTTTTCTGTAAGTTTCATGCATGTGAACTTGAAAAATGTTCCCTCACTTAGATCTAACTGAAGTTTTTTTCTATAAAATTAATTGATCTTCAAGTACACTTCCAGCTTCAGTATTCTTGGATTTCATGGTGTTGAATATAATGGGCTTGCTTTGTGGCAAGCTTTCTTTTCCCCTAGGCATTGCAGATTCTCTTTCCTCTTTTTCTTTCTAGGTATATCAGTTTTCGTGCTTCTCCCAAAACTGCCCTTTACGTGTGGCAATCAAATTGTGCTCACTGTATAGTGTTAGATCCCCAAGCCAAGATGTTACAGCAGGTCCTTGAATAATGTTGTTTTGTTCAACATTGTATTGTTAAAATGTTGATGAGGTGCTGTGGGAACTTAACTCTTGTTTATATCACTTAAACTATGAAAAAATTGGTTTCCTTGTATGTTGTTTCACTTAGTCCCAGAACCTATTGATGGCTTTCTATATTAACAAAATCGGTTAGAAATACTGACATCTCAGGGCCTGGCAGAATCAAACCAGAAACCACTTACACAGAATTTTCAAATCTCAGAGCCAAAAGCAGACTACCCCTGAATAAACAACCCTTTCTGAATGACAAGTTGTAGAGTCAAGTTACACATCTTAAAGGAAAAATTATTGCCATTGAAATCGGAAACCTCAGTGGACAAGATAAAGATGAAGAATTGATGAACTAAAAGATTGAGCTTAGAAACTACTTGGAATGCAGAGAAGTAAAAAATAACTTTCAAAATTCTGTGAAAAAAGAGGCATCATACACAGAGTTAAAAGACACATAGTTAGGAAGAAGATAGTTACAATATATAAAACAAACAAGAGATTAGCTGATATGGGGAAACATGTTGGAGTAGAGGGTAGGAGCAGATTTGTGGGTCGATGGAAATCAAGAGTTTGATTTGGGTCATGTGAAACTTGAGATGCATTTATAGATATCAAATGGAGATATCAAGTATGCAGCTAGATCTAGACGTCTAAAGTTCAGTGAAGAGATCCAGGCTAGAGAGAGACATTTGTAGTCTTTGGCACATGGAACAGGATGGGTTAGATACTTACAAACATTTTTAAAGGACTCAAACCCCAGGTGGTGGTCTGTGGGGAAGACAAAAGCCAGGTTATGGGAAGTACAGTAGGGTTTCTAAGAGGGAAATTACTGTAGTGGGTGATTGAGCCTGGCCTGGTTGCACAAGACTGAATAAAGGAAAGAATTAGTTCCAGTTAGAGCACAATGGAATATCTAGCGTTTGGGGAGTGTTTACAATTTACCAAGCACAGTGTTAAGTATTATGCATATATTAAGTCATTGCGCCTTTATAACGACCCTATGGATAAGGTTTCATTATTATTTCAGTTTTACAATTGAAGACACTGAGACTTAGACCTGTCAATACTTTGCCTAAATACATACATAGTTAAGGAGCAGGGCTGCTCTCAGAGCTGCTCTGGTGACTGGTGGAATGCCCCCAGTGTTATGCTTGTCACTGTGAAAAATACCAGGGCTGTGTGTAAACTGAAAGCTCTGCCTCAGTAAACATTCATACTTTAGAGTCCAAAAGACCCTGCTACAGGACCCTCCCTCAAAGCGATCACACCTCAATGGGAGGGACCACATGCCTATGTTTGGGGATAGGACCAGAGCTAGTAATACAAATGTGACCTTATTCATACCTGCAGGAGGATGAAACTCGAGGACATCTGACTTATGTTGTGAGGATATTATTGAAGTCATTTTTATTGAACAGAAGAGCTGTATCTGGACATCAGAAGGGCTCACCATAGATGAGGGATAATTAATGAAACACAGCACACATCTACCATAGTTTTGGTAAAAGTGCTGATATTGGAAGATGAAGGAAGAATTATACAAGCATCTAAGCAAAAAAAAATCAAGTTATCTACAGATGGAAAAAGTCAGGATATGTGCTTCTTGGAAAAAAGATTTGAAGAAATAAACCAGGCAACTGAAATGATAAAATAATAGCTTTAAATCCAAATTAATGTGTAAATCTGATTATAAAACAATGCAAAAGTAATTCTTGAGCGAAAGCATAGATAATGGAAAAGTAATATAATAATAAACACCATTTCCAGATCACAGCAACAGAAACTGGGTAGTGTGAGATCATGGGTGTGGGGTTGGGGAAAAACGAATGTGCTAATTTCCTCAACTTACCTGGGAGAAAACATTAGAAATGGTTTATTATTAATGCTTATGATTAGAGAAATGGAGGCTTAAGTACACATTTCAAAAGGTAAAATAAGCACTAGGTGAACTAAAAGGTTATGGTTTACCTTCTATATTAATTGGTGAGTGGAGAGGACTGCAAGAGAAAACATACCGTAAAAGCAAAAGATTGAAGACAAAAGGACAAACAAGAAAACACTGAAAAACAGGAAACACTTGATAATACATATACACTAAATGCATTCACTAATTAAAATAAGAGTTTATCAGACTAGGTCAGGATATAAAATCCAACTACATGCTATCTACAAAAGCGCACTCCAAATAAAGCAACTCATGAAGATTAAAAGTAAAAAGTTGGACATTTAGGTAATTTAAAATAAAAGAATCACTGGATTCATATTGATATCAGATATGACGGACTAATCTGATGAGTAGAAAACACTCTTTGTTCTCAAACAACCACATAATCTTGACAAAGTTCATCATTTGTTAAGCCACGCAAAAACCAATAAGTTACAAATAGAAATAGCATAGACGGCATTCTTTGTCAACAATACACTATGAAAATAAATGGCAAAAATTTTAAATGCATTTCTAAGGAAATTTTGAGATTATAAGAAAATCAAAACTCCAGTGTAGACCATTTATAAAATAATAGTGTTGAGATCAGTACATACGAGAATTCGTAGGATGAGGCCAAAGCCATGCCAGAAGCTGTGTTAGGAGAGTTCACCAAAGTCATTTGACATCAGAATTTCTACTGTCAGGTCACTGGGGCACTCAGACAGCCAAGTGGGCCCTTGCTGACCATGTTGTCCCGGGTGGTACTTTCTGCTGCCGCCACAGCGACCCCCTATCTGAAGAACACAGCCCTCCTAGGTCCAGGGGTATTGTAGACAACAAGGGTCTTTCACACTGGGCAGCCAACTCTCTCACCCCTGTACCACCCCTTCCGGAATATGGAGAAAAGTTCGTCATGAGCTGATTCCTAAGGAATTCTTCCAGTTTCTTTATCCTAAAACCAGTGTAACTGGACCCTATGTGCTTGGAACTGGGCTTATCTTATATTTCGTGACCAAAGAAATAAATGTCGTTACCCCAGAGACCATCTCTGCCATATCAACAATAGGGTTTATTGTCTGTGTAATTAAAAAAATATAGTGCCTCTATTGGGGAATTTGCTGATGAACTCAATGAACAAAAAATTGCTCAACTAGAAGAGGTAAAACAGGCTTCCATTAAATGCATCCAGAATGCAGTTAATCTGGACAAGTTCCAGCAAGCACTGGTTCAAAAGTGTCATTACCTTTTCTATGTCCAAAAGAATAACATTGCTATGACCTTGGAGGTTACATACAGGGAAAGGCTGTGTAGAGTACAAGGTGTGATCCAAACATACGGTGAATGTTTCACTAAAAAAAGTGTATTAGAGTAAAAGACACATTACCATTAATCCCCTCAAAATACTCCTCACTTCAAACACACTCATCCCATCATGCTTGCCACTTTCTTAAGCAGTTCTGGAAGTTCTCTTTCATGAATATCTTTTTTTTTTTTTTTTGGCAGATGAAAGCTATTTTATTGAATGATCGATCCATACACTGGACAATGGCTAGAAAAGCTGAGTTTAAGTACAGGCCACTATGTACAGGTAAAAGAGATGGAGCTTTATTTCTTGGTCTCTTCTTCCTTGGACAGAGTCTTGATGACTTCCTCCTTCTTGGCCTGGAGTCGCTCTTCACGGCGCTTGCGTGCTTCCTTGGTTTTAGACCTCCGGGCCTCAGCCTGGTCAGCAAGAAGCTTCTTGCGAGCCTTGTCTGCCTTCAGCTTGTGGATGTGTTCCATGAGAATCCGCTTGTTTTTGAACACGTTACCCTTCACTTTCAGGTACAGGCTGTGATACATGTGGCGGTCAATCTTCTTAGATTCACGGTATCTTCTGAGCAGTCGGCGAAGAATTCTCATCCTTCTCATCCAGGTTACCTTCTCAGGCATTTGAGCATTGGCAGTACCCTTTCGCTTACCTATGCCCATATGCCTGCCCTTCCTACGGGCCAAAGTGTTTTTTCGGCATCGAGCTCGGGAATGGACAGTCACAGGCTTCCGGATGATCAGCCCATCTTTGATCAGCTTCCGAATCTGCTGGCGGGAGTTGGCATTGGCGATTTCATTGGTTTCATTGGGGTCCAACCAGACCTTCTTTTTGCCACAGCGGAGGACACTGGAGGCAAGCCTCTTCTGAAGCCTGAGCATACTCATGGCTGCAGCCGCAGCAGGGACAGGAAACTCATGAATATCTTTATCTGTGCTGCCCTGACAGCCTTGATGTCCTGAATCGATTCAAAACGTTTACCTTTCGTGGTGATTTTGACCTTGGGGAAGAGCCAGAAGTCACACAGTGCCAAATACGGTGAATAAGGTGGATGAGGATACACTGGAATGTTTTTCTTTGACAGAAATTGCCATACCAGAAACGTATGTGTGACACAGAGCCTTCCGTTGTGATCAAAACTATGGTGAATACTGCTGCTGAGTGCCATCCAACGGAAAGGCAGGGGTCTTCAACATGGGAAACAGCGCATCGAACTTTAGTGGCAGTGTGTGACAAGTTTCAACTTGTTCGGTGCAGTCAGTTGGGTGTGAGCTACAGTTTAGAGAAAGTGTGTTTTAATGTGTGCCATAAATCGTCCTCCATCATGACAACGCTCTGTGTCACACATTGCTTCTGATATATGGCAATTTCTGTCAAATAAAAACATTATTAGTTTAGTGGTTACCAGAGGGTAAGGGGGGTGGGGGAGGTGAGAGATGAGGGTAAGGGGGATCAAATATGTGGTGATGGAAGGAGAACTGACTCTGGGTGGTGAACACACAATGGGATTGATAGATGATGTATTACAGAATTGTACATCTGAAATCTATGTAATTTTACTAACAAGTGTCACCCCAATACATTTAAAAATAAATAAATTAAATAAATTAAAAAAACCCAAAACATTACGGTGTGTCCCCATCCACCTTATTCACTGGATCTGGCACCGTGCAACTGACTTCTGGCTCATCCCCAAAGTCAAAACCATTCAGGACATCGAAGCAGTCATGACAGCGCAACTAAAGACACTCATGAAACGTGTCTTCCAGAGCTGCTTCAGAAAGTGGCAGGAACGTTGGTATGATTGTGTTTGACGCAAGGGGGGGCAGTATTTTGAGGGGGGTTAATGGCAATGTGTCTTTTACTGTTACAAATTTTTAAAGTGTAAACATTCTCCATATTGTTTGATCACATCTCATACAAGGAGGTAAGGAATTGCCTGGGCTATCATATCTCTGTGCAGAATATGATATATTGAAAGGAACAAGAGCACATGATAGACTGGATGGAGAAGCACGTGGTATAGAGCATCTCTGCACAGCAGGAAAAAGAGACAGTTGCCAAGTGCATTGGAGATCTAAAGCTGCTTGCAAGGAAGGTCCAAGCATAGCCAGTTCTGTAAATGCAGCTATTCTGATTGAGACAGCGAGAAACAGTTGACTGACTAAATAGAAACTACTCTATGTGACAAAATCTTTCTGTATTGCAGTCTACTAAAGTTGATTTTGAGGGAGGGTAAACTTCCTCAAAATAAAATGCTGGAGTTTCATACAGTGAGCGAATGAAAACAAACAATCTGTTGGCCAGTGAGATGTTTCTTGTCAGTCTTGCTCTGCATTTTGAGTTGTTCCTTAATCACTTTTTAAAAAAAAGATGAATACAAATCATGTGTATACGTGTGTTTGGCAGCCCCAGTATTGGGATGGCTTATTCTGAACCCCCACAGTGTATACTTGCTAATATATATGCTAGTTCCTATGCTAACTCTTGTGTTTAACATTTTTTTTAAATTAGTTTCAGGTGTACAAAACAATGTAGTAGACATTTCCACCCCCCACAAAGTGATAACCCCCTCCCCCAATCTACTACCCCTCTGACATCGTATATGGCTGTTACAATACCATTGACTATTCCCTGTGCTGTACTCCATATCCTGTGTCTATATATACATTAAATTATGCTTGACATTCAGTATTACAGAAAGCATTGGTGGTTCAATGGTAGAATTGCCTCCGCATAATTACTTTTGAATAAGCAGTTTGCTTTTAATAAAACTAGGTGCCTCACTAAAGACTACCAAGTTATGGTTTAAATTTGTAATTAATTTTACCATCTTGGAATAAACTGACAGTTGAAACACAAAAAAAGAACTTCTGCTATCATAATTCAAGAGCTTAACAAGAACTTTTT
Organism: Rhinolophus hipposideros; assembly: GCF_964194185.1. NCBI lineage: Eukaryota > Metazoa > Chordata > Mammalia > Chiroptera > Rhinolophidae > Rhinolophus > Rhinolophus hipposideros. Next base: position 13,545,075 of record NC_138046.1, read on the forward strand.
GTTTGCTTTGGCACTTCCCGCCTAAGCAGCTAAGGGACAGCGACGACCCCACGCCACATTTTGCCTGCCTTCTTATTGCTGTTGTTGCTGATCTTGGTACATATGCCGCGATACTATTGCAATTGATGCTGTGGGCACCGCTGAATGGGGCGGCTGACAGGAGGCCGAGTTCTCTGGCCCGACTCTGTTCATTAGCTGCAGCCTGGGGAATACTCTGGTGTTTATCGGTTGTTTTTGCCACTGTGAACAGCTGTTGCATTGAGAGACAGCTTATCCTATGCTGTGAATATTCTAGCCTCCCTACCAATCCATTTTCCACAGTGCTGCCAGGATGATCTCAATCTGAGCATGTCACCTCCCACTTTAACGTTCCTCCTTGGTCTCTCATTCACTATTGAATAAAATCCAACCCTCTTAACTAAGCATAGAAGACTCAGCATGTTATAATGTTTTGCATAATTGTGTCTGTCTGTTCCTACCACTCCCCCGCCCCCCAACCTCGCTTTGCAGAACTGTTTACTCCAGCTCTGCCAAAGTACTTGTTTTTACCTCTTCTTGGAGTGATTGATGCCTTAATTATTATGCAGAGATTAGCATATTAAATTATAAGGAATCTGGGGGAAATATATGTCAGGAATATGACAAAGAGTTAATACAGAGAGTTTCTATAAATCAGTAGAGAACATAAAAAAAAAAAACCACAGTAGTAAATTGGACAAAAAAAACCATGAAAAGATGATTAACCGATGGGACAGCAAATTATTGATAAGAGCCAGGGTATAAACAAAAATAATTTTATGAACAGTTAAGGATATTCAAATGAAGATACCACCTTTGACTTTATTTCAAACAATGTAAAAAAAACAACAGTGAACTGTCTTGTTCTAGCAAAGTCAGTGTATTAGAAGGATTTTCTAAGAGATGAAAGGGTTGTGAAGAAGGGGCACTGTGGGGACCGAGCCCCAGAGAGCAGTTTCCAGGCTCTCGGCCTCACATAGAAAGGTGCTGGCTCAGCTAGTAGATGGCCATCAGCTGTGACTAGTTGGCCATCGGCTGTTACCGGTTAGCCCTTAGCCACCGATATAACTGCCGTGGCTACGCTAGTGAGGTGTGGCGTTGTGCTGTGCTATGGTGTAGTGGTGTCGCGTGGCGGAGTGTGGATTGTGGATTGCAGAGAGGCGGATTGCAGTTAGCAAGTGAGGTTGGTTGGCAGAGACAAGTGGACAGCGGGTTGCAGATGGTGTGGCTCCTGCTTCCTGTGTCTCCAACCCAGCCGCCAGCAAGACTATGGTGGTGTGACTCCCCTATCTATGGCTCCGTGGGTGTTCCTTTTTGGCCTCACCATGTCCTGCGTTCTTATGTGGAGAGCGGGACCAGAGACCGCGCATGACACCCCTGCATGACAGGCACCTTGTCCAACTTCTCACCAAGGTCCTATACTTGCTAGTGGTTGCCCTGTGCATGGTACTTCCTGTCTGCCAGGTAATGTCCTAAGAACTTTATCCGTGTTTATTCCTTTAATCTTCAGAGCAAACCCTTTGAGGCAAGTACCATAATTTTCCATACTTTGCAGATGAAGAAATTGCAGCCTGCAGTTCTTCTGCAAGAGGTTAAGTAACTTGCAGAAGATCAAACAAATAATGAAAGGTGTAGTTAAAGTCAGACTAACAGTCTGACTGTAATAGATTCGCTTTTAACCACTTGCATACTGGCTCATATATGTTTGTAGTTTTGCGAGTGTGTGTTTCATGCTATCTCATAGATACAGACAAGGGATATCCATTGCTATCATTTATAAAACAGTTATATGCCAGACATTGGGCTAAGCATTTTATCACAACCACCTGAGGTAGGTATTGTTAATTCCATTATGCATTCGAAGAAAACGGGACCTAAGAGCTTATATAACATGCCTGTGGTCATTCACATGGTAAGTGGCAAAGCCAGCATTTGAATCAATTATGTCATACTCTAACCTCTCATACTTTTCACTGCTGGGTAATATTAGTGCAGAAATATCAACATATACGAGTATAGAAATAAGTGTAAGTCTGAATACATAACTCCCCTAATCCAATTTTCCACTGACTTCTTACCACACTTGGAATGAAACCCAATTCATTACTATGGCCTGCAGGGGACCCTATCATGTCCTGGCCCCTGCCTACCTGTCCATCCTCATCTGCTACTCTTTTCCTTGCTGTCCTCCAGCCACAGATACCTCCATGCTATAGCCCAAACACGCCAGCTTAGGGAGCATGCATGTGCTGTTCCCTTTGCCCCCATTGCTTTTGTCCCAGATATTTGCATGGCTCACTCCTTTACTTCCTTCGGCAATCTGCTCCACTCTTGCTCTGACTGCCATGTCTAAAATGGTGGCCTTCTGCACTCTGATCTTTCTTCATAGTACGTATCACAACCAGATATTACATTATAAACCTACTTGTCTATTGTCTGTATTCCTTATCAGAATGTAAATCCTAGGAAGCCAAGACTGTGCTTTGTTCTCTACTGTGTCCTCGGAGTCTTAAATCAGGAGTTGATTATTTATGTATTTTTTTTGCAAAGAACCTGATGTTAAATATTTAGGCTTTGCGAGCCATATAGTCTCTGCCACAACTACTCAACTCTTCCATTGTAGCGTGAAAGCAGTCATAGGCAATATATAAGTCAATGAGTGTGAAAATGGGAAGGTTGTGTTTCACTAAAACGTCACTTACAAAAACAGGTATTGGGTTGGATTTAGCATATGGGCCATAGTTTGCCAACCCCTGGTCTAGAACACTGCTTGGTTGAGACTCAATATATATTTGTTGAATAAAATTATATCTACATAATACACACATGCACACACACATATATAAATGTGAGTTTGCGTATGTATTGTGTGTTTGTATGCTCCGAAAGGATACTGGAAAGAATCCAATCAAAATATCTCAGTAATTATCTCTAGTGGCAGGATTATGGCTTTTCTTTTTTTGTCTTTTATGTAAGGACTATGGCTTTTAAAATGAAAAGTTATCTTATATGTTTTCTTCATTCTCAAAATTTTTAATGAATATGCATTAATTTTGTTTTTAAACTTTTTTCTTAAAGTACAATATAAATACAGGAAAATGCACAGTTCAGGATTGTACAGCACAAAGAAATTTTACAAGTAGAACACACTTATATAACAAGCACCCAGGTAAAGACAGAACAGTATCAGTATCCTAGGAACCCCTCTTGAACCCCTTCAGTCACTTGTGCACACTTTCCTGACTTGTAACAGAAAATTTGTTTGCCTATCTTTGTATTATGCTTTACGTGAATATAATCATGGCATGGTCTCTTCTGGGACTGACTGCTTACAATCAACATTGTATTTTTTTAAATTTTTATTAGGGAATATTGGGGAACAGTGTGTTTCTCCATCAGCTCCAAGTCGTTGTCTTTCAATCGAGTTGTGGAGGGCACAGCTCAGGTTCAAGTCCAGTCGCCATTTTCAATCTTTAGTTGCAGAGGGCACAGCCCATCATCCCACACGGTAATTGAACCGGCAACCTTGTTGTTGAGAGCTTGTGTTCTAACCAGCTGAGCCATCTGGCCACCCCTCCGGCAGCTCAGCGGCAGCTCGCTGTCTTCAATCTAGTTGTGGAGGGCGCAACTCACTGGCCCATGTGGGAATCGAACCGGCAACCCTGTTGTTCAGAGCTCGCTCTCTAACCCTCGCTCTCTAACCTACTGAGCCATCCGGCCACCCCTGAACATTGTATCTTTGAGATGTCTTCACTCTGAGGTGTTGAGTTGTAGTTCATTCATTATGGTTGCTCTATAGTATTCCATTGTTTAAATTTATAGTATGTATTGTTCTTAAGATATTAATTGGTATTCGTTGTCTTCATATTTTCCTTTTTCCTTTGTTCCATGCAGAAATCCAGGATCTCTCCTTTAGGAATTCATAATTTCAAATGTTTTTGTAGAATTTAAGACAGAAGCATCTCAAAGTGCTTCTCTTTCACAAAAACCTAAGCCCATTCAAAAGGACAATGAAGAAAGACCGGAGGAGAGTGGGGAGAGTGTATTTGAGAAAGAAAATAGTTCCCCCCAAATTTGAGAAAGTTGAGAAGGGAGAAAGCAGGTCACTCTCACAGAGAGAGAGCTGGGAGTCACATGTAACTTAATTGCATGGCCTTAAGGAAATGACAAGTCCCCCGAGCAAATGGTGGTTTGGAGCAACTAAGGAGATTGGACGCTGGGCGCTGTGTTTTTAATCTCAGCGTGGGATGAATGTCTAGACCTAAAGGGATCACTGTGGCCATAAAAATGATGGCAACAGCGTTGACCACAATAGAATGCAGGTCAAGATCTTTTGCCCATTTTGGAGGCATCACAGAACAATCCTGTATTCTGGGTTCAGCTCCAAGAAGAGATGTGCCCGGGAAAGAAGGAATTTTATTTCCTAGCAGTCTGATGAGATGTGGGCTCCAAGTGAGATTTAATTTGATCTAAAGAATAATTCTTCTGGTTCTTTTTATAGATCATTGTCAAATTTAAGTAGTTCCTGAGTCTTTAGGACAATGATCCCATTTTATTTCAAAATCGTTTGTTTTAAAAATTAATGTCACCTGTTTAACTTTCTGGTCGGTATGAATCCTTGTTTTGGGAATCAGAGTACATACCGGTAGCATGGTGAAGATGTGAAATTCCTGTGTGTTTTTTTCTTTGAGATGTGGTATTCTTCCCTGTTTCCCAAGGTAAAGCATGGAAAAGCCAATGGGGTTTCCACCCCTCCCCCAGTCCAACTCAGTTGGAAATTCCTTACAGATGCTAGTAATGGCATGTCAGTCTTAGTTTTTATGGCTGTTAATTTTTAATTTTCGTGTTTCTTTTTGTTACTTTACTAGATGACTAAGGAGACATTGCCTCTAGATCTGTTTTCTGATATCATTTTTGAACTAAACATGACCTAGATTTCTTGGCTCCTTGTTTTATGTCTTTCATGTTACCGTTTCCTTAGAAATATACCTTCTTTTTTTTTTTTTTTTTTTTTTTTTTTTTTTTTTTTTTAGCAAAACAGGAGCTCATACCCTCCACATTAGCTTTTTAGGTCCCCTAGACAGTGATGATAGTTTGAAAAAAATAAAGATGTACTCAGAGGGAATCTTATGTCCTTAGGTGGTTTAATATCAAACATAAAGAATGGAAATAAATTTGCTAATCATTTAACTCAAGAAACTGAAAAAAAAATCTATGTAATTTCACTAACAATTGTCACCCCAATAAATTAAAAAAAAGAGAGACTGAAAAAAAATAGCAAAAGGATAAAAACTAGGGAAGGCAGGAGAAAGGTATTAAATGCCAAATAAAATAACACAACAAAATTATTCAGTACACTAGTTAAATGAATACAAAAACTGTTTTTTTGGTGGAAAGACTGACTATAAAATCTCTAGTAACTCTAATCCTAAAAAAAGTGAAGACAACTCCAGGAATAAGAATTAATAAGATGTCAGATCTCTCCAAATGAACCATAGATTTTATGTAATTCCAATTCCAACAGTATTTTTAAAACTTGACAAAATGATTTCAGAGTCCCCTAAAAAATATTCAGGTGAGATTAGCCAGTAAAACCTAAAATTGAGCAGTAATAAATGATGACTTATCAGATATTTAAAAATAACTTAGTAATAAAACCATCCTGAAGTTTGGTGCTAGGGTAGGAAAGGCAGATAAATCACATGAAAAGAGTAACAAATACAGAAAGAGTCAAGTATGTATGAAGATTTCATCTAGATGAAGGTAGCATTTTATATTGTTTGGATGGATTATTCAACAAATTGAATCAACTCTACCCATTCGAACTAGCTACATTATCGCAGGTTAACAAACTTAAATGCCTTATGGAGCAGGGCAGGTGATATGCATGATGCAATGTTTGAATAAGAAGGGTGAAAAAAATACTGGGGTGCCAAAAATATGTATACACATGACTTGTATTCATCTTTTGTTATCAGTATATATTGAGTATTACAATTTTAATACAGTTTTTTTCCTGTCTTAAAATGTGTATACATTTTTTTTTGGCACCCTCTGTATATTAAAAATAATAGAGAATCTGGACTGAGCTTCCTATGTGTGAACAAGATGAACATCTATTTATGAAAACTATGCAAATAGAAATCACCTGAGTATACAAAAGATTATTTCCAATAAAAACATTCCCGGCAAGCACCTCTCACAATAAAATTAAGTAGAAACAAGAATTGAGCCAAGTGAATACTCAAAGAAAAATGATAAATCATCAAAATTTAACAGGCACTATCCAGCATAATATAAATATTAATATGTTGTATTAACACTCATCAAACATGAACAAAACAAAATTTTCCTTTGACTCCTCCCTCCACTATTTCTAAAATGTATTGTCCCCTTCTCCTCCCATTCCTTCTTGAAGAGTCTTACCAAGCTTTTGACTCACCACTCTAATAAAATAGCACTTATTGGTTTGTTTATAGCTGCAATATTTTCCCTACACTCTAGATCGCTATATCTGCCTGAGTAGTCGACTTCTTTTCTTGGAGCTGTAATAAGTGCTTCAAATTAAACTTGTTCAAAACGGGATTCTTTGGCCTCTAAACCTGCACTTTCCTCACCATTTCCCATCTTGATAAGTGGAACCACCACACTCATTCAGTTACGTACCAGGTCCACAAAATTCAGAACTATCTTTGATAAGTTCCCTCATGCTTTACATCTAACATATCATTAAATCTACACACTCTAACTTAAAAGTATATACCAAATCTCCATCTTTATCTCCTGCCACTATTAAATCTTCAATTGTTCTAGTCTAGACTTACCATGTTGATGTTTATGGAATGTATCAGAGAAGCTTCCAGCATAGGACTTCTGTATTGGCGGTTCACTCTGCCGGAAATGTCCCTTCCTTCCCCCAAATCTACAACCTCTTTCAAGTCTCTCTTCAAATATCACTTTCTCTAGCCACTCTATTATAAGTAGGACCCACTCACCATTTTTATACCCCCTTACTCTGTTTTGTTTTCTTTATACCACTTACCACCACAGGACATATTATAGTCATTGTCTTTCTGCGTTATAAAGTAAATTCTACGAGTGTGAAGATCTTGGTTTTTTTTTTTTTTAGGCTGTGATGCAGAAATCTGGGTTTTTAAAAACTATGATTTAACTAGATCATAGTTTTAAGAAAAACAAGATATCTACACTCATGGAATTTACTTTAAAATGGAGATGTAATAATTATAATCTAGTATATTTTATATCTGTTGATTTTGTTTATTCCTAAGTAGATGATTATATTGGATCAAATTTTTGACAACTTCATTTCTTCCCTTCAATTATTATACCTTTCATTAGTTTTCTTTCCTTATAGAATCGGCCAATCCTTCAAATGATAAGTTACAAATTAACACTGACAGTGACCGTGGGTCCTGACCCTTGTCTTTTTTTTTTTTTTAAGTTTATTGGGGTGACAATTGTTAGTAAAGTTACATAGATTTCAGGTGTATAATTTGGTGATACATCATCTATAAATCCCATTGTGTGTTCACCACCCAGAGTCAGTTCTCCTTCCATCACCACATATTTGATCCCCCTTACCCTCATCTCCCACCCCCCACCCCCTTACCTTCTGGTAACCACCAAACTATTGTCTGTGTCTATGAGTTTTTGTTTCTCATTTGTTTGTCTTGTTCTTTTGTTGTTTTTGGTTTATATACCACATATCAGTGAAATCCTATGGTTCTCTGCTTTTTCTGTCTGACTTATTTCACTTAGCATTATACCCTCAAGATCCATCCATGTTGTCACAAATGTTCCTATATCATCTTTTCTTACCGCCAAATAGTATTCCATTGTGTATATATACCACAACTTTTTTATCCATTCGTCTATCGAAGGACATTTTGGTTATTTCCATGTCTTGGCCACCGTAAACAAAGCTTCAATGAACATTGGAGCACACGTGTCTTTATGGATAAATGTTTTCAGATTTTTGGGATAGATACCCAGGAGAGGGATTGCTGGGTCATATGGTAATTCTATTCGTAATTTCTTGAGGAACCTCCACACTGCCTTCCATAGGGGCTGCACCAGTCTGCATTCCCACCAACAGTGTATGAGGGTTCCTTTTTCTCCACAGCCTCTCCAACACTTGTTACTATTTGTCTTGTTGATGATAGCCATTCTGACTGGGGTGAGGTGATATCTCATTGTGGTTTTTATTTGCATTTCTCTGATGATTAGTGATGTGGAGCATTTTTTCATATGTCTATTTGCCATTTGTATGTCCTCTTTGGAGAAATGTCTCTTCAGGTCTTCTGTCCATTTTTCAGTTGGGTTGTTTGTTTTTCCGTTGTTGAGTTTCATGAGTTCCTTGTATATTTTGGATATTAGCCCCTTATTGGAGGCACTGTTTGCGAAAATCTTCTCCCATTCAGTTGGTTTTGTGGATGGTTTCTTTTGCTGTGCAGAAGCTTTTAAGTTTCATATAGTCCCATTCGTTTATTTTAGCTTTTACTTCCTTTGCCTTCGGAGTCAAATTCATAAAATGCTCTTTGAACCCAAGGTCCATAAGTTTAGTACCTATGTTTTCTTCTATGCAGTTTATTGTGTCAGGTCTTATACTTAAGTCTTTCATCCATTTTGGAACGTGGTGACAGATAGCAGTCCAGTTTCATTCTTTTGCACGTAGCTATCCAATTCTCCCAGCACCATTTATTGAAGAGGCTGTCTTTTCTCCATTGTATGTTTTTTGCTTCTTTGTCAAAAATTATCTCTGATCCCGATCTTAATGGGTTACATATAATGTTTCTCCATTAAATTTAATGTTTGCTGTAGGGATTTGGCATGTGATCTTTAACAAGTTTGGAACTTTCTGTGATTTCCCACATTGCTAAGAATTTTGTTTTTACCATAGATAGATTTTGAAGCTATTTGCGTAGGGATGAACACTTTTTATTTTCCTTTAGTATATTAATGCTTTTAATTGTACTTATTTTGATATTGAAATCATTTTATTCCCAGGGAATAAATCCTACTTAATAACCATGTAGTGCATTCATCTTACAGTGTTGAAATTATTTAGCTTATATTTTATTTACGATCTTTACATGTGCATTCATATCTGAACGGGACTTAAATTTTCCTTTTATTTTATCGTCATCTGGTTTTAGAATCAAAATTAGAGATGCCTAGTAAAATTTGTTTGGCAGCTTCTACTTTATTTCTCTGTGAAAAATCTCTGTGTATGACTGGAATTAACTATTGTTTTATACTCTACTAGAATTCACCTGTAAAATTGTCTTACTGTTAGCCTTGAGGGAAGTTCTTTGATGACTGTTTCTGTTAATTTAATGGATATTGATGTATTTAATTTTTTCTTTCCTTTTACATTGATATTACTAGTTTATATTTTTTAAATTATATATTTACTCTAGGTTTTAATATATTTTATATTTTTAAATGCTTATATTTGTAGTTTTTTCTCTTTTATATTATTATATATCTATATTTTATCTTTTTGTAGGAGCCAGCCTTGCTAGAAATCTGTTCATTTAATTAATCGTTTCAGAGAACCACCTTTCTCTTTCGTTAACCTTCTCTATCTCTTTTTATTTATTTGTGCCATTGGTTTCTGCTCATATCTGTATTATTTTAATTTATTTTTCCTTTTTTTTTTTGCTCTGTGAACTTTTTCTAATTACCAGGGTTGATTGCTTAGTTCTTTTTAAAAAAAATGTTTATTTTATTCTATTTTAAAGTAATGTGTGCTTATTATAGAAACCAGACAATAAGAAAAAATAGGAAGAAAGTTTAAATGATCCATATATCTAAGAACAAAAGCATTATCCTACACAACTGCAGACCATTATCTCATGCAAGGAATTTAACTTTGATGCAATACTATTATCTAGTGCATAGTTCTTATTGCAGTTTTCCCAGTTCTCCCTCAAATTTCCTTTATAGCGGTTTTGTCTGTTGGTCCAGAATCCAAAAATCATGCGTTGCCTAGTATTGTCACATCTCTGTAGTCTTTTTTGTTATAAAACGGTCCCCACCTTGTCTATCATGACACATTTTTAAGAGTCCAGTCCAGCTATACTGAAGTCTGTCCACAATATGGATTTGTCTGGTTGCTTTCTCATGATGAGATACAGATTAAACATTATTAACAATATGATATGTACTGTTCCATTGTATTATATCACATTACAACAGAGGTGCCTAACACAGTTTGTCACTTCATAATTGATCACTTGAATTAGATGGGATTTGTCATAGTTCTCCATTTGAAAAGGCAACATTTTCCCTTTGTAATTAATGTGTAACTGTGGGGTGATACTTTGAGATTGTATCAATATATCCTTGTCCCCCCAAATCTTTAACCTAATGATTCTAGCATTCACTGGCAACATTTGCCAAAATTATATATAGTTCTTTAAAATAAAATTGCAATGAAGTATAACAAATAAACAGAAAAGTATACAAATCAGAAGATCTTACTGAATTTTCACGTGGTATGCACTCATGTAAACAGAATCCAGATGAAGAAATACATTATCAGCACCCTGAAGCCTCTGGTATTCCCATTCCTAGTCCTATATTCCAAAAAGGAAACTTCTGTCCTAATTTGTATCACTATAGGTTAGTTTTGCCCTTAAAAAAACAAACAAACAGAAAAACAACCTTGAGGGTGGGCGCATACAGCCTGGGCTGGCCTCGGGCTGCCAAGAGGCTGAAGCGTGGGTTGGGCCTGGGCTCGGGACTGAGTTAGGGTTCACATGGCCACAGACATCAGGGAGTGACCTGGCAGCCTCAGGCGTGGGGGTCTGGGGCACAGGCACCGTGGGCTGGTGGGCGGGGCATTGGGCTTGGCCGCTTCCCTTGGGAGAGTGGTGGGGTGGGGCGTCACGTGTGGGAAGCATACGAATTGGTGATATTTGAAGTTTCGAACTCTGATGGGGTGACTTGAGCCAATGTCTCCACCTGTTGGCATTTGTTCTCTACCTGTGGACTGAGCCAGAATTAGCAGGGGACCCCCACCCCCGTACCCAGCCCGGGGACCACCCCCCCTACCCGCCACACAGCCCTCTCTGCACAGCCGGACCGCTGGCTCGGGTGCATTTGTTGATACAGTCAGCAGGTACAATAAAAACAAACAAACAAACATCTTTGTACATAAATGTAATCACATGCTATGTACTCTTGTGTCTGGTTTCTTTTGCTCAGCCTTGTTTGTGAATCATCCCTACTATTGCATATAGCAATAGTTCATTCATTCTCATTACCCTGTAGTGCTCCATTATATGAATACACTACAATTTATTCAGCCATCCTACAATGGGTGAACATTTGGGTTGTTTCTACCTTTGCTTATTATTAAAATATGGTGCACACAGGTATGCAAATTTGTTGAATCTCTACCTACAGTGTTTCCCCGAAAATAAGACCTAGCCAGACAATCAGCTCTAATGCGTCTTTTGGAGCAAACATTAATATAAGACCCTGTATTATGTATTGTGTTGTGTTGTATTGTATTATATTATATTATTTATTATATTATATTATATTATATTATATTATACCTGGTCTTATAGTAAAATAAGACCGGGTCTCATATTAGTTTTTGCTCCAAAAGACGCATTAGAGCTGATTGTCTGGCTAGGTCTTATTTTCGGGGAAACATGGTAGTAGTAGAATTCCTATTTCCTAGGGTTTGTCTATGTTCAGTTTTAATGGATAATACCAATGTCATTTTCTAAAGTAGTAACAATTTACATGTCCATCAGGAATGTATAAATTCGATTTTTCTTGCAAACACTTGCTATGTTATGTCTTTCAAATAATAGGCATTCATATGTGCATGAAGTGGATTTAATTTGCATTCTCCTGATCACCAGTAAGGTTGAGCACATTTTAAAACGCTTATTGGCCATTTAAAAAAAAAAGATTGCCTTTTGCCTGTTTTCCTCTTGGGTTGTGTGTTTTTTCTTATTGATTTACATGAGTGTTTATACAAGCTCTTTATTGTTTATGTATTTTGCAAATACCTTCTTCCAATTTATGGTTTGCTTTTTCACTCAAGTTTTTTGTTTTGAATCCTTCCTCTTTTCATTGTGGGTGGGATTCTTTTAAAGATGTGGTTTGTTATTACATATCCAATTTGATTCTAGTAGGATTGGAGAATATGGTTTGTGAGATATTGATTCTTTGAAATGTGTGAAGGCTGCCTTGAAATGTGTGATGGCTTAATATATGGTACATTTTATTAATAATTTATGTGTGCTTAAAAATAATGCATATCCATTTGTTAAGTGTATGGTTATCTATAAATCTAATAGATGATACTCAATAGTATTTATGTAAGAAATGATCTTATGGGTTCATGATGCTACTTCTACTTTTGGAGCACAGAGGAAGAAAGCATTTCATCAGCTCTGTGTGGAGGTGGCTTGGGTCCTTGTGAATGACTTCAGGACAACAATTCGTCAGCATAAGCGATATAGAACATATTCCAGCCTGGCAAATAAAACTTTCTGTGCCCTATTGCCTCATCCTCTTCACTGACATGTCCACCTTTGAGGTCATGTGTTCCATATGTAGTATCGCCACATAAAATACAGGATGCTGACTTAAGTTTGAATTTCAGATAAATCTCAATTTTATTTTTTAGTGTAAGTATGGCCTGAACGTTGCATGATACATATTTATACAAAAAGAAATCATTGTTTATCTGAAATTTGGATTGAACTGGGTGACCTGCATTTCTGTTTGCTAAGTTGAGGGGGTGGGCATGAGGATGAAAAAGGAGAGAAAGAAAGCATATTCATGAAATATGTCTAGAAATGAAATATTAGGTATGGTTACTGCTACACAGAACTGGCTAGAAAAGCAAATAGGTCAGAACCCTACTAAGTATCTGAGACAATTTTATTGCCCCGAAAAGCACAATTCTTGAGAAAAAGTTTTTGATTGTTCCAGACTTAAGAGAATCTTTGAACCTCCAACCTTGTAGAATTGACAGATTTGCTGAGAGGGTTCTACAGTTCTCCGTTTCAGCATATTTCCCCAACACCTACTTCAGGTGTGGCCAGGCAGAAACAGGGAGAATATGAAAACGAAGCACGGAAGGTAAATGCAGATACCACTGGGAACAGTGGAAAAGGAAACTCCCAGGGAACAGAATCAGAGTCTAAGCAAGCAATCGCTTTAGTCCCTAGATTTCACAGACCTTCACTGTGTTTTTCAGCAGTTCTGTTGACAGCCACTAACTTCTGTGTCTCCCACAGCCCCTTGTTTGAATGGGGATGTTTATTGTAGTTATTCTCCTGCTCCACCATTTAAAATTGGGTGTATGAGATGGGCATAGCAGATGATTTGTCTTTTCAGTGCATAAGTGCCTGGAACAAGAGGAGCTTTGTCCTAAACCTGGGGCAGATGCAATGACAGGTTAGACTTCAGGTTGTCTCCCTTGGGAAGGGAGTCTTTTCTGTATAGGAAGAAAAACTGAAGTTTCATGACCAGAAGGGCAGATTGTGACAGAGTCAATACTATGTGTTCACCCCACCATTTCCACCTCATGGGAACACAGGAAAAAGGCTGTATTTCCTAGTCCTCAGATCTGTTGGGGGCTGAGCTTGGCCTATGACGTATAGACAGAAATAATATTTAGCAGTCGCCGTATACAGTCAGGTAAACCACTCTAGATACACCAACCAGCGACTGTAAGCAAGGAATTAGTTACAATAGGGTTGGAAGGACTGGAAGAGCAAAGGGAATAAGAGGGCTTCCCACATGTTTCAGAAAGGTGCTACTGCCCTTGCACTGGAGCCTACAACTCACACGACCAGGTAACCTGATGGAAGTTGTCACTACCGTGCCACTGCTGCAAAGCAGGACTCAGGAGTCTGCCCTGCTGTTAATGCTGCTGAAATTGCTGCAGATGCTGCCTTTGTAACAAATGCAATTATGTTTTTCATCACGTCAGTATCCTTGCTTTCCTTTTTTTCCTGCTTGATCTCTCAGTGGCTGAGAAGGCTATGTAAAATCTCCCGACATTTCTGTGAGTTGTTCTTTATAAAAAGGCAGTGACTTTTTGAGATAGTATTGTTAGGGCCACACATGTTATTGACCATCTTCTTGCTCATTTCCCCTTTTATCAATGTGTCATATCTTTAAGGATTCTTTAGGACGTTTTTAGCTTGATTTATAATTTGTCACATGTTAAGATTTCTATCTTTGCTTTATTTTGAGTCATAGTTGGCTAGCACTGTTATCTACCCACTTTTTTTTTTAAATTAAAGTTTACTAAGGTGACAATGGTTAGTAAAGTTACATAGATTTCAGGTGTACAATTCTGTATTACATCATCTATATATCTCATGTGTGTTCACCACGCAGAATCTACCCATTTTTGAAAACCTCTATGTGTCTTAATTTTCAGAGATCTTTTTTTTTTTTTTTTGTATTTTTGGAATACATTTAAAAAATAATCCAAACAGAGAACTTCTGTATTTGAATGGCAATGATGAACCAATTTATGTTTACTTATTTTCAGTTTTAATAAGGCGCATATCTGCCATCTTATTTATATATCTTCCATCTATTATAGTTTCTTTTTTTCTTCGTAAATTCCACTGAACGTGTCACTTTTTATTTTGCTGATTTAAAACTTACACTTTTTATTTTTGTTCTGATGGCCCACAGTGCTATGTGGGCCCACACTCATGTTCATTTTCTTCTATTGATTTCTTGGACTTGTCAGTATCTATATGATCTTTCTTTAAAGAAAAATATAAATATGCTCTCATACACCTTTAATCCTTCCCCCATTCTTTACCTTATTTTTTTATTTTCAATTACATTTGACATTCAGTATTATTTTATGTTAATTTCAGGGGCACAACATATGGTTAGACGTTTATGTAATTTAAGAAGTGATCCCCCTGACTAGCCTAGTACCCACCTGGAACTGTACATAATTAGTACCATATTATTGGCTATATTCCCTATGCTGTACTTTACATCCCCTTGACTATTTTCTTCTTTACCTTATTAATGTTGTACTACAATTTAGCTCTAGCTTGATATAAATATACTTTTTAAAATGTTTTTTGGTGCTAGCTTTGTTTAGGAAAAAAGTTTTAAAGATAATTGACCATCTTTAATTCCCATATATCTTATTGCATCCTCTTAAATTTATTTCTCTTCTCACTTAAAATGACAAACTGTCCCTCCAATATTTCTGTCCTATTACCCGATTTGTTTTTTGCAAAACAACTTACATTATACTGGGAGTGTCAAACAATGTGTATACATGACTTGTATTCATGATTTGTTATCGGTATATATTGATTATTACAATTTTAATACAGTTTTTTCCTTTTTTAAAATGTGCATACATTTTTTGGGCAACGTGTATGTGTATATAATGTATACACACATGTATATACATATATGTATGTATACACACATATCCACATACATGTATGTATATATTTGTGTGTGTAGACATTATACACACATACCATATGTATACATATATACATAATTTATTTTATGGTAGGTAGTTTGATAGATATAACCTTACCTTTTGGAATGTAAGCTTCTTGAAGGCAGGGGTTTTTATCTGCTTTTTTTTTTTGCACTATTACTAGAAACTCATAGATACTTGGTCCTTGATAAATATTTCTTGAATGAATGGCTGCAGTTGAATATCTCCTCTATGAATGATTTCAAAGTGGGTTATTGTGTGACTGAGAAAAATTTTATTACGTGCTCACATTGAAGTGATAAATAGGCTGGATATATATTTTTATATCTAGTATTCTTTTCTTTCAATAGTTTGAAAAATATTCCATTCTCTTGTAGTTAGTGTTGGTGGTGAGAAATCAGATGTGGGAGTTTTCAGAATTTTCTTTCTGTTTTTGATGATTCTAAGTTGTATTTTAATGTGTACAGTGAGGATTTCTCCATATAGCTCCTGTTTTACATTCTGTTAACCCTTTGCAAACGTGGTCTTATTTTGGTTTTTCAATTACAGTTGACATATAATATTATAATAGTTTCTGGTGTACAACATACTGATTAGACATTTATATACCTTACAAAGTGATTACCCTGATGAGTCCTGTACCCATCTGACACCATATATAGTTATTACAATATCGTTGACTATATTCCCTATGTACATGCCTGGTCTTTAAGCTTCCTTTCTGAGATACCTTCATAATTTCTTAATGTAGTTCTGTGGCAAAGACTGCTACCGTGTTTCCCCGAAAATAAGACCTAGCCAGACAATCAGCTCTAATGTGTCTTTTGGAGCAAAAATTAATATAAGACCCGGTCTTATTTTGCTATAATATAAGACCAGGTCTATAACATAACATCACAACACAACACAATACAACACAACATAACATAACATCGGATCTTATATTAATTTTTGCTCCAAAAGACACATTAGAGCTGATTGTCCGGCTAGGTCTTATTTTCGGGGAAATACAGTACTATTCATACCATGCATAAATAGTTCTTGTCTTTTTTCCTGTGCATACTGCCGAACCACAATTTCCAGACTCATTCTGATTAGGCCAGTTCTGGCCAATGGAACGTAGGCAGAAATGAAATGTTATGTATCACCTCTAGGCCTGGCCTCTAAAATATCTCACATGCATCTCCTCGCACTCTCTCTTCATTCATTGTCTGGCTGGAAACAAAGGATCCAGTGACAGACTCTGAAGGTCTACAGGGTGAAGAACCTCTGTATGGTAGGAGCCTGGGTCCCTGAGTGACTTCAGCGAGCCCAGGCACCTCCAGCCCTTTGACCTGTAGTTTTGTGACCTATAGTATTAGGCCCCTGAGCTTTGGGGTGGTTTGCTATATATATAATAGCAGATGGCATTACTTTCTCTACTTAATACAATCCCCATCTCTCGATTTTCTTCTCATTTTGGTGCACCTGTTGAAAATTCTATGTATAGCCTCCATGTCTCTTTGCCCTTCTTATATGTTACTACTACTTTACATATTCTTGCTACTTTGGCGGGGAAATCCTCAGTATGGTTTCCCACAACATTGAATTGTTGTTGAGCTATATCCATTCTCTTATTCATTTCATCTGTTGTGCTCCTGGTTTCAAATATTGTATTTTTCATTCCTAACATATCTTTCCAGTTGGATCTTGATACAAATTTTTGTTTCTGTTTTAGATTGCTAGTATCTTTCATTATCTCTTTAAGAATATTTGAAAGTGTGCATCTGTGCGTACATGTTATAATAGTTTTATTTCAGTTGGTATATGTTCACATATCTGGCAAGTTTAAAAAGAGCTGTGAGAACCTACAGAGCTGCCCCAGGAGAACCCACATTATTCCAAAACTGCTGTTTCTGCTTCCCTTTGCTGCCCCTCCATCAGGAAGCTTCTCTGATCACAAAGACAATATTGGAAAGAGGCAGTTTCCACCAATTCTGGGAGCTTAGAATGGAGGAGGATGGGAGGTACACGGCATCCTAGCTGTACTGGTCTGATACCCCTTTGACACCTGCAGCCTGGACTGTTGCTGCTGATCTCAATGGAAAATGGGCAGAGAAAGATAACGAGGGAGAAAAAGCAACAGGACAACTTAGGCGACTACTTCCAATCTATCCTCTCACTGCCATTCTGCCCCCACGGCCCTGTGCCCTGACCAGTAGTTACCCCCCACCATCCACACTCACACACACACACTTACAATGACACCATCTCAGGATAGCCTTACACTTTAACAGGACCCTCTCACATTTTGTTTCCTCTTACATTGTTGTTAGTTTCGCTGATGGATGCTTCTCTCGAACTCGTGTAATTTCTTCAGGGTTCATTTGGAAGAGGCTTCCAGCAGTCCATGCTATTTACCCTCTCAACAGGAAAGGGAAAGTAATTAACACTTAAATGAGTGTGTGGAATGATCCCGATTTCCTAAAAATACTTGTCTTTTTCTTTTCCTTTCTATATTTATTCAAATACCGTTGTGTGGGATGACGCTCTTTTTTATGAAAACTATGCTTTTTTTCTGGGTGTGATACCTAGGTGTATTTCACTTAGTCCTTTGCAATTTTCTCTGTTGTTCGGATTACTTATAATGTGTGTTTAACATTTTTATAAAAGCAAAGTTAACCCTTCTTAAAGGAAAGAAAAGGCATAAGCGATGAATCAGTTGTGTAATGTCATTTAAAGTGTCTTATTTGACTCATCGCATTTGAGAAATTGTCTTAAGTTTGTGTTGACTAATATGCATTTGGGTTTCTAAATAAACATCAGCTGGCAGTTAGTATTTCCTTTTTTTTTTTAACTTCCAATTTCACAAAAATGTTATTGGCTATTTTTCATCTTTCACTTTAATTCAGTTCCTCAATTTTGAGCCCTTTCCATGTGCCATGCTCTGTGCTAAAAATTGTCAGCAAAAAGGTGAATAACATAACATCATTCCTTGAAGAAGTCATGGCTAAATGAGAACTGTATTTACATAGACCACTAATTGTAATCTCAATAAGAATAAAGACAGACATTCTATAATAGCGTTATAAACAGTTATATTAGCCAGAGCGTGGCGGGGGGAGAGGGGGAATCCTAGTTATGCTGGAAACTATTCATATGTGGCAGAAATTGTAAGATTCAAGCTGGATCTTTAAAAAAGGAGAAGACAGAGAAGAAGGACATTCTCAATAGAAGGAAGAGTATGAGGAACAGCATCGAAAGGTTAAACACGATCATGTTCAGAGTTGGGGGGGAAGCTGGGAGCACTGCTTGCAGGGGAGTGTAGTGAGACAGAAACTGTAGAAGTAAAAATCATGTTATAATGGGCCTTGCATATATTGGTAAGGAATTTGATCTTTATTCGTAGTAATGATAGCAACCAAGATATGTATATTATTAACTTTAAAGGATCTGGAAAGATTGGAGGAGGGCAAACAGGGTGGAGAGGTTGCAGGGCTGTTCATTTGTCCTTTATTCAGTCACTCAACAGTTGATTTATTAAGCGCCTCCTATGTTCCAGGTACTATTCTAGGCAGAGGATAGACAGTGGTGAAGAAAACAGACAAGTTCCTGCCCTCATCGAGTTCATATTTTAGTGGTAGAGAGAGACAAGATAAATTAGTGACACAGTATATTAGATAGTGATAAGTAGTCAGAAGGAAAATGAGAGGAAGTGTTCAGGAAGTACTTTGTGGGGGATTTTTTTTTTAAATCAAGTATAATAGTCTGAAAAAATGGGCCCTCAATGATGTTTACATCTTAATCCCCAGATATTGTGAATCAGTTGCCTTACGTGGCAGATGTACTTTGCAGATGCAATTAAGAGTCTTGAGATGGGGATTGTTCTGAATTGTCCAGGTGAGAGCCAAGAAACACTCAGCATCTAGAAACCTCACATAATTCCTTGTCACATGGTTCCTATAGGCAGTTCACAACACGGCTATTTTGTTTCTTCCAAACAGCCAGGGCACTACTACCCTCTGACTTCTAACCCCCCTCCAGTATGTTCTGATGGAGTCTCATATAATGTAATTTAGTCCAAAGAGTGACTATTCCTACACTCAAAGTGGGGGATTATATGAAGTATGGAATCTCGGGGGCCATCTTGGAATTCTGCCTGTCACACTGGGTTAAACAGGGTTTGTATGGGGACAAGAATGACATCAGATAGACCCATCAGAAGGCTGTTGCAGTTATCCAGGCCAGAGATGATGGTAGCTGGGCCCGGGTAGTATAGTGGAGGTGGTAAGAAGTGGTCAGATTCTGGATGTAGTTTGAGGTTTGATTTACTTTGAAGATGGAGCAGAAATAATTTTCTAACAGATCATATATGAAAAAGAGAAACAGAGGGGCCAAGGATGATGTCAAGGGTTTGGGTCTGAGCAATTGAAGGATGAAGTTGCCATTTACTGATATGGAGACTACTTTAAGAAGATCAGGGGGATGGGGGCAGCGACACTAGAATTTAGTTTGGGACATAAATTCAAAATGCCTGTTAGGGAGTTAAATGCATCTGGAGTTCGGAGAGATGATGCAGATTAGATGTATGAGCTTGAGCGTCATCAGCATACAGACGATACTTAAAGCCACAACACTGAAGCAACCCACAGAGGGTGTGAGATAGATAAGAAGTCTAAGGAATTAATTCTGAGGCACTTCAACACCATTCTGGGTTGGGGAGATGAGGAGGAACCATTAATGATCCTGGGAGGAGCAGTCAAGTGAAATGGGAGAAAAAAACTGGACGGTGTAGTTTTCTAAAAGGCAAGTGGAGAGAGTACATCAAGAAGCAAGAAGGGCTTTTTTCCTCCCTGGTTGCTTGAGGGTCGGCTGCCATCATGATGACACAGTAACTATCCAGACCAGGAAGTTCATGACCAATAGACGACGTCAATGGAAACAAATGGTCGTCGACGTTCTTCATCCTGGGAAGGCAACAGTACCTAAGACAGAAATTTGGGTGAAACTAGCCAAAATGCACAAGACCACACCAGGTATCGTCTTTGTATTTGGATTCAGAACCCATTTCGATGGTGGCAACACAACTGGCTTTGGCATGATTATGATTCCTTGGATTATGTAAAGAAAAATGAACTCAGACGTAGACTCACAAGACATGGCCTGTATGAGAAGAAAAAGACCTCAAGGAAACAGCGAAAGGAACGCAAGCACAGAATGAAGAAAGTTAGTGGGGCTGCAAAGGCCCATGTTGGTGCTGGCAAAGAGAGAGGTGGAGATTGGACGACAGGAGTGAAGATGCGTCAGTGACTTTGTTTGTGGTGAGTGAGCAGATTTTTCATGGGAAGACTAATAAACCAAGAACTTTAAAAAACGAACAAAAATGAAGCAGGAAGGGAGCACGTATGGCGAATGCTGCTAATGGGTCTGTTGTACTGAGTCATGTAGAGGTTACTGGAGATTATAGTAAGACAAGTTGTAGGACGTGTGGTGGGGTGAAAGCTATACATCTGAGAATGATGATGCCTGATGGCTTCCAGGAATCTGTACGTGACTCCACCGTACCCAGTTCTTACTGTTTCCATTGTAAAGTATTTGTGTTCAATTCACTATTTGCATTTGTGTACCTGTTGTCCTCCCTTGGTAGTGAAGATCTGCTATTTATTTCAGCTATTTATCTCTAGCTCCTTGTAGGCCCTCAGTAAACAGGAGTTGAAAGACATAGTAAGTGAATGAAAGGCACTGGTCTTTCCTATTCCTTGAAAACAAATCCCTTTGCCGTTCAAAACAATTGTACTCCCTGAATAGTGCTAGGCTGATCATTCAGCACTTCTGAAGCAGCAACGTGAATGATATATGAAATAGAGCACTGCCTTAAAAATAAGAAAAGCAGAGCCACATATTGGAGTAAAGAAGACTGACCTTGTGGCTGGAGGACTCTCCCCAGCTTGAATACTCTTTGAGTGGATTTCTTCTATCATACTGGCCTATGCTAGTACGGTAAAATACAAGGCATGACATGGCAGGTGAAGCTAACTAGTGATTACGAATGAAATTATTTCACAAAAAACTGTCAGAATATTTCTTTTTTTAAAAAATTTATTAGTTTCAGGTGTACAAGACAAGGTAATACTTAGACGTTCATCATTTATATCCCTCACACTGTGAACCCCCCTCCCCCCATCCACTATCCCTCCGACCTCGCACCAAGCCATCACATTATATATATAAAGTTATAGTTGGCATTCATTATTGTTTAGCTTCTGGTGTACAATGCCATGATCAGGCATCCACAGTATCCCTGAGGTGGTCTCCCAAATGGGACACATGTCCATCGGAAACCCAACAAAATGTTTACATTATTGAATACGTTCCCCAAATTAATTATCAAAAAACCCTGAGGCCATCTTGTGGTTACCAGCTGCTTCCTAATCCCTTCACCTTTCCCCTTATCACCCCCCCCCCGGCCCATCTAACAACTCTCGGTTTTTTCTTTGTGTCCCCAAAACTGTTTCTGATTAGTTCATTCACATATTCTTTTCTTTAGATTCCGCATATAAGTGAGATCATATGGTATTTGTCTTTCTCTGTCTGACTTATTTCACTTAACATAATGTTCTCTAGATCCATCCATGTTGTTGCAAATGGTAAGATGTATTTCTTCTTTATGGCTGCGTAATACTCCATTGTATAAATGTACCACAGTTTCTTAATCCAGTCATCTACCGATGGGCATTTCGGTTGTTTCCATATCTTGGCTATTGTGCAAAGTGCTGCAATAAACATAGGAGTGCATACTGATTTTTGAATTGGAGTTTTGGATTTCTCCGGGTAGATGCCTAGGAGTGGAATTACTGGATCATAGGGTAGTTCCATTTTCAGATTCCTGAGATACCTCCATACTGTTTTCCATAGTGGCTGCACTAATCTGCAATCCCACCAACAGTGCACAAGCGTTCCCTTTTCTCCACATCCCCGCCAGCATTTGTTGTCAGAATGTTTCTGATCCAATGAAATAAAAGGTGTCATGGTATTTGGTTCATTTTCCAGTGTTTTTTCATGATATAACGTTGAATGTAAGAACAAGAAAATGATCCTGTTTTCTGAGAAAGCTAATGGGAAATTTTGACCCTTTCACTTGCAAGTTTCCCAGTGCATCTGTGCTACGTTACTGTTCTTATTTTTTGTTTAGTATGTTGAGCTTATTTCTGCTATTTCACAATGCAACATTAAAAGTCCTTAGAAAAATTGACAGCATGACACCAAACATCCGTGTATAAGTTAGGATAAAAAAGGACAAGAGTAACAATTTTTCCTAATTCCCACATAATAGTTTACATGTTATGTATCTCATTAATGCATAGCTAGTCAATGGCCTGCAAGAGATTATTTGTATGCTTGAATTACTTTAGTAATAATCAATAAAAAAAAGCAAGCTAGCATTCACTGAACACCAATATGCCAGATATAACATAACAATTATGATGTATAGATGAAGAAAATGGAGTAACTCATCAAAGGTCACACAGCTCATAAATAGTCGAACTGGGATTTAAACCCCAGCATCTCAGGAACAGAGTTTCTCAATCTTGGCACAATTGACATTTTAGGCCAGAAAATTCTCTGTCGTGGAGGCAGTTCTATGCATTGTAGGATGTTGAACAGGCTCCCTGGCTTCTACCCATTCATTCCAGTAGCATCTCCCAATAGTGACAACTGAAAATGTCTCCAGACATTTCCAAATGTCCCCTGGTGAGCCACATCACCCCCAGTTGAGAATCACTAGAATAAACGCTCTAGCCACACTGTTCTATGGTCTTTGAAGTAAGCTCTTTAAATACAAGAGAATAGCCATGGCCTCCATCTGTAAACTTGAATCTTAATTCTCCTCAGTAACCTTGTCAGTTTTTAACATTGTAGCTCTTAGGGATAAACTCAGTCTTTCATCAGTATTCATTTGCCTGGCATTTATTGACCATCTTCATTATCCCAAGTGCTGGAATAGGACCTAGGATCCTATTTCATGTGTTCTTCCTGCAGGAAGTACCCAGTGGTGGAATACCTTTAACAGTCTTAGAGTTTCAGAACGATGTCATTTGACCCCAAGAAGGCATTTCTTTATTGCAGTTTTCTCCATCCGAGGTATTTGTAATGAAACAGACAACAGGGCTCATAATAGAATTTATTTTCCCAGCTTACAAGTAGGCAGATCTATAAAGTCCTTTCTGCTGCCAGCAAGCCCAGACAGCCCAGAGTCCTTAAAGGAGAGCCCGCGTTCTCTGCATTGCCCAATTTTTAGGTTGCTGGAAGGGACAGGAATAGTTCGTAAACTTTTTCAAGTTGAAACAAAAAGATAGTAACATAATCAGAGCTTTATCAACATATTAGAACAATAATAACCATGGCTCATGTTGAGTGCTAAGCCACCCTTTAGGTCCACTCAGTCATCCTGTTTGCTGTATATAATTGTGTTTTTACAGATGAGGAAACTAAAACACAGACTAAGTAACTTCCCAATGTCATACACGCAGTAATTGGCAGAATGAAAATTTAAATGGAGGCACTATGACTGTCAAAGCTATACTGCTTCTAAAATATTGGTTTTAATAAGCTGGATACTTTCATAGACATAGGGTACGAGATGAGAGAGAGAGAGAGAGAGAGAGAGAGAGAGAGAGAGAGAGAGAGAGAGAGAGAGAAGAGAGGCAAGGTTAGGTATGCTAAATATAACCATTCTAGGAAAAAATGTGCAATTAGTCAAATTTAAATATATACACCTCTTTTGACCTAGTAATCGCACTCGTGTGTGTGTGTGTGTGTGTGTGTGTGTCCAAACAAATTCTTAAAGAGGTCCATCAGGAAATATGCGCAAGGATGTTATTTTGGGGAGTGGGGAGTTGGAGGCAGTCTCAGTATTTATTGTTGGGCAAGTGGATACATAAAATGAGGTACCTGCACGCCGGTAGTACTATGCAATAGTTGGAAGTATTCAACTAGATGGAGATACGCACGTGGATGATTCCGAAAGCATAGGACTGAGTGAGAAAAGGAAGAAACAAATGAAGTATAGTAAAATACCATTTTCCTAAATACAACATGCATGCACACAGAATAATAATATACCTTTTGCAAAACCATAGACACAAAAAAGGTATGTATTAAACAATTGGGATGGTTCCCTATGGAGGGAAGGCAGTGGGAAACACACATGCAAAATGAGGTGGAAAGATAAATAAAAGAAAAGAGAGGCCTGGCTGTTTCCAATATGACCATGCCAATACCTCAACTCTGCACTTTAAGTCCAAAAACAAAAGCAAAACCAAAGTCTTGTCTAATACTGGGCTCCAAACTAATCTAATATGAAAATAGGAACCACTAAAAAATTACTTCCTGAATCAAAAGACAATGGCTTATCTTTACTTGACTATAGCATCATTCTGGTCTGTGCCTTACAAATAAGGGGAACCCCATGGGCCTGTGGAAGAGTGACCCGCTACCTGGTTAGCTGTCCTTTAAGTGTTTATATTGTTCTGTTGCTGGCACTCCAAATGTATCTACCCTACCTGTTCTATAAGGAGTACATACCCTACCTATACTGCAGAGAGTTTTGGATGGAGAAGTGGCTTCCATCTAATGAATTTCCCTAGGACATCTCTCCTACTCTGCTTCATTCATCTCTGCTCTCCTTTCCCCTGTCGTCTTGATCTAATTTCTTTGACCTTAATCATTAAGTTCTGTGCTAGTCATGAATGGTGTTCACCAAATATCAGCGGTACCAAAAAAATGTATACAAGCGGGCACTTTGGTCAGCGTTGCTCAAGCAGTCATCCGCCATCATCAGAAGGGTCTGAACACTGATGGTAACCACTTTGAGCACCTCTTGTCATTGCAGAAGTCACACGTGACTTGTATTCATCTTTTGTTATCGGTATATATTGAGTACTACAATTTGAATACAATTTTCCTTTCTTAAAACGTGTATACATTTTTTTTTTTTGGCACCCTCTGTATTTCTGATTCTTCCCTGTTCTGGATACACAGCCATTTTCTGGCTTCCTTTGGTTTGGATGAGAGGGACTTGAACTGGCCAGTGTGTTGACCCTTCTTTGGGAACGTGGCCCCTGGTTCAGTGAATGTACCCTTGCCTTTTTTCACCATGACTTTGCTATGTAGCAAATTTTACTGTCATTATGAAATTATTTTGTTCTCAGTTGAATGAAAAATAATTTGCAATTAATTTGACAGTTACAAATGAACATGTTCTCTTTTGCTTTGTCTGAGAGGTCTGCGTAAACACTGTTTTTGAGTCGTATCTTCAGTGAAGGAAAATGAAGCTTAGCCTTTTAAATTAATGTGCCAAGAGGGATCGAATACTTGTCATTATCTATCTAGGTGGCCTTGCAAAAGCACCAGGTATATACCGGTAGACATACAGGATGTGTTTGTTTAGAACAAGAGCCAGGTAGAGTCAATTGAATACTTTTTAAATGTATCCTCTCATGATGGTATGTATGTATTAGGTTCGTGCAAAAATAACTGCGGTTTTTGCAATTATTTTTAACCTTTGAAACTGCAATTATTTTCACACCAACCTAATATGATTATGTGAAGGGTAGTAAAAGTGGTATTTACTGTTAGGTTCAGGGGAAATGACGTCCTTTCTCCTTGATACTGGGTGAACTTTTGTGATTGATGTATGTAATCAAGTAGAGCAGAAATGATATTGTGTGACTTTTGAGATTGTCATAAAAGATGATAAAATGTCCACCTGATGCTCACTCATGTTCATTCTCTCTCTCTCTCTCTCTCTCTCTCTCTCTCTCTCTCTCTCTCTCTCTCTCTCTGTCTCTCTCTCTGTCTTGCACTGTCACTCTCGCCTATCTCTCGCTCTGTTCACCCGTGGAACCCAGCTGCCAGACTGTAAGGAAACCCAGGCCACATGGAGAAACCATCTGCAGGTGTTCCAGCTAACAGGCTGCTCTGTGGACCCAGCCAACACCCTGTGTTAACAGCTAGACATGTGAGTGAAAAAGCCTTTAAGACGAATCCAATCTCACTTGTCATCTGACTGCATTGGCGTGATGGATCCCAGGTGAGAACCATCTAGCTGAGCACAGTGAAAACAATACTAAATGATTGTTTCTGGGTGTTTTTTGTTTTTTTTCTGTTATCACTAAGTACGTATGAGATGGTTTGTTTTGGAGCAATAGATAACTAGGACAAAGACCTAGTGTTACAGTGAATTGCTTATGGTCACACAGCAGCTGGGTTGCAAAACCCCAACGATTGCTTGTATCTTATAAATACAGACCTTCAGATTTTTGTACATATAACCTATTCTTTGGAGAAAAGAAAGCATGTATGTATATACGAGGTCTGACAATT
The DNA here is from genome assembly GCF_964194185.1 of Rhinolophus hipposideros. Taxonomy (NCBI): domain Eukaryota; kingdom Metazoa; phylum Chordata; class Mammalia; order Chiroptera; family Rhinolophidae; genus Rhinolophus; species Rhinolophus hipposideros. The sequence goes on from NC_138046.1 coordinate 13,571,953, forward strand.
AAGTTTGCAAACTTGTTGCAACAATGTTGCTAACGGTTTTTGATATCAGAGGGATTATTCATTATGAATTTGTACCGACTGGACAAGCAGTTCACCAAGTTTACTATTTGGAAGTGCTGAAAAGGCTGCTTGAAAAAGTTAGACGACCTGAACTTTTTGCCAACAATTCATGACTCTTACATCACGACAATCCTCCAGCTCACAGGGCGCTGTCTGTGAGGGAGTTTTTAGCCAGTAAACAAATAACTGTATTGGAACAGCCTCCCTACTCACCTGATCTGGCCCCCAATGACTTATTTCTTTACCAGAAGATAAAGGAAATATAGAAAGGAAGACATTTTGATGACATTCAGGACATCAAGGGTAATACGACAGCTCTGATGGCCATTCCAGAAAAAGAGTTCTAAAATTGCTTTGAAGGGTGGACTAGGCGCTGGCGTCGGTGCATAGCTTCCCAAGGGGAGCACTTCAAAGGTGACCATAGTGATATTCAGCAGTGAGGTATGTAGCACTTTTTCTAGGATGAGTTCTCGAACTTAATTGTCTGACCTTATGTATATATGTACACATGCTCATGGGAAAATACTCATGGAACTTCATGCCCCTTATCCACTGATAATAAATAGTAAGGTTTTAGAAAATCACTGTTAAGCTCCTGCTGGAGTCTGTGGCGTAGTATTTCATCTTCTTTTTTGTTGTTGGTGGGTGTGAAGGGGTTGGGCATAGGGCTGTCATTTGGAGTATGCTTTCTTTTATGTGACCATGTCAAAGGATCCCGTAAGATGACAAGTTTAGAGGAGAAAAGAACCCAGATTGTCAGACTTGTGTATGGATCTAACACCTGCTAGCTCTGTGACCTTGAACAAGGGCCAAATGAATCGATACTCATTTTTACAGATGAGTAATCTGAAGGCCAAAGAGGTAAACTGACTTTCCCAAGGTCATTTACCAGTTCTTCTCAATTCAAATCAGGTTTTCTGTCAATTATATTATGCTGTCCTATTTGTAAAGGTATTTGTTTACACTAAGGAAAGTGAAAGAGAAAAAGAAAAGCATTTATCAGCTTCTTAAATGGAGTAAGCAAAAGTACCATGCACATCCAATTTAATCCTTACAAGGATCCTTTGGAATTGCTGCTGTGTTAGTGAACAATTGAGTTAGCTGAGGTTCTTTTTTTAAAAAAAAAAAATTATTAAATTTATTGGGGGTGACATTGGTTAGTAAAATTATATAGGTTTCAAGTGTACAATTCTGTAATACATAACCTATAAATCACATTGTGTGTTTACCACCCAGAGTCAGTTCTCCTTCCATCACCATATATTTGATCCCCCTTACCCTCATCTCCCACCCCCTACCCCCTTACCCTCTGGTAACCACTAAATTTTTGTCTGTGTCTATGAGTTTTTGTTTCTCCTTTGTTTCTCTTGTTCCTTTGTTGTTTTCAGTTTTATTTCCCGCATATGAGTGAAATCATATGGTTCTGTACTTTTTGTCTGACTTATTTTGCTTAGCATAATAATCTCAAGGTCCATCCATGTTGCTGCAAATGGCAGTATTTCATCTTTTCTATAGCAGAGTAGTATTCCATTGTGTATATATACCACAGCTTCTTTATCCATTCATCTATTGAAGGACAACTTTGGTTATTTCCATGTCTTGGCCACTGTGAATAATGCTGCAGTGAACATACGTGTGCATATATCTTTATGGGTAAATGTTTTCAGATTTTTTGGGGGTAGATACCCAGAAGAGGGATTGCTGGATCATATAACAATTCTATTCTTAATTTTTTGAGGAACCTCCGTACTGTTTTCTATGGTAGCTATCGTAGTTTACATTCCCAGCAACCATGTCTGAGTGTCTTAATGCTGGCTCAAAGTCATAGATGATATGTATGAGAGGCAACATTTAGATTTATACTTGAATCATTATGAACTTATTTACTCTGCCATCAGATCATCGTGCCATATTCTTGATTCAATTTACTTCGTGTAATGTTTATTTATTTTAAATTGGCATCTCTTTCATTTTTTCAGATTGAAAGTTTCTTTCTCTTCTCTAAAAACTTAAAATTAATTTTGGCATTCTTTGCTTTGTATAGTTCTGTTCCTTAATTAAAAATACATCTTAAGTGTCATGTCTTTTTCAAAATCATGGAAAGTTATTTTGTTTGAAGTTTCTGAAAAGATAAAACCCTGACTGAAAGATACTTTTCATCCATCTTGCTGCTCTCTATTCTTTACCTTTAGCCTTTATATTTGACTTTGCAGAAAGAATTTAGCTCTGAGCAATGAAAGGGCATAGCTCCCCTCTGAGAAGCACTGCTCTTCATATGTTAGTACCAGAGTCATTCGGGCAGACCTCAAACGCAAATTAACCCAATAGTGATTTGGGGGACTGGGCTATGAATTAACCTGTGATTCTTCTTTTAAAATCTTGACTGTTGACTATAGACATCATGGATGGCCCGGAATATGACTTGTATTCCATTTATTTTCTTACCTTATGGGAGGAGAGATGAAATTCTGGATATCAAAGACCACCAGGAGCATAGCTTCTGAATTTAATGAATTTCAGTCATGAAAGTACTTCATCAAATTTGGTGAAATATGGAGGAATAATGGCTTCCGACTCCACTTAAAGCGACTTACTGATAACTCTTGGGGAGTGTAAGCATAAAAATAATTATAAGAAAGAAAAACTTCACGTTGCAGGTGGGTTTATTAAAAAGAATACATGCTTTGTAAACAGGTCTGGGTTGGTGGGCAGGTGGTGCAATCTTTTTGAAACTCAGCTTCCTTACCTATCATATAGGATAATATTACCTACCTTACAGAGTTTTGACTAACATTAAAAGAGATAATGCTTTTAAAAGATTAGGCATGTACTTATTAGTATATAATAGGTGTATCATTACTGGTGTATAATTTCTAGAAAACAATGTTACAAAGATGGGTTAGATTTGAAAACCCCTGTTTTAAATATATTGACAGGCGTCATGAACTCAAAAACGTCTTCAGTGCTAGAGATTAATGCTCCAATTCAGTTTTTTCTTTTTCCTGGAAATGAAAAAATTTATTTTTGTGTTTAAACATCATTCTCCCACTCTTGAAAACATGAACCGTCCCCACTACCCTACTCCCAAAAGCTTCCCACTTTGACACAAATTAATGGCAAAAGGATGGTTTTGGTGTGGTTTGTCTGCTTTCGGTCCTGGGTCTAGAGTTCTCTGAATTGGTGAGAGACAGGCTGCCGATCCAAGCCATACCCCCCGTCCTTTATGAGATAAGTTTGTTCAGTTCAATTTCACATTAAAATTTCTCTGTTCCATTTCAGTTTTTAAGAGAAGCACTATACTAACTGAGAAAGCCTGTGTGCTTTGTTTGTATCCCAGTTCAATACCCATGACATACAGCAATAGTAGACAAAATTCCTACTTCTTCTTACATCTAAGCAGTCTTTTTAATAAAACATTTATTGATTTTCTGCATAATTAAATAGCTAGTAAATCAGTTTCCCGCAACATGTCAGACTCTCCTTAGAAACGCATGGAAATATGAGATTAAATATATCAAAATAAAAAATTCATTATGTAGGTAAATTAAAAAAAAAAATCTTTAGGTACTTGGAAATTAAGAGATCATTTTCAAGTTTGGCATTAAATATGAGCTGATTTTTGCAGTGACCCTGCATACAGTTTTCAATGCATCATATATGCTTTAGTAAGAAGATAGGGTTTTAACACAAATGGAGACAAGCCATGTGAGCCAGAATCTACAGGAGGAGGAGAAACAAAAGCTCCTGTAGAAAGGGAAATGCTTTCAAGAACTGTCCCATCTGACAAAACAGACTGTGATACCTTTCACTAATGACCTGAGGATACTGAGAGGACACCTACCATCTGTCCCAAGCCTTCAGTATGGTTCAGTCTTCAAACTCTATCATTTTAATTTACCATACTAACAGGTTGAAAGATTAAGAGAAAAAAAGTATTATAATCTCAAAATATATAGATAGTGTATCTGATCAAATGTAATGCCCATTCATGAATAATAATAACAATTTAAAAAGCTCTTAGTACGCTACAAATAAACTCCCTTAATCCAGTAAAGGGAATCCAGAAAAATAAAATTCTATTCCACATTGTGATGGAGGGCCTAACCATTGCAATTAGAGAAGAAAATGTTCTTAAAATGTACAAGAAATGAAAGAAAAGGAAGTAATCAAATTGTCTTTATTCACACACGATAGAGTTATCTACACAGAAATTGCAAAGATCTCTACCAACTATTAGAACCAAGAAAGTAACAATGTTTTGGGATAAACATTTAATGCGAAATAATTTATAACTTTCTTGTCTACTGAAGTAGCAACTGTCAATTTGAAGCTGTTATAATAAAGGAAAAGTTCTTATTTTTTTTTTTTTTTTTTTTTTTTTTTTTTTTTTTTTTTTTTTTGAGAGCCCACTGGCCCATGTGGGAATCGAACCGGCAGCCTTCGGAGTTAGGAGCATGGAGCTCTAACCACCTGCGCCACCCAGCCGGCCCTAAGTTCTTATTTTTAATAACAACAAATTATAACCACCTAGTAATAAATGTCACAAAAGTTCTGGAAGATTTTGTGGAGAAAATTACAAACATTGAAGGCAATGTGTTGGGGTTCTCCAAAGACAAAGAAGTAATGGGAAACCTGCAGAAAGATTTGTTATGAGGTATTGGCTCATGCAATTATGGAGGCTAAGTCCCGCTATCTGTGGTCTACAAGCTGGAGGCTGAGGAAAGCTGGCAGTATATTTCCAGTCCAAGCCTAAAGTCCTGACAAGCAGGGTAGGCAATAGTGTAAGTTTCAGTAGGAGTCTAAAATCTTGAGAACTGGAGCGCCAGTGCCTGAAAGCAGGAGAAGATGGATGTCCCCACTCCAGTAGAGTAGCTGGTGAATTCGCCTTTCCTTTATCTTTTTGTTCTATTCAGACTCTCTAGGAATTGGATAAGGCCCATCCACATTGGCGATGGCCAGCTTCTTTACTCAGTCAAATGATTCAAATGCTCATCTCTTCCAGAAACACCCAGAAATAATGTTTTATCAGCTACCTGGGTATCCCTTAGCCCAGTCAAGTTGACACATAAAATTAATCATCACAGGTCATAAAAAAAGACTTTATTCTATCACTTAGGGATTGTATTCAGGTGTTTATAACAGGAAACATTAAGAGTGGATTATATATGTGGGATATAAAACTGAAGGCAACAAACGAACAAGACAAGCAAATAAAGAAACAATAACTCATAGGCACAGACAATAGTTTAGTGGTTACCTGAGGGTAAGGTGGAAGGGGAGTGACAGACGAGGGTAAAAGGGGGTCACATATATGGTGATAGAAAGAAAACTGACTCCCGGTGGTGAGCACACAATGTGATCTATAGATGATGTAGTATAGAATTGTACACTTGAAACCTATGTAATTTTACTAGCCAGTGTCACCCCAATCAATTTTATTTAAAAAAAAGAGTGAACTTATTGAAAAAAAGGAAATGTTCTACTTTTCTCATGCGCAATGAATCCTGGAGGAGGTCGATTAGGGCTGATACAGTGACTACATAATGCTCCCAGAGACTGAGTCTTCCTTGAGCTTTCCGCCCTACCATCCCTAGCATATGGCTTTTCTCTTCATAATCAAAGGACGGCTGCTCAGTGTCCAGCACAGCATAAGCATTACAAGCTTGAAGAAGGGGAAGGATGAAGGGCAGAAAAAAAAAAGTTGATTCCAGTAAACTCTGCCTCTTTTTAAAGAACGTTCTTGGGAGTCCTGTCCAGCAGCTTGCACTTTTATTTTATTGACCAGAAATATGTCACATGGCTCCCCAACCTGTGAGGAGGCTGTGAAATGTACTTTTTCACCTGAGGATATTGCTACCCTGAACAAAATTGGAGTTTTGTACTTAGGAAGAAAGCAGTATGGATTTGGATAGGGAACCAGCAGTCCATGCCACACATAGTAACTGGAAAACTGTTCTGGTTTATACATGTGAAGATTCACTAGCAAAATGATATTAATTCTGCTCTAATTGGTACATGAATTCAATGAAATTTTAATTAAATTTATAATTGGATTTTTTTTCATGAATATTGAGAAATTCACATGAGGGAGAGCACAGCATAGTGATTAACATCACAAACTCTGAAGCCCAATTGACTGGCTTGAAATGCAGGCTCTGCCACTTATAAGCTGTGTGACCTTGGGCAATTAATTAACCTCTCTGTGGCTCAAGTCTCCATCTGTAAAACGCAGATGATAATAGTACCTCATAGGGTTTTTTCTTGTAAGAGAGAGATGAGGTATTGTTTTTAAAGCACATCAGATAGAACCTGTCACATACTCTGTTTCCCCGAAAATAAGACCTAGCCAGATCATCATCTCTAATGTGTCTTTTGGAGTAAAAATTAGTATAAGACCCGGTATTATATTATATTACATTACATTACATTACATTACATTACATTACATTACATTACATTACATTATATTATACCTGGTCCTATATTATGTTAAAATAAGACCTGGTCTTATATGAATTTTTGCTCCAAAAGATGCATTAGAGCTGATGGTCCAGCTAAGTTTTATTTTCGGGGAAACACGATTACAAGTGCATTTTATGTGTTCAACATTCATTAACATATGAAGTAAAAAACAGCCAGTAAGATTCAAGACAATTTTGAAGATTACTAAGGACTCCTATTACATATCACAAATTATTATAAAATGGTAGTAATTAATGCATTATTGATGCAGGAATAGGCAGACCAATGTAATAGAATTGGAGAGCCCAGCAACTGATGGAAGCACAGCAGGGAACTTGGTCCATGTCAGAGATGGTAGTAAAATTCAGGAAAGAATAAGATTGTCAATAAATGATGCTGGGAAAATTGGTTTCCCATAAGGGAAAAAACAAAATCATATCCCTACTTCACAGCATACTCAAAGATAAATTTCAGATGTATTAAAGATAGAAAAATAAAAAAAAAAAAGAATCAAACTTTAAAGTCATTAACTAAAAATATAAGATAATATCTCTATAACCTCCAGGTATGAAAGGACTTCTTAAGCAGAATAAACACAAACTGCCAAGGAAAAGATTGGTAATTTGACTACATAAAAATTTGAAACCTTTGTACAATTAAATAAAAACACTATGAAAAAATAAAAAGTTAAACCACAAGCTTGGAAAAGAAACGTGCAAAGCATATTACTGATAAAGGTTAGTAACCACAATATATAAAGAACTCCTACAAATAAATAAGAAAAAGTCATACAACCCAAAAGAAAATAGGGAGGAATATAATTAGACACTAAACAAAAGAACAGTGATTTGTCAATATTTATGAAGACATTGGTTGCCAGATGGGAGGAGTTGGGGGGGCAAGGTGAAAAGTCTGAAGGGAGTAAGAAGTACAATTGGTATTTACAAAATAGTCACAGGGATGTAAGGTACAGCATAAGGAATGTAGTCAATAATATTGTAATAACTATGTAAGGTGCAGGGTGGGTACTGGACTAGTCAGGGGGATCACTTCATAAATTATATAAATGTCAAACCTGTACGCTGTACACCTGAAACTAATATAAAAAAATACTGAATGTCAAAAAAATACTAAATAAAAATCAGCCCCCAGGAAAAAAATACGTATGCAGACATGCTAAGCAAATTAAAGCAATGCGACATCATTTCATATTCATTGAATTGGTAAAATTAGAAGACCTGATACTTCCAACTGTTTGAGGAGATGTGGAGAAATGGCATCCCTCAACATGCCTGGTTGGAAAATAAATTGGTACCCAAGTACTTTGGAGGGCAGTATGCCGTTTTATTGTAAAGTTGAAGATGAATGTACCATATGTCTCAACATTTCTATCTGTAGGTATAGAGACTATCTCTGACATGTAGAAATGTATTGAGGGATGATTATGCACTCAGTACTGTTGTGAGTGCTTAAGGAAATGTCTCTCTTAACTAACCTTCACATGCACTGGTGTCTCTGTTTTACAGATAGTAAACCAAGGCAGAAAGAGATGAAATAACTTACCCAGGTATGCATAGCTAATAAGCAAAAAACCTGGGATTGAAACACAGGCAGTCTGGCTCCAGAGTCAGCATTCTTATGTAGCACTCTCATATCTAGACCATACACAAATGTTCCAATTGTTGGTAATAATAAAATAATAATAGTAATAACTATTAATAAAATTACCTACATGTCCTTTAGTATTAAAACCACAAGACAGGTAAAATAAATGAAATAGATCTACATAGATCAACACAGATCTCAAAATATAAGATTAAGTGATAAAACAAAAATGTAGAAGGTTGTTTTGTACATCTGAAACTAATAAAAAAAATAGTAAAAGAAAAAAAAAGCAGGATTCATACATGTTTTTTGTGTAACTTCCAAAACAAAATAATACTTTGTGAGTTATGAACACAAACATACTTAATAAAATATTCATTTATTGGTATAAACTCACTTTAAAATAGTGGTCACTTTTCGATCAGTTTAGGGAGTGAGATAATGGGATCCGGGGCAAATATAAAAGGGATTTCAACTAGGTTTTTAACGTTTTATTTCTTTAAAAATCTAAGGCAAACTCCTACGACTCAATAACAAAAAGTCTAACAACTCACTTAAAAAATGGGCAATGGACTTGAATAGACATTTCTCCAAAGAGGACATATACACGTGGGCAACAAACACATGAAGACATAGATGCGCACCGTCATTCATCATTGGGAACATGCAAATCAAAACCTCTTCATACCTACTAGGATGAAGAGTGTCGGCAAGGACTCGAGAAATTAGAAGCCTCGTACATTGCTGATGGGAATGTATAATGGGGTGGCCACTGTGGGAAGACAGTTTGATGATCGCTCAAATAGTTCAACGTAGAATTATCATGTAACCCAGAAATTCCACTCCTAACTGAAAGCAGGGACTCAAACAGATCTGTGCATGACAGTGCTCATTGCAGCATTATTCACCGTAGCCAAAAGGTGGAAATCACGCAATGTTCATCAACAAAGGACTGGATAAATAAAATGTGTATACATACAATGGAATATTATTCAGTCATAAAAAGCAATCAAATTCTGATACATGTGACTACATGGATGAAATTTGAAGACATTAATCTGAGTGAAAGAAGCCAGACACAAAAAGATAATATTGTGTAAATTCCCTAATATGAGATACCTATCATAGGTCATAGAGACAATAAGTAGATTAGAGGATACCAGAGGCTTGGGGTTGGGGAATGGAGGGTTATTATTTAGTGGGTGCATTGTTTCTGCTTTGGATGATGCAAGTTTTGGAAATAGAGAGTAATGGTGGGTGCACAACATTAATTACATTATGAATGTAATCAGTGCCACTGAATTGTATACTTAAAATTGGTTAAAATGGCAAATTTTATGCTATGTGTATTTTACCACAATATATATTTTAATCTGAAGCAAATATGGCTAAGTATAAACACTTTTATATTTATAGATGTTTTGGTTCTCTTTTATTATTTGAATTTTCTTTCTTTTTAAAATAGTTTAAAAGAAAAGGTATCAGTAGTGGATTTATTCAGAAGAAAAAAGAAATACACTATTGGAAAACCAAAAAGAAAAAAACAACAACTTGGAAAAGTTTCAGATTTCTGGATGTAGGGACTTCATTAATTTTCTCACCAATGACATCACAGTGCATGGCATGGAATATTAAAATTGATGAATTAAAGCACCCCAAACCCACTGAAATGATTCAGAAGCTGAAGCAATGAATGCTTTTATGAGTGCAAAAGTTTTAAATGCATTTGAGTGTCAAGCAGACAAAGGGTCATACACTTTGACAATCTCAGCAGTTTGAGGAGAAAGCTGCATTTAAATTTTAAAAGGCAAGCAAAACAGACCTACTACATTTGCACTGTTCCCATTAGAATTGTAGGCGACGAATCAGCAGGAAAGAGTGCCATACAGGCTACTTCCAAGTCTATATCTAATTGTGTGAAAATTCTTCCTATTTTATGTCCTATCCATATATGCTACAGTAAGGAGACCTTTTTTTGACACAAATTTTCTAAGAGGAACTTAAGTAGTGGCTCATTTTCAACTGTTTGAGGTTCTTCTTGTAACAATTGAAGCTTACAATTGAAGCTATGGTAAGGCAAAGAATGACTTGGAAATCATTTTTAAGTGCACCATGTAAATAAGAAATTAGGATCAGGTGACGAAACTGAATTTAAATGGTGTGTCTGTTAATTTATCAACGAGGGGGTATTGAGCCAGTTGCTTACTTTGGCCTAGGTCTCCATCTCATACAAAAAGGAATTGGTTTGACATCAGATCAACCATGCTATACTCACAAGGCTCTTTCTTATGTTCTAAAGTAAGATAAAAATGATTTCAGAATCTTGAAGTACAAGCCCATTTAAAACAGGTTTTTCCATGGGGGGTCCCTGTTATGTCAGAAAATTTTTCTTTCATTTTCTTTTGGCTACATTTAAATAGCAGAATGAACACAATTAAGAGGAAGGTCAAAGTGATCACGGGTTCATGATGAGTAATACTCTTTTAAGGTGCAAAATATCGTGTGAGGGGTTTCAGTTTTCAAAACCAACAGGCTGTTGGCTTGCTTGTTCCATTGCAAAGCTGTTTTATGTACACCCAGAAGGTGGGGGTCAAGTTTTGTTCTGTGTGACTGGGTTTTTGTTTTGATCAAGATTAATCTATGTTTGTCCTTCAAAAGTAATAAGCAAAAATGAGGCAAGTCGATACCCATTATGCTAGAGCAGCCCTGTCCAACAGAAATGATAATGTAAACCACATATGCAATTTGAAATTTTCTAGTAGCCACATTAAAAATTAAAAAGGAACAAGTGAAATTAATTTTAATGGTACATTTTATTTAACACACTATATCCAAAACATTACCATTACAACACATTATCAATGTTACAAAAACATGCGAGGTCTGCCAATTAAGTTCGTGAACTTGTTGCAACAGTGTTGCTAACCTTTTTTTGATATCAGAGGGATTATTCATTATGAATTTGTACCAACTGGACAGTTAACTGAGTTTACTATTTGAAAGTGCTGAAAAGGCTGCATGAAAAAGTTTGACAAAAACGACCTGAACTTTTTGCCAAGAATTCATGGGACTTTCATCACAACAATGCACCAGCTCACACAGCACTGTCTGTGAGGGAATTTGGAGACAGTAAACAAATAACTGTATTGGAACACCCTCCCTACTCACCTGATCTGGCCCCCAATGACTTCGTTCTTTACCCAAAGATAAAGGAAATATTGAAAGGAAGATACTTTGATGACATTCAGGACATCAAGTGTAATACAACGACAGCTCTGATGTCCATTCTAGAAAAAGAGTTCCAAAACTGCTTTGCAGAGTGGACTAGGCACTGGCGTCGGTGCATAGCTCCTCAAGGGGAGCACTTCGAAGGTGACCGTAGTGCTGCTATTCAGAAATGAGGTATGTAGCACTTGTCCTACGATGAGTTGGCGAACCTAATTGTCAGACTTTGCATTAATGAGATATTTTGTATCTTTTTTTCTTACTTGGTCTTTGAAGTCTGGTGTGCATTTTGTACTTAGAATACATTTCAGTTTGGTTTAGCCACATTAAAAAAGCTCATGGCTACTGTATTTGGACAGTGCGGGTCTAGAAGACGGCTGTAATACGGCTTTAAAAATGATTTAGTAAAAATATCTGTGGCCTTGACATACCAAACAGGTCACTAGTGGGAAAGTGTGTTGATTTTCATAAAGAAGCCCGAGCTAACTGGTGGAGGAAAGATTGTTTTAGTCCAGCGCCTGCTCCCAAGATAAATGTTAGGGTGATCTCACAGGGTGGACAAAACGTGGCTTAGAGCCTACTTGCAGGTAATTGCAACATGGAGTAGTTTTGCAAAACGCATTTTTGCCAGAGTCGATTTTATTGCAAATGTCAGGTGAACTCAGTTCCAATGAATTTGATTAGTTGACTATTTGAGCAGACTGTCACCATATCTGGAAGATGCTGTTGGCAGAGGATGGAGCCTGATTTGTCATTGTCTTCTTATTGCTGGAGTGTCTCCTAGATTAAGCGTGCACGATTGGAATAACTAGGCTGCAGGCATGCATTGCACGTCTGTGCGTGATCTTTCATGAAGTCAGAGATGGCTCTTAGGGGTCTCTCAGCGTCCCTAGATCCGCCGCCCCACCCAAGGAAAAAAGGAGTCTGAGAAATCCCGACATATGCCAGAGGGTCCTTTGCTCTTTATTTTAAAGCAGAAGCCCTCAGGCCATTCCTCAAGAACTTTTCCTTAATTTACATACCCAAGTATAATATGAATAATGATGATGATAATGTTACCCTCTGCTTGTATCTCAGTTTTCATCTTGAAATCCCTTTTGCATGTATGATTTATTTTTATTTCCACAAACTTTTCTGCAAATTAAAGAAAGCCATCCTTCCCTACTCTCTGAAGGCCTTGGACCTTGAGAAAATCAGATCAGGTCCCTGAACTTCACTCTTCTTATCCCGTAATTTGAATAATGCCACTTTTCTCATACAGCTTTGGGTTTAGATAAGATAGCATATTTCAAATGCATTGCATATTGTAGGTGTTTTCCTTATCAATAGACATTTAAATGAAGAATTGAGCACACTGTCTGGTCAGTTTCAGATACACTGCAGTCATAAGAGCCAGAGTAAATACATTGGCATATGAAATCATTGACTCATAGAACAAGGAGATGAGATTCAGTTCAGTAACATGCTTTAAGGAGCTAGAACATGCAAAGGAGATCTAATCCATACAACAAGAGACGGAAGCTGACGTGGGAAACTGGTTTAAACGCTCAAGGTCGCATGGTGAATACATGACAGTGGCACTAAGATACTTGTTTTCTTATAAGTGCAGGTACTTTTCCCAACACTACTTTCATTTCTTCTTCCCCTAAACTCTTAACAATTTTTGTCGAGCTTGGGAGTCTACAGAAACATCACATGGCAGGCAGGCTACAGAGTACATGAGTCAGGCATACTGACAGCAGCCGTTACGCTTGACATTCTGGGCTCAAGGGAGGCAGCAAAAGCACTACATTCTTATAGCCCGTGACAGTCTGTGATGTTCACAAGGATGGCCCGGCATCTTCCATAAATAGATTTGAACATACTAAAAAAAAAAATCCCTCTAAGTCAGATTTTCATCAAAATGGTTAAAATAATATGACATTGGAAAAGGTATTAGACAACCTCTAGCCAAGTTGTTTTCAACTGCTTTTTTGTACGGAGGTGCTTCCGAGGTCACTAACTTCCGCTTCCATAGAAGGTTTTGTTTGACACAAGAGTTTAAATATACATATATACACGCACACAATGTATGTGTGCCTATGTACAAAGTCTGACAATTAAGTTTGCGAACTCATCCCAGAAAAAGTGCTACATACCTCATTGCTATTCAGCAATGAGGTCACCTCCAAAGTACCCCCCAAAGTACCCCCCATGGGGAAGCTATGCACTGATGCCAGCGCCTAGTTCACCCTTTAAAGTAATTTTGGAACTCTTTCTGGAATGGCCATCAGAGCTGTCTCTGTATTACCTTTGATATCCTGAATGTTATCAAAATGTCTTCTTTCAATAGTTCCGTCATCTTCAGGTAAAGAAAGAAGTCGTTGGGGGCCAGATCAGGTGAGTAGGGAGGGTGTCCCAATACAGTGATTTGTTTACTGGCTAAAAACTCCCTCACAGACAGTGCCATGGGAGCTGGTGCATGGTCGTGATGCAAGAGCCATGAATTGTTGGCGAAAAGTTCAGGTTATGTAACTTTTTCACGCAACCTTTTCAGCACTTCCACATAGTAAACTTGGTCAACTGTTTGTCCAGTTGGTACAAATTCATAATGAATAATCCCTCTGATATCAAAAAAGGTTAGCATCGTTGCAATAAGTTCGCGAACTTAATTGTCAGATCTGGTATGGTCTATATTGTATACCATATATATGCTATATGTACAATAAATACATATTTATATATATTTATTTATATATTGTATACAATACAATATATATCTGTCTGTCTCAACACTGATGTGGTTCAACCACTTTCTGTTGTCCTGCAGGCCTCCGCCCTCCCCATTTCCCTGGGACTACTAGGATGGACCATTAGACTAGCTCCTGGGATCTGTAGGCTGGGCACATGACTCAGAATGAGCTAAGGAGATCCCCTATCTCAGGAATTTAAATTTTGTACAGAGACAGATAGAAATTGGCTGAAAGTAAGTCATCTGACAGCAGTACCCTGAAGAGGGTGGGCCTTTTGCTCTAATTTCCAGAGCTACTCTGATTCCCATCTTTCCCAAAGTTTGATTATCTAGCTGTTCTTTTAATTTGGTGAGTTATCCCAGTTTCTTCTCAATAAATCACCTTTAGTTCAGTTAGTCAGATTTGGTTTCTTTGCAACAAAGCTACTTAAATGATAGCCTCAGGGAGTGACAATGATTCTCTCAATGTGGTGTAGCAAAAGATAAAAACTTGATAAGGTAACCATCCCATGGATACCAGTCTTGTCTCTGTACCTAGAGGCACCTCCCACCCCCAATGTGGGACTCCCCATTCCAGAATGATTCTGAATGAATGAGGTATCACTGTATCAGGCAAACACAAAACTGAGAGTTAAAATTAAGCAAGAACTTTTCAAGGATTCTTTTTGTCTGTTTTATTTTTTTAAATATCAATTTCAGGTGTACAAAACAGCATAATGAATAGACATTTACACCCCTCACAAAGTGATAACCCCCCTCCCCCAATCTACTACCCCTCTGACATTGTATATAGGTGTTACTATATATTGACTATATTCTCTGTACTGTACTTTACATCCCATGGGGGGAAAATACATACATATATATAAATATATTTCTAGTTGATATTCAATATTACTCTACTTCTCCTTCAGCTTTAGGTGTGCAGCGCAGTGGTCAGGCAGCTACACAATCTATGAAGTGATCCCCCTGATAAGTGTTGTACCCGTCTGGCACCCTACATGATCTTTTTCTTTATAAGACTTTACTTGAGTCAAACTGACTACTATTGCTGGGAAGTAAAATCTCAACGGACTGAGAAAATGCTCCCCCTACATGATCTTTACAACATTGTTGATTATATTCCCCGTAGTGTATTTCACATCGCCGTGACTATTTTGTGACTACCAAAACTGTGGAACGCTTCACAAATTTGCTTGTCATCCTTGCGCAAGGGTCATGCTAATCTTCCGTGTATCATTCCAATTTTATTATATGTGTTGCCAAAGTGAGCACTGAGGGATTCTTGAATGTACCTTCAGTCTCTGCATTCAGCACCTAAATCTTCTATTTTCAAGGACTTTGGGAGTTAGGGTAAATTACTCTAAAATGAGTGTTTTATTGCTCTGTGAGTTTTTAATTGTTGAAAATTCTGATAGGAATCCATTAATAACATCATCTATTACAATAGTCACTATATTTACATAATAAAATCACATTTCTTTGATCAAAAAAAAAAATTAAGCAAGGACTTTTCAGGCCCTGAGCATAAACCATACCTACATAATGTAAATATGTTCCTTGCATAGGAGTTTCTCTTCCAGACTTGCTCGAAGATCAAAGTGTCCACAAATGCAAAGCTAAATGGCACACTAAACCTGACAGCATCTTCCTACCTGAGGAAGGGATGGCTGACTGTGCTTCATTTCTGTATCAGTCGTGATTGTCTAGGCTTTGCAGAGCGTTACAATGAAACAAAGACTTAATTTGATAAGGAAACAAATCTCATTGGCTTAATACAGAGTAGAATTCTCATTTCCATATGAAAACAGACCACTGCTCTTCTGTCCACTCTGCAGACCGGTTCCCTTCCAAGGGTGCCTCAGGTATCTGTGGCTTTGCCATCTCAAAAGGAGGCCTCTGTGACCACACTGAGGGTTAAGACTAAGCAAGGGCTTTTCACTTCCTCAGCTCAAAAGAGATGATGCTCTTTAGTTCCGCTCACATCAGTGGTTTACCTACCGTGTTTTCCCGGAAATAAGACCTACCCCGAAAATGAAGCCCCAGTTAAGACCGTCAGCCAGACGGACACATTTAGTACGTTATGACGGTGTTCCAGAAGAAGATGACATGACTGTATTTGAATAAATGGAAGTTGTTGTACATGAAAAAATAAGCCATCCCCTGAAAATACTCCCTAATGCGTCTTTTGGAGCAAAAATTAATATAAGACCCTGTCTTGTTTTTTGTGGAAATACGGTAGTATATTTGATACCTGGACCGGGTAGTTTGGAAAAAACTCCTTTATTTGACCAAATTATTTTCTGTAATAATCATGGCATAACATGAATAATAAAAATGGCCAGAAAATAAAGCAGTCAGAATTTTCTTTGTGGTTTTCTTACCAAGCCAATACAAAAAAAAATAAATAAAATAAAAAGTAAAATACATATTTTAGTGCACAAAAAGTAATGGATTAACACTTCATAGTTATAGAAAGGTGGGTTTTGGAAAAAGGGAAAATTACAACTACATACTGATATGACTCGGTAATGATAACTGAAAGTAGTATTACAGTTTCTGACTTTAAGTTTTTCAAACCGGTCAATGACACATCAAAATCAATCTTCTCGTGTTCATGTGCACTCATAGTTGATTGAAGAATACGTTAATTTCAATTAAAACTTTTTCCAGCTGAAACAATAGATTCACACCTAATCAGGAAACACCTTCAACGAAGTTGGGTAGAGATTTTAAAAATCCAGTGTCACAGGAAATTCTAGAAATTGCATTATTATCCATGCTTTGTTTCTCTGGGATTGATTCCAGTGGCTTTTAAGTACTACTGCAGTCAAAAAAAAAAATTTTTTTTTAACACAAATTAAAATACCAAGTGGTCACATAAAATGAGAGATTTGTGGTAACTCAAGTTCTAAGGCTTTGTCTTCACCACCACTTTTCTGTCATGGTTTATTTTATATCCACTGCTTAAATGCCGGGAGAGGTACTACCGCAGGGATTGGAGACAGGAACTGTGCTCTAAGGAGCTCAAATGATTCCAAATCTGACAAATTCACTCTTCAAAGGAACCTGTGCAGCTGAGCCTGTGCTTCAGGGCTGACTGTATACCTGGCAGTTCTTCCAAATTTATTTCCACGTGGAATATGCTGTTTTTTAAAGGATAAGTGGTAACAAAGCGTTACTTTGAGACTGAGCTATACAGAGGGTGCCAAAAAACGTATATGTATTCTAAGAAAGGATAAAACTATTAAAATGGTGATACTCAATGTATACCAATAACAAAAGATGAATACAAGTCACATCTGACTTCTGCAATGACAAAAGGTGCTCAAAGTGGTTGTCATCAGTGTCCAGACACTTCTGATTACCGCGAACTACTGCTTGGGTAACGTTGACCAACGTGTCCACTTGTATACATTTTTTGGCACCCCCAGTATATTATAAAACTCAACAATAACCACAGCAATTATTTCTAACTTTAAGACCACTAAAATATTTCTTTCAGGGGGGAATGGTGTATTACTGACACTGTTTAGAATTGCAGGAACGAGGTGATAATAGCTTGGTTTTAAATTCACTACAGACCGTGCAGCCATATTATATGCACCCTGGCGGACTGCTTCTTCCTCCTTGGTCTTGGAACACCACTGGCCCCCAGCTTATTGACCACAACTAGTCACTTGGCCCTCCGCTACTGCAAGGGTTCTGGGAAGTGTGTGGGGGGGGTATCGATTTTCACTGCTCCAGCTGGGCCAGCCAGCTCTGTGACCCTGACTGTGCAGGACACTTCTGGTCAAGCTGTGTAGGTGGCCGGGGGGAGGGGGGGTGTTGGGATATGTAGTGTGCAGCCTTAGAAATAGCTCAGTGGTTCAGACTGTATGGGGTCTGACAGAGACCATGAGGGTATGTTAGATACACATACAACATACCTTGTTTTACTGTGCTTCGTTTTATTGCACTTCACAGATTTTTGTTTTTTGTTTTGTTTTTTTTACAAATTGAAGGCATGACCCTCCACAGCAAGATTACTCGCTTTATTGCAGTCACCTGGAGCCGAACTGCAATATCTCTGAGGTATGCCTGTACTTTAAGACTATGGGGTATTTTTCAGAGAGGTTTCAGAAAGAACATTGCATACATTATAGCTTTGAATCGGGATTAATTTTTTGATGGCTTTCAGGGCCTCTTTCTATTCTCAGAATTCAGTGCTACCTTCTGGGGTTTGAGTGTACCCCAGATAAACTGAATCCTGTGGGGTAGAACAGATAAAATTGAGAAAATACGCAGCAATGCAGCATTTTCAAAATGTGCTTGCTAAGACTTACCTGGGACAACCTGTTAACTAAATTACCAGATCTTTCTCTAGGAAATTCTACTTCAATACTTCTGGACTCCATAACAAGTACACTAGGTGATTCTCATTTTCAGGCAACTTTGGAGAACACTGTAGTTGTTACAAGAGTACTGTCTACTGTCTACTGTCAAACAAACCTGGGTTTGGACTCTGTTTACATTTTGGATTTCTCTGAGTCTGGAGAAAGAATCATTTTCAGCCATCCAGGCCTGACAGCTGTTTGCCTGATCGAAGGCAGGCCCAGAACTCTTTAGCCACTCTTCTGGCTCACCTGCTCAGCCTGGTAGGCAGGTATAGTCACCACAAATTTTCTCAGGGTATTGTGGGGATAGATGGGAGGACACGGATTAGCAAGAGATGTACTTTGAAGGAATGTTTCCAGGTACATTTCATGCCTCTTATATCAATGGATCTCAATGTTGGTTGTGCATGGAATCACCTGGATAGTTTAAAAAATGATGATACCTGAGACCCACCCCCAGGGTCTAATGTAATTATTCTTGTGTGTGGTTCAGGTACTGGATCATTTTTAAGCTCCCAACGTGATTTTAATATTCATCCAAAAGTTAAACCTGCTCCCCTACAACCTCCACCTGGCCAGGTAGTGGTTGGAGTTCTTATAAATAGACAGGCACGCCCTTGATAGATTTTAGCAGCAGGAAGTATAATCAAGGATTCACTTGAAAACGGGTAGACTGTCAGCAAGTTGTGGTGATCCAGGTTAGCACAGAGTTTCGGTCAGTATTCCAGATTCTGAAAAGATGGGGGTAAACGAGTTTGAAAACTGCCTGGTACAAAGAAGACAATGTCAAATCATGAATGACGTGGAATCTGACACGTGGAGGAAGTGAAATGCTTGATAGTGAACAGAAGAGGGTGCTCTGACACAAGAATCATATTGTACTGTGGTCCCAAACTAGGTATGAGGTGTGTGTGTGTCCGGGGGAGGGATTGGCATGAGAACAAGGTGGTAGCCCAGTGTGTGAAATCAGGTTTTAGAAGATAAGATGATTTGGGTGCAAGTAATAGAATACCCAACAAAAAGTAGCTTTAAAAATAAGAGTACGAGGCCAGACAATTAAGTTCGTGAACTCACCCTAGACACAGTGCTACACACCCCATTGCTGAATATCACTACGGTCACCTTCAAAGTACTCCCCTTGGGAAGCTATGCACCGATGCCAGTGCCTAGTCCACCCTTCAAATCAATTTTGGAACTCTTTTTCTAGAATGGCCATCAGAGCTGTCGTCGTATTACTCTTGATGTCCTGAATGTCATCAAAGTGTCTTCCTTTCAATATTTCCTTTATCTTTGGGTAAAAGAACGAAGTCATTGGAGGCCAGATCAGGTCAGTAGTGAGGGTGTTCCAATACAATTATTTGTTTGCTGGCTAAAAACTCCCTCACAGACAGTGCCATGAGGGACTTTGGCGAAAAGTTCAGGTCGTCTAACTTTTTCACGCAGCCTTTTCAACACTGCCAAATAGTAAACTTGGTTACCTGTTTGTCCAGCCCCTACAAATTCATAATGAATAATCCCTCTGATAGCGAAAGAGGTTAGCAACAGCTTTGCAACAAGTTCGCGAACTTACTTATCTGACCTCGTATGTTATTCAGTCTCGTAGCTGGAATTTTATAGTAGGCAATTTAAGGTTCAACCAGCTGAATGATCTTCGGGCTCTGGAATGGCTCTGCTATTCTCTTTGCTTTCGCCTCATACTCACAATATGCCTACCGTAGCGCTAAGTATCTTGCCTTTGCATAGTTGCATACAAAAGCAGGAAGAAAGAAGTTGAGGTCTATCCTCAGAAAAAAATATTTCCCGGACTCCACTCTGACCTTCCCCTTGCCTCCAGCCCCAGCTGATTTCCCTGTTTCACTGGCCAGGAGTGAGTCACATGCCAACCTCTACTTTAATCATGGTCAGTGAGGTATGCCATGATTATCCTAGATGGTATTTCATCACCTGGTACCTGTACATTGCCCTGATGTATCTTTGACAAGGAAAGGGGGCATGACTATCAGTGGGACTTACACAGATTTGTAGACTTTAGGTTGAGCTTTAAAAGATCAGGATGTAACCGTCTTTATATTTTCCATGCCTGGAAACAGTTTGGTCTCAGGATCTGGATTACTTTGCCCCAAAATGATGATTGGGGTGACATTGGCAATGAACCAAGTCAGTTATTACAGAGTCTTGGGTACTGAATTTTGTATAAGTGGGCAAAACTGCTAACGAGAGGTCAGAGTATATGTGTATGACAAACAAAGAGTGATGAAAGCCATCTTCATATACGAAGAGACTACAGGAAGTGGTTCAGCCAGCTGGAAGGTTTATTTTAATGGCTATCAGTTAAAGGCTGGTTGGGATGGAAAGCTGCCAAGATGTAGTGTCTCTGTCCATCTCTCAGACACACACATACACACTCAGAGGCATACAGAACTTTAGAGGGGAGTTGGTCTTGTTCTTGTTTGGAGATACTTACTGAAATATGTAGGGACAGGTTGGGGGCAAACCATTACTCATTTTCTCTTAATTGATCCTTCTGTACCTCTGCATGTGTTTTGTATGGCTCTGAGAACCCCATCTGAGTGAGTAAAGGCAAGAGAAGCATGTCACTAGTCTGAGGAAACTTGGTACCC
Organism: Rhinolophus hipposideros; assembly: GCF_964194185.1. Taxonomy (NCBI): domain Eukaryota; kingdom Metazoa; phylum Chordata; class Mammalia; order Chiroptera; family Rhinolophidae; genus Rhinolophus; species Rhinolophus hipposideros. The sequence continues at coordinate 13,593,033 of NC_138046.1, forward strand.
AGACTGAAGTGCACTGTTGTATATATTTGATGAGAAAAGGAATGGAAATTGTGCGCTGTGGTTTTATGCTTCTGAGCTATTCCCAGCAGCAAAATTAACGCATTGCATATTTCATTATAACTGTCTTCTAGTAAGTTTTTGTATTCATCTGATAGATGACTACTAGCTGACATTGCTTTTTTGCTGAACTGGCTGAGAGCTATAACACAGAATCCTTTCAAATTAAATGTGAGTGAATTCTGGTGACTTCAGATCTTAAAGATTGTTGTAAGCTTTGTCAAGGCCTATCATTTCACCGAATAGATTTAAATACATAGGAACTTTGATTCATTTTAGAGAATAAGAAATTACTTCTTCAGTATTTTGCCTAATATATCCCATGGAACACTAGTTCCGTATCACATTTCATTAAAAACTTGTTTCATGGTTCTGATGGTTCCATAGTTTCAATAGAGAATCATGTGTTCAATACCCTCTTCCTGATGTTGTCAATACATATTGAAATCTTTGAAAAGTTTTACAGCAGATAGATATTAACTTTCTTTATCTTAGTATTTCCCAAGCATGTTTAGGAATAGAATCTTTTTTCTTTTCTTGTGATATACCATGAAACAGGCCTTCTAGGGACACATTTGAGAAATGCTACACTCCTTGATATTTAGAAAAATGGGAAGACATTTTATGAAATTGGTAATCTGAAAGTCAGTCCTAGAGAGGTTAAGGTACCAATTAAGGTACTAAAACAAGCAAAGGACTGGAGTCAGAGAACAGCAGCAAGTGTTTGAAAACTCATAATGAGTCCAGGGATAGGTTTGTCATCCTTTCTCTAAAGGGCAAAATGAAGCTGTATAGGTAAGTGGGGGGCGAGAAGGGCCTTGTATATCAGGTTCAAGAGTTGGGATTATATTGTGAAGCATTAGTAATTGGAGAAGGGGAATGCCTTCTCTATTTCAAGAAGATAACTCTCCTCAGCATGGTGTCCGGATTGGTGGCATTAGACGAATTAAGAAAGTAATCACAGTTGTCCAGATGAGAGATTATGGGGTATGCACCTAGGAAGTGGCACTGGGCCAAAGAAGAAAGACCGCTTAGAAGAGTTATTGGAGAAGTAGAATCAGCAAATCTTGATGATCAATTGTATGTGGAATGTATGTGGGATGGCTGAAGGTGCCTTTGATGTTTACTTTGTGACTAATTGGAAGAATGGTAGTGTGATTAATTAATGAGGAAAACCAGAATATATTGGATATATCGTGTTTCCCCGAAAATAAGACCTAGGTAGGCCATCAGCTCTAATGTGTCTTTTGGAGCAAGAATTAACGTAAGATCCAGTCTTATTTTACTATGACATAAGACCGGGTCTTTTATAATATAAGATCGTGTCTTATATTAATTTTTGCTCCAAAAGACACATTAGAGCTTATGGTCCACCTAGGTCTTATTTTCGGGGAAACATGGTAGATCAGATCATATTATTCCCTGCTCATACCCTCCATAGCTGCCTCTTATACTCAGAATAAAATCTGTCCTACACACCAGCCACAGCGATCCTTGGGCTTTTCCTTGACTACTCCAAACACATTCACACGTCAGAGCCATTGCGTTGGCTGTCCTCTTTCTTCTTGGAACGTTCTTCTCCAAGGCCTCCTGATGGCTTACTCTATCCTTTCATTCAGGCCTATGCTCAAATATTATTTCTTTAACGAGAATGTCTATACTGTAATGTTTCACAAAGAATCGTGACATTGGCTGTGATTTAGCATATTAGTTCAGTACCATTTTTATTTCCCATTTGCTAAAAATTCTGTCAGGAACAGGTTTTTAATTTTACCAAAAATGTTTTCTCTATTTATTGAGGTTTTCTCATCTTTTAAAAATTTCCATGGGGATGATGTAAGCAACATGGTGGCATAAGACATCCTTCATTATGTTCCCTGCTCAGTATCAGCAATGTTGCGTCTATTTCCGGACAGAAGTGTCTTGTGGGGGCTTGGGATCCGGAAGCATAGACCAAGGGACCTCGCCCACCCCTTTGTCAGATAATAGGTATACAAACCTGGGTCTCGGCTGTGGACCCTTCAGTGGCCCATGAACCAGTTCAGCCCCTCACGGCTGTGGTCCCAGAGCCATTGGAGAGGGAAAGAGGACAAGTTTGACTTCATTCCTGTCACTCCTCCCCCAAGGAGTGCCAAGCACGACCTCAGTCCATAATTTCTTTTGTTTGGGAAACTGCCTCCCCCAACTGTATGGGACGTTGCCAAAGACGCCCATTTCTCTCTTACTCCATCCAGAGTACTGAGTCATGAGCTCTACAGCTGGAGGATGGATGAGCAGCAGCTAGGACTTTCAGAGGGCATTATGGGTACATGGATCCTACTCACTGCATCTTGGACTCCATCAAAAAGCCTGCCTCCATCAAGAGAGTAGAATGGTGGTTTCCAGGGATGGGGCATGGTGATGGGGAGATACAGAGATGTCAGAGGAAGGGCAGTTATATGATGAATACGTGCTGGGGATCCAACGTACAGTATGGTGATTATAGGTAACAATACTCTATTATATACTTGAAAGTTGCTAAGAAAATAGATTTTAAATGTTCTCACCACAAAAAAGAAATTGTAATTATGTGACATGCTTGAGGTGTTACTGTAGTGATCATTTTACAGTATATAAAGGTATCAAATCATCAGTTATACCTTAAACTTACACAGATTTATATATCAATTATAGCTCAGTAAAACTGGGGGGAAAAGAAACTGTGGTATATACACGCAGTGGATTATTACGCAGCCTCAAAAAAGAAGGAAATCCTGTTATGTGCTATAAGTTGGATGCACCTCAAGGACATTATGCTAAGTGACATAAGCCAGTTAAAAAAGACAAGATACTGAATCATTCCACACATGTGAAGTCTCTAAAGTAGTCAAATAATAGAAGCAGAAAGTAGAAAGGTAGTTGCCAAGAGTTGTGAGGAGGGAGGAGGGAAAATTAGTGTTTAGTGGGGATAGAGTTTCAGTTTTCCAAGATGAAAAAGTTCTAGAAATCCATTGAACAATAATGCAAATAACTTATTAGTGAACTGTACACTTAAAAAATGGTTAATGTGATAAATTTCATGTCATATTTTACCACAATCAAAAATAACTGAAAAATATAAATAAAATTTCCCTAGTTGGTAATTATGTTAATAACTTTCAATTATTATAAAATCCTGGTATTTCACGGATTAAAAAACAGTATTATGCAAATCAAAACCACAGAGATCTGTCACCTTTCACCTCTTACTGTGGTTATTATCAAAGAAACAAAAGATGACAAATAATAGTGAGGAGAAATTGGAACTATTTTATGCTGTTGGTGGAAATGTACAATGGTGCAGCCACTATGGACAAGAGTATAGAACAGTATACAAATTAAACTAGAACAACCATATTATCCAGCAATCTCACTTCTGCTTAGCTATCCCAAAGAACTGAAACCAGGATCTGAAAGAGGTGTCCGCACTCCCATGTTTATTGGAGCATATTCACAAAAGACAAGTTATGGAAACAACCGAAATATCCATGGATGGATGAATGGATAAAGAATATACGGCATATCCATACATGGGGAATATTATTCAGCAATTGAAAAAGAAATCCTGCCATTTGCCACAACATGGATGAACCTGGACACATTATGTTAATGAAATTAGCCAGTCACAGAACATAAGTACTGTATGATTCCACTTATATGAGGTGTCTACAGGAGTCAGACTCACAGACACAGAGTCGAATGGTGGTAGCCAAGGGCTGGAGCGGGGGATGAAGGAAATGGGGAGAGCTGTTCAATAGAAAGTTTCAGTGATACAAAATGAATATGTTCTAGAAATCTGTACATCTGGTCCTGTAGTTAATGATATTGTGCACTTAAAAATTTATTGAGAGTAGATCTCATGCTAAGCGTTCTTATCAACCGTTCATAAAATCCATTATTAAATATGTTATGTATACTGCTAGATTTTTTTGTTGTTATTGTTTTACTTGGTGGGGTTTTTTGCCTATATATATCAGTGTCTAGGAGACTATGTATTTTTGGTATCATCTTTCTCATATCTGAGTATCAGAGTAATGTTTGCATTAGAAGCTCCTTTGAGGAGCTTTCCTTCTTTTTCTCTGTGTTGGAATGTTTTATGTCACATTTAAATTACTTTTTCTTTCACAGTGTAGTGTAGGGTTTCTCAGCTTTGTCACTGTTGACATTTTGGGCTGGATAATTCTCTGTTGTGGGGTCAGTCCTGTGCACTGTAGGAAATTGAACAGTATCCCTGGTTTCTATCCACTAAATATCAGTAGCATCCCCACCCCAAATTGTGACAAGCCAAAATGTCTCCAGATATTGCCAAATGTCCCCTGGGGCCAACTCCCCGATACACACCAGTTGAGAATCATTGGTGTAAAGGAGCTCCACCACTAACTGTCTGAGCCTGGCCTCTTTTTAAGAAGTTTGGTCGCATTTCCTATTCCTTTTATGATTATTAGTCTTTCTAAGTTTTCTACTTATGCCAATTTTGATCATTTGTATATTTTCACAAAACCACTTATTTCCTCAACAATTTCTTCATGATTAATAAAATCTCCTCTGTATTATTAGCAATATAACCTTTCCTGTTTCCTTTTTTTTTTTTTTTTTTTGTATTCGAATGTTCTCTTGTTTTCATTACATTTGCCGGGAGTGTGTCTATATCATGGCTTTTTTTTGTTTTAAGTTCCACAAAGTCACTTCCTGATTTCTTACCACATACTAGGTACTGTATCATATGGGTCAAACAATTCCCTGCCATAATAACTCTCTGAGCCAAATTGCAGGATACCAATTTGCAAACATCTAATTACAGTGTGATAAATGTTAGAATAACTGTATAGACTGTGTGCTATGAAAAGATAAAGAAGGCAACTGAATAATAACTCTAAGGTCAGGCAAAGCTTACCAGAAGCTTAAGTTGAGTCCTGAAGGGTCTGAAGCGAAATAATCTTAGACTCGACTACGTGGAATTGATTATAAATGTTGTAGAAATTCAACGTAAGGACAGTTGAGATTGAGACATTGTGGGGGACAGGTTAGGTTTTGGAGAGATATGTGAGTGGCGGGGGTCATTTCAGGTGGGGAGAATGGCAGACGTCAAGCTTGGAAATGAAAACTCAAAAAGTTAAAGTCTCCTTGTATATTTGAAAGGAAAAAAAAAAAGAATGCTTTTGAACATCTCTAGAATGAGTGACAGGAATGTGTATATGCTGTATGCTGAAGTAGTTAGAGGGCAAAAACATCAAAGTCTTCTTTCAATCATACTTATTCATTATACGTCTGCACATATCAGGCACTTCCCAAACCTCCTTTTCCCTTTATGACTTGTCTTTTTTTTGAAGTCCTACTTTCATTTACATAACTGGAGGGATTTTTCTGGTGCCTGAGGAAACTAGCTCTTAATGTGGAAAAAAAAAAGTGTTTCACACCCCTTAGCATTAGTGTTACGGTCATTGTACAGACGCTTCCCAAATTACTTTTATGAGGAGCGGCAGCTCTCCCTGGGGACCCATCGACTCCTACCCGGCAGGGCACCAATGGAAGAAAGAGGAAGTCAAGGTCAGGGCCGCTGATGAGGCAAGGGTTGAAGTGATAATGTTAGGAAATGAATCTGAGCTGAAGGCTTGGCGTCTTTTTACTTCTCTAGAAATTAGAGCTACCTGGGTTGCGATCTGGAAATGTATACGTTGCTTTTCAAGTCATCTTTTGTACTTTTGTGTCCAAAATTGTAATGTGACGTGTTCAGTTCTTTCCTTGTATTCATGCCCCTAAACAGAACAGCTAAGTGTTATGGTACCTTGCCAAGTGGCAAGTGTACCAGCCTGGCTGGGAAATCCCAGGTGGCCTTACAGAGGTAGGCCAGAAACAATGGACCTAATAAAACTATCTTTTACTAGGGAAATCTCTGATGCAAAGCACAGAAGTTATCAAAGATCGGTGCCAACAGCTAAAAGTACTTGGTGTACCATTTGGCTATTTTAAGAGTGTGACCTACATGCGATGAGTCAGTGTAGGGGGGGGTGGGACTCTCATTGGCTAGCAGTTTCTTGTGTTTTCACAAGCATATGAGGTCAGACAATTAAGGTCCCGAACTTGTTGCAATGATGTTGCTTTTTTTGATATCAGAGGGATTATTCGTTTTGAATTTGCACCAACTGAACAGTGAACCAAGGTTACTATTTGGAAGTGCTGAAAAGGCTGCATGAGAAAGTGAGACGACCAGGACTTTTCACCAACAATTCATGGCTCTTGCATCACGACAATGCACCAGCTCACACAGCACTGTCTGTGAGGGAGTTTTTAGCCAGGAAACAAATAATTGTATTGGAACACCCTCCCTACTCATCTGATCTGGGTCCCAATGTCTTCTTTCTTTACCCAAAGATAAAGGAAATATTGAAAGGAAGGCATTTGGATGACATTCAGGACATCAAGGGTAATAGGACGACATCTCTGATGGCCATTCCAGAAAAAGAGTTCCAGAATTGCTTTGAAGGGTGCACTAGGCACTGGCATCAGTGCATAGCTTCCCAAGGGGAGTACTTCAAAGGTGACCATAGTGATATTCAGCAATGAGGTATGGAGCACTTTTTCTAGGATGAGTTCGCGAACTTAATTGTCAGACTTCCTACTTATGTTTACTGATGGGTATATTTTCCCTCTCTCATGCCTCTTCTCCCACGGGCCTGTCAGTGGGCCCTTACTCATTCCTCAAGACATCTCCCAGTCACTTATGCTAGGAGGCTATCTGTGATTCTTTTCTCTTTGCCACATAGAGTGTGTCATCCTTTTTGTGTGTCCTTACTGTAACGTACATTTCTGTCTCATTGAACTTATTATACATTTTTATAATACATTTTTTTACACATTTGTTTCCTCTAGTAACTAATAACACTTTTTGAAGGAAGGAACTGGGGTCTTAATCTTTGAAGCTGAGTGATTAGCATGGTTCCTGTGGAGTGTTTTGTAGAATGAATTGAATGTTGGTCTCTCTACCTCCATACCTGACTTCTGCATAACCATCACATGTTCTGCCGTCGACAGTGTAATGGACACATTTCCTTTGGCTTGGGGTAAAGACCCTACTTGTGACCCCTTAGATTACCAAGTACTTTCTAATAGTAGAACCTAATGAACTGTTTTATAATTTTCTTTCCCAGGCCTGTTTCTTATGTTCATTACAGTGCAGAGATTGTGATTCATCTCCATATCCCCCAGAGCGTAGTGTTTACCTAGTTCATAATACTCACATACAGTCAATAAATGATGGGTGCATGGATGGATGGATGGATGGATGGATGGATGGATGGATGGATGGATGAATGGGTGGGTAGATGACCATTGGAAATAATATGATGGCAGAGTGACTTAGAAGCATAACATCTAGATGTAATTTCCAGTACTGTCCATTATTAACTATTTGGTTTGGGGCACACTACTTCGCTGTTTGAAGTCTCAGTTTCCTCAGTTATAAGTAGAAACCATAATCCTTATTCTGCCTTCCTCAGCAGGTTAGTGTGAAGAGAAGGATCAAAATAAAGTCATAGCTGTAAGATTTTTAAAAACTTTTAATGGTTTATGCAAAGTTGTAGGTAATTTAAAAACAACTCAAAGAATGACCTCACTTTGTCTTGCCTATGTAAAGCGAGAATAGTCTTTTTTATAAGATTTAACGATTCTTTTGATGGTGGGACACAACTCACTGAAACTGGGATGGATGAAAGGCAGAACTTTGTTACTTACAGCTCTGAATGAGAGAAGGCAGCCAGGCATAGTCACACAGCAGGGTGTCTCTGGGGACAGGGTAACAGCAAGCTGGAACTATAGAGGGCAGCTGATGTGTGGCAAGTGAGGCGGGGCTAGCTAGGTTTTGTGGGCTCCCTGTGGATTGGCTCGTTTGAATAACTCCTTGTACTCCTGGGCATGGGGGCTGTCCCTAGTTGTCTGGTACCTGGCCCCAGGTACGATTAGGGCAGGTGCGTAGTGGCCCAGAGTGTGAGAGCCAATAAGAAAAGTGGTTGGGGTGTGGGCTTAATTAGCTGCTCAAGAAGGGGAACTAGTAAATGTGGTCAAATATATGGTGATGGAAGGAGAGCTAACTGACTCTTGGTGGTGAACACACAATGTGAGATATAGATGATGTATTACAGATGTATTACACCTGAAACCTATGTAACTTTACTAACCATTGTCACCCCAGTAAACTTTAATTAGAAAAGAAAAGGAACGGGAACTGACTGGCCTCTACCCAGCGCCTCAAACCTGAGGCAAGACAGCCTTTAAAAAATATCAGAATAGCTATGTATGATGTCACATGGGTACCAGATTTGTTGGTGCGATAGACGAAAAGGGGGTTGGGGGAACTGGGTGAAAAAGGGGAAGGGATTAAGAAGTACAAATTGGTGGTCACAAAATAGTCACGGGGATACAAAGTACAGCATAGAGAATGTAGTCAATAATATGGTAATAACTATGTATAGTGCCAGGTGGGTACTAGATTCATGGGGGGATCACTCCCTAAATTATATACGTGTCTAACCACTATGCTGTACACCTGAAATTAATATAAAATAATACTGAATGTCAAAAAATAAAATAAAAATAAAAAAACCGTATTAAAGTCTAAGAATCTCTAATACACATATTTTACCTGTAACATCTATATGAGAAATGTTTTTCCCACAGAGAATCCTTGTCTCCATCTAAATCAGTGGATAATAGATACTGAGGACACTGACGAGGGTGCTGTCGTCAAAACATGTCTAATCCTCAGCTCTGTTTCAACTCAAGATTCCTGGTAAAATTGAAGCATTATAGATAAAATACATTATAGATATATCACAGAAACTAATACAACCACACATGGAGTTTCTCAAAATTGCTAGTTCCCTTTTTTTTTTTTTATTGGGGAATACTGGGGAACAGTGTGTTTTTCCAGGACCCATCAGCTCCAAGTCAAGTAGTTGTCTTCAACCTAGTTGTGGAGGGCGCCGCTCACAATGACCCATGTGGGGATCGAACCGGCAACCTTGGTGTTACGAGCACCGTGCTCTAACTAACTGAGCCAACCAGCCACCCAAGCTGCTTACCAGTGCATTTCATATTGTTTTGATAAATAGATTATCCTTTGGACCTTTCTGCTGAATGTGATGAGCTGCTGAGTTTTCTGACCTTATATAGTAAATTCACTCTTGCATGCCTACCTCTCTGAACTTTTAAATCTTTTTCCCTACCATATACCATGGCGATTCTGGCGCTTATTTTTCACTGAGAGTGGGCACTTTTCCAAGTTTTCAGGAGCCATCCTAGTAGCATGACATCAGTCTCTCCTGCCTTTGCTAGATTACTAAACTCTTAATAATGGGGGGTGTCTCCCATATTGATCAACTTACTACTTCCAACTACCCCATTCTGCCCCTCTTGATTCAGTGTCTTCAGGGTGTCACCCCATGTATATCCGTCTCCTACTGGATTCTTTAGTTCTTTCAATGTGTCGTCCCCTTTCCCTTCCTTTGCCAACCCAAGATTTTCCCCAGTTGTGACTTCACCTTATTTGTCTGTTGGCCAGAAAGGGAGGTGGGGATTGACTGCGAGAGGATCCTGATTTGTCCCTAAGGCAGAAGCCTGTGTATTGTCTTCAAGCAATAGGTGAACGCTACTTGAACAGAGAGCAGTAGACTAAGTGGGTTCGGGGAAAATTGGGGATTCAAGAATTTCAAGTATATTGACACAGATGTCGTCATCTTAAGAGTCAGAGGCCCTTTCCCTTCCTATGATTGCCCTGTCTGACATAGGGTTGAGAATTCTAGCCTGTCAAGCTCCTCTACCCTTGTAATTAAGTCTGAACCAGATGTCAGCTTTTTCTGCCCTCCAGCTACAGAAGATGAGTTTCTTTACTCCTGGGATTCCATGCTGCCAAGGAATGCCTCTGATTTTCAATTGGTGATTTATCACCCTCACCCTTTCATTGTTTTTCCCCAGTGCGTCAGTCATACCCACAAAAGTCGTCCAAGTCCGTATTCCTTGTAATTACTGCTCACCTGAAACCTTTCAAACGCCTGCTCTGTTGTGCACACAGTAGCAATCCTTGCCCTCCAGCATCCCATTCCAGTTGAATGTTAGTTTCCGGTATCCACGACCCCAGTGAGTCTTTTAACAGTTGTACTGCAGTATCACACCAGTGGTTATTAGGACTCCGAATTGGCCTAAATTGAGGTAACGGAGTCAGGTCTTTGTCCCCCCATACTAAGCAGTTGTTAGATGCAGGCTTCTGCCACCAAGGGGTTGTCACTTTGGGCAAGGTGACTTCTTTAGGTCAAGGGCAATTCCCAGAGAGGGACTCGTCTGAGAGCCTTAGCAGCCCCACTACCAGCAAGTAGGGAAAATCAGTGGCTTGGTGGTCTCGATGGGGAGATCTGGCTGCAGAACGGCACCTTGTACTACAATTTCTAAAGAGGCTAGTAGTCTGCGATTATAGATTGTGTTGTAGTTAAGGACGTTTTCTCTTCAAGCTTAAATATGTTTTCAATAGAGCACTTTAAAACATAATGAACCATGTAACTGTATATTTTTTCAGTCGATAAATATTTATGGAACGCTTGCTATGCTAGGCACTCTGATAGGCGCTGCCATTGAAAGAACAAAACCATTTTGTCAGATGGAGACTGTGAATTAGAATCATCCTTGACTTAGAATTTAGTCAGTATAAACATTGTTTTGAAAGCTGCATCTTTCTGTAGTTGAGGGAAAGGCCATAAAGAAATGTATGGCTCAGCAACCATGTTATTGGTGCAAAAGTAATTGTGTTTTTTGCAATTTTCTTTTAACCTTTTAAACCGCAATTACTTTTGCACCAACCTAATATTTCCCATTCCCCATCGGCTAAAAAAATCCAAAAGGGAAGAAGGTATGAAGGAGATGAAGAAGGGGAGCTAATACTTCTCTGTATAATATAAGGACCTAACATAAATGGGAGAGAGGCTATCTTGGAAACTATGACATAGTTGGTAGGAGGAGACTGTGCTATCCTTGAGAATCAATAATTGTCTTTTTCCCTTTTTTTGCTTGGTTTTATTAAGGTGTACTTTACATACAATAAATTTCACCAATTTTAAGTGTACCATTTGATGAGCATTGACACATTAACAAGCACATAACCACCGCCAAAGATCTAGAACATTCTCATCACCCCCCAAATTTCCTTGTGCTTCTTGGCAGTCTGTCTCTTCCCTACTAATTCAAATTCTGACACAGAGTTTCCTTCTTCTATAATATATAAATGAAATTATACAATGTGTAGTCCTTTGTTCTGAATTTTTTCCCTTAGCATAACCCTTTTGAGATTCACTAAGAAAAACTTGTATGCAAATATTTATAGCAGCACTATTCACAATAGACCCAAACTGGAAACAACCCACGTGCCCATCAACTGGTGAAAGGATAAAGAAACTGTTACACTCATACAATGGAATACTACTCAGCAATGAAATGGACAAACAACTGACAAACACAATGAGGGTCTACTATTTTATATGTATAGTAAGTTATGTTATTACGGATAGATTTAATTTACAAAGAGAAGAAAAGAAAATTATCTATCTATACCCTCATGACTTCTCTTTCTTATGACGAATATATACTCTTTTGTGAGTTGACTTGCCAGGATTAGGGATGAGCCAGCCTGACAAATGTAAAATTCCCTATGAGAGTCTGAGATGGAACAGTGGTCACTGGCATGGAAATTGGTAAAACACTTTGGAAAATTGTTTCAGGGGTAACAAGCATCTTAAATATAGCCATACATAATCGAGTGGATTTACTTATGGGATTCTACCCTACGAAAATAGAAATGCAATCCAAGATTATTATGTGATGTTCAATGCACTTTTATCCATTTCATTTCATTTTAAAGAATAAACTTGTTAGAACTTTTTTAGGTTTGCAGGAAAATTGAGCAAAAGTGCAGAGTTCCCACATACTGTCTTTACCCCCCCCCCACAGTTTCTTCTGTTATTAATATCTTGCATTTGTATAGTACATTAGTTACGATTGATGAGCCGATGTTGATATATTGTTATTAACTAAAATCCATAGTTTACATTAGGGTTCGCACTTAGCGTTGTGCAGTTCCATAGGTTTTGACAGATTCATAAGGTCATTTATCCAGCATTATTGTATCGTAAAAAAAATAGTTTCACTGCTGTAAACATCCCCTGTGCCCCACCGATTTATCCCTTACCCCCTCACCCCTAAACCCCTGGCAACCACTGATATTTCTACTGTCTATATAGATTTGCCATTGCAGAATGTTAAATAGTGGGAATAATACAGTACCTTTTCCAGATTGGCTTTTTTTCATTTGGCAATATGCTTTTAATATTCCTCCATTTCTTTTTGTGGCTTAATAGCTCATTCCATTTTATTGCTGAAGAATATTCCATTGTATCGATGGAACCACAGTGTGTTTAGCCATTTACCTATTGAAGGACAGACACCTTGGTTACTGCCAATTTTCAGCAATTATGAACAAGGCTGCCCTAAGTACTTGTGTGCAGGTTTTTGTTTGCACATCACTTTTTAGGTCAATTGAGGTAAGTACCTAAAAGTACAAATGTTATACTGTATAGCAAGACTGTGTTTAGTTTTGTAAGAAACTGCCAAACGGACTTCCTAAGTGACTACACCATGTTGCATTCCCACCAGTAATGAATGAAAGTCCTTTTGCTCCACTTCTTTGCCAGCACCTGGATTTTCTCCTGTGTTGTCTTCTAGAAGTTGTATAGTTTTGTGTTTTACATTTAGGTCTATGATCCCATTTGTGTGAACGCTTGTGAAAGGTCTAAGAGGTATGAGGTTGGTGTCTAGACTCATTTCTGTTCCCATGTGGATGTACAGTTGTTCCAACGCCATTTGTTGAAAAGACTTTCTTTTTTCACTGAATTGACTTTGCTTCTTTGTCAAAGATCAGTTGACTATATTTGTTTGGGTCTATTTCTGGATTCCCTATTCAGTTTCACTAACCTATTTCTCTGATTTCACCGATACCATAGTATCTTGATTACAATAGCTTTATAGTAAGACTTCAAATTAGATCGTGTTAGTCCTCCAACTTTGATCTTCAGTATTGTGTGGGCTGTTCTGAGTCTTTCACCTATCCATACAAACTTTAAAATCAGTCAGTATCCACAGGTAACTTGCTGGGACTTTTATTGAGTTTACATTGAATCTACAGACCATTTGGGAAGAGCCAACATCTTAACATTGAGTCTCCTTATGTGTACAGAGAATATCTCTCCATTTATTTAGACCTTTAATTTCTTTCATCAGAGTTTTTTGTTTTAGTCATGCTAATGTAAATGGTGTTATTATTTTTATTGGGGAACAGTGTGTTTTTCTAGGACCCATCAGCTCCAAGTCAAGTCATTGTTTTCAATCTAGCTGTGTCGCAGCTCACTGGCCCATGTGGGAATCGAACCGGCAACCTTGTTGTTAAGAGCTTGCACTCGAATCAACTGAGCTGGCCGCCCTGTGTTATGTTTTTAATTTCAAGTTCCAATAGTTCATTGTTGGCATATAGAAAAGCCATTGATATACAGAGGGTGCCAAAAAAAAAAGTACAAGTATACACATTTTAAGAAAGGAAAAACTGTATTAAAATTGTGATACTCAATATCACATATTGATATTGTTAACAGTTTATTGCCGATAACAAAAGATGAATACGAGTCATGTTTGACTTCTGCAATGACAAGAGGTGCTCAAAGTGGTTACCATCAACATCCAGACACTTCTGATGACGGCGAACTACTGCTTGAGCAACGTTGACCAAAGTGTCCACTTGTACACATTTTTTGGCACCCCCGGTATATGTATGTGTGTGTGTGTGTGTGTGTGTGTATTATATATGTATATATGTGTATGTATGTATATATGACACACACACACATACACACACATTGTATCCTGCAGACTTGCTATATTTGCTTATGAATCCCAGGAGTATTTTTATTGTTGCTGATACTTAGGGATTTTTTTTTTTGAAGCACTAACGATCCATTTATTCATTTAACTACATCAATATTTGTTGGTCACTTACTTTGTGCCTGGCACACAGGGATTATAATGACAATTAGGGAGTTTATTGCCAATTGGGAAAGATTGGAAAATCAGTCAGTTATTAGAAAACTGTAAAAAGGGGTTGGGGTGATGATACCTAGCTCAGACTTGGGATGTCAGTAAAAGCTTTATAAAAGAGATGATGCAGAAGCCTCTCTCTCTCTCTCTCTCTCTCTCTCTCTCTCTCTCTCTCTCTCTCTCTCTCTCTCTCTCTCCCTCCCTCCCTCCCTCCCTCCCTCCCTCCCTCCCTCCCTCCCTCCCTCCCTGCCTCCCTCCCTCTCTCTCTGTTGGATAGGACTGGTGAGTGGGAGAGGAAGGAATTCCAGGCAAAGGGCAGCAGATTTAAAGCTTTAGGGTTAAAAGGAGTGGCACGTTCTGGAAAGCCAAGTTCTTCAAGTCATTCATTCAAGTCTGAATTTGAATGACTCTATGATCTCTGCCAGTTATCTCAAAAACTGCCTTAACATAGCTGAAATAGCATCTAGTTAAGTGTTAAATGTAACTTAGTTCCCCTAGTGAATTATATCTCCGAAGAATCTCTTAAGACATTAAGATACTGTAAGAAAGAGAAGGAAGGGTGAAATGACAAACTCTTTGGGATTTTTTTTACAGAGACAATCACATAATCTGTGGGGAAAAAACGGTTTTTCTTCCTTCCCAATTGGTGTACCATTTATTTCCCAGTCCTCATTGTTGCATTACTTAAGGCTTCCAATACAACTTTGTTGAGTAGGTGTGGTAAGAAGGGACATGCTTGCCTTGGTGCAAATCCTAAGGGAAATCATCTAGTTTCTCACCATTAAGTATAATGTTGACTGTAGGTTTTTTGTAGGTGCTTCTTTATGAAACAGGAATTTCTCCTTTAAGTTCGCTGAGAATTTTTATCCTGAATGGGTGTTGGATCTTTCAAGTGCTTTTCATGCATTTATTGATATAATCATATGACTTATTTAGCCTGTTCTGAAGGATTATGTTAATTGTATTTGGAATGTTGAACCAGCCGAGCATGCCTGAAATAAATCCCACTTGGTCATGGTGTGTGATTCTTTTTTATACATTGTTGGATTCGATTTGCTAAAATTCTGTTGAGGATTTTGCATTTATGTTCATAAGAGACATTGGCCTGTTGTTTTTCTATCTTGTAATGTGCTTGTCTTCTTTTGGTATTAGGGTAAATGCTGGCTTCATAGAATGAGTTGGGAAGTGTTTTCTCTGCTTTTATTTTTTGGGAACCAATTGTAAAGAATTGCTATCATTTCTTCCTTAAATGTTTGTTAGAATTCACCAGCTAAGCCATCTGAGCCTGCTGCTTTCTTTTTAGGATGATTCTTAATTATTAATTCAATTTCTTTAATAGATACAGGCCTTGTAGATTATCTGTTTCTCTTTGTGTGAAATTTGATAGTTTTGTATCTTTCAAAGAATTGATCCATTTCATCTGGTTATCAAATCTGTTGGCATAGATTTGTTCCTACTATTCCTTTATTATTTTTTTAGTGTCCAAAGGATCATTAATATCATTCCTGATAGTAATAATTTGTGTTTCCTCTCTTTTTTTCTCTTGGTTAGACTGGAGAGAGGTTTATCAATTTTACTCATTTTTCAAAGGACCAGTTTTTGGTTTTGTTTCTTTATTGTTTCTTTATTGTGATTTCTTTATTGTTTTCCTGTTTTTAATTTCATTGATTGCTGTTCTAATGTTTACTATTCAATTTCTTGTGATTACTTTGGATTTAATTTACCCCTCTTTTTCTATTGTCCTAAAATAGAACCTTAGATTATTTATTTTCAATCTTTCTTCTTTTTTAATATATGTACTTAATGCAGTACGTTTTCCTTTAAGCACTGCCTCATTGCATACTACAAATTTTGATAAGCTGCATTTTCATTTTCATTTGGTTCGAGATATTTTTATTTTTCTCCTGAGACTTTTTGCATACATGTGCCATTTAGAAGTATGTTGTTGAATCTCCAAATATTTGGGGAAATCTTTCTGTTATTGATTTCTAGTTTAATTTAATTGTCTGAGAGCATGCGGCATATGCTTTCTATTTTTAAAATTTTGTTAAGGTGAGTTTTATGGCCCAGAATGTCTTGGTTAATATTCTGTGGGAGTTTGAGAAGCATGTGTATTCTGCTGTTGATGAATAGTCTCTAAATATCAGTTACATCCAGATGATTGATGATGCAGTTTAGTTCAGCTATATTCCTACTTAGGTTCGGCCTACT